>NC_138554.1:126659452-126804452 GCF_964273705.1 Natrix helvetica
GGAGTTCTAACCATATTAAAGCTGCTAAGGCTTTGTTCAGTAGAAGTGGAAAGGACCATAAATGCAGATGGCTTGATTTAGTCACAATCGAATTAATCATATAATACCTTTTATAACAAGCTTCCCTCCCTTTCAATGTAAGATCAGCCATCAAAATTGCCCTGCTAGTGAGATAGGCTAAAACTTTGGTTCAGGTCTAACAACCAGGCTGAAGGCTGCAGGCCCGAAAAAGTCTGGTCAAGTCCAAAACCTTATTTCCTTTCTTGTAAGAATTGCTGACATGACTAATGATTATTTTTATCTGCAACAAGGCAAGCTGACCCAGACGAATGTATCCTGTTTGCTAGCTTGTTCTCCTTTTCCTCCCTTAAAACATTATAGTTAACATAATTCATCGGATGCATATGGCCCCCTCCCTTTTTCCTTTATGTCCCTTACAGTAATTAAGATATGTACTAAGCGCTTTCAGTTCCTTATCATACCTTATATGTCAAATGTAACAATCAGCAACTGTATACGTAATGTGGGGTATAAAACCCTGTTTATGATAATCATTCGGGGTCCGGACAAGCTGTTTTCTCTTTGTTCGGTCCTTATGCATAATAAACTGTTTCCTACACTAGAGTGCTTGGCCTGTGTCCTTCCCTCTTCCTACAACACTATCTGTTGGCATCTCATACAAGTAGGATGACTTTCCCCATCCAGGTGTAACTGAATTAAAACTCTCAGGAGAATGACTGCTGGTGAAAGCTGGTGGGAATTAAGTCTATGGAGATTCTTAAATCATCCAGGTCATGGTTATCCCAAAAGTGCATTTTTCAAGAGTGGACATTCTGGTTTTTCTTTGAAAATGTTTCGCTTCTCATCCAAGAAGCTTATTCAGCTTTGACTGGATGGTAGAGAATGGAAGACTCCACACCCATTTGCATTACTCAGATGACACAAATAAACATCCTAGTGACCTCAACAACTCTTTAAAAGGTTGCAAATGACCAAGCTGTCTGCAAGGAATATAAATCCTTCCATTCCCCACTATCCTGTCAGAGCTAAAGAAGCTTTTTGGATGAGAAGTGAAACGTCTTCAAAGAAAAACCAGAAAGTCCAGTTGCCTCTTGAAAAAGCAACCCTAATTTGAGAATTAGGGTTCAGTTGCATTGAAAAACTATTGAAAGCAGGAAAGGGTTAATAGAAGAGAAGGTGTTTCTCAAAAACATATTATTTGTCCATTGTTGGGAACAAGATGCTATATATGTGAAGTTGCTTGGATGAGCAAAGAAATTTCTTTATTAATAAAGTTTAATTCAGCTGCCATGCTTCAACCTTCAGGTACCTTTGGCCTGGATGATTGAGTCTTCATTGACATATTGCAACATGTTTTGGGGAGAAACCCCTGACGTTGGTGTGGCAAGATTTGGTACATTCAAATGACTCTCTGCCTAACTACTTTTGCTCTGACTGATGAACTTGCTTGGAGGAGCAATAAGACACATCAGATCAACAAAGTTTGGTCCAGTTGACACGATTCATGCTTTAGACCAGTGGTGGAATTCAATTTCTTTTACCACTGGTTCTGTGGTGGGCTTGGTGTGGCTTGGTAAATGTGGCTTGGTGGGCATGGCAGGGAAAGGTTATTGCAAAATCCCCATTCCCTCCCGATCAGCTGGGACTCGGGAGGCAGAGAATAGATAGGGGCAGGGCCAGTCAGAGGTAGTATTTACTGGTTCTCCGAACTACTCAAAATTTCTGCTACCGGTTCTCCAGAATTGGTCAGAATCTGCTAAATACCACCTCTGCTTTAGACACTGTTGGAAGAAATGTCCTTCTGGGTTCGACTCCAAGTGAGGTAAAAGACACTGGAGACATGGAGGCTGCTTGTAAAGATGGTTTAATGGTGGACAGGATCACATGGCTTGAGTCCTGAACAGAAAAGGGGGATCACATGCTTCCAGAAGTTGGGTGAAGAAGAAGAAAGAGAAGGGCGGGCTGAAAGTTCCTGGCTTTATACCCTCTGTTCAGCCCCACCTCCCTGTTTCCTGTTCCTGTATAAGAAATGTATTCTGATTGGTTGTCAGACTCACATGGGGCCAGGTTTTGAGTTTCCAAATGCCATGTGGTGAGTTTCTGTGGAAGGCTAATATTATCATGCCTTAATCCCATCACCCTGGAGTTGAAGAGGAGAACTCTTTATTATGTAGAGTAGACTGGCTTGGGCATTTTAATGGGCCATTAAGGAAAGTGGGGGCTATTAAGAGTGAGTCTATTTCCTGCCTAAAAACATATCTCTCCATTTCTAATCCAGGGAAGGATAATATTCTTCCTTTTCAATATTTCCCAGGATATTTCAGTTTTCTAGCAGAGGGGTGGGTTTTAACTTCCTACAACACCTTTGGCCTGGAGTATTGAGTCTTCATTGGCGTAAAATCGTGTCAATGACTTCAACCTAATCCAACAGTGGCCTTTTGTGCTTTTCTTAGATTTCATGGTAGATGGGAATCAGATTCAATATGCATAAACAGGGATTGTGGAATGAGGAACATGAAATTTAACTTAAACTATTTTACCTCAGACCTCTAGGCCAAATTAGACAAAACCCATGAGAGAGAGAGAGGAAAATGACAATATACTTAAATGTCCATGAGATGATAGCAATTGTATGCTGATTTTGACTTATTTTTGTGGAGATTTTATAAGTAAGATATTGAGTTGTTATTTAATGCACATTAAACCTGAGGCATCAGACTGAGAATTTATGCTTTCCAAAAAGAGATTAATATCTCTTTCTTGTTCTTTTTATTGTTCAACCTGCTTTCTTTTAAAAAAATTGATCTAAATAAATGCTGCTCTTCTTCCCCTCTCATTTTTTTTTTTGCAAATGCCTCAAGGAGTCAGGGAAGAAAACATGTCACATGGCAACATTATCTTTCTGTTTTATCAGTATATACTGTATGTCAGCTTTCTACTAGAATACCGAATACCAACAGAGTTGGGAGGGATTTTGGAGGTCTTCTAGTCCATTCCTCCTGTTCAGGCAGGGAATCCTATACCATTTCAGACAAATGCTTGTGCAATCTCTTCTTAAAAACCTCCAGTGTTGGAACATTCACAACTTCTGGAGGCAAGTCATTCCTCTGATTAATGGTTGTGCCAGGAAATTTCTCCTTAGTTCTAGGTAGGTTGTCTCCTTGAATAATTTCCATCCATTGCTTCTTGTCCTGCCTTCATGTGCTTTGAATAATAGGTTGACCCTCTCTTTGGTGTGGCAGACTCTCAAATATAGGAACATTGCTATCATGTACCCCTGTCTTTCTTTTCATTAAACTAGACACACCCTATTTCTGCAACCATTCTTCATATTTTACTCCCCAGTACTCTAATTGTATTTTTTGCTCTTCTCTGGACTCTTTCTAGAGATTCAACTTCTTTTTTTCTGCCATAGCAATCAAAACTGAATGCAATATTCCAAGTGTGGCCTTACCAAGGCCTTATAAACTGGTACTGAAACTTCACGTGATCTTGATTCTGTCCCTCTGTTAATGCAGCCTAGAACTGTGTTGGCTTTTTTTGGCCGCAGTAGCAGAGTTGGTATTCAGCTGGTTCTTACCAGTTTGGGCAAACTTGTAGTGGCGATTGCAGGAGGCTCCACCCATCTGCCCCGACACAATGTGCGACCTTCTGCGCATGCGCTCACATTTTTGAACTGGTAGCAAAGATAAATGAATCCCACCACTGAGCTGCAGCACACTGCTGGCTCATATTTAAGTGATTTTTCACTAGGGTTCCAAGATCCCTCTTGCAGTTGCTACTATTGAGCCAGGTGCCAACAGTGGTGGGTCCCTAACCAGCTTACTACCGATTTGCTGAGAGAGGGCGTTTTGCGCATGCGCTTCTCTCTTCGCTCGCACGTGCCCACTGCACATTGCTTTTTTTAAAAAAACAAAGTTTTATTGGTTTTTAAAAAAAAATAAAAAGGAAAGGGGTGGTGGAGTAGGTTACAAATTTTGGCAGTCACAATATGTAGGAGGTGTCCCCACCCCCCGTGCTCATAATTTCCATTTACACATAAATCAATTTAATACTAAATAGCAATATTTTGTCGGCATGTAGATTCAAATAGTAATTTATATCAAGCAGATTTTCTTACTCATTTTTGTGATCTGAGTTTTCTTGGTATTGCCCCTTCTCCCCCCGCCAGCAGGGCTCCGGCCCCTCCTGTGTCCTGTAGATCTGGTGTAGAATCATCAGATTTATCTAGAAGTACTTAATTTTTTTCCATAAAGGCCTGAGCCTCTGTGGTTGTGTTGATTCTAACTCTTGTATCCTCCCAGAATATTAACATGCCTTCAGGCATCAACCATCTGAACCACACCCCCTTCTGGTATAACTTCTTCACTAATTGCGAATAGTTTTTTCTTTTCTCTCTCACTTTCTTAGGGATCTGTTTCAGAATGGTTATTTCTCTATCTTGATATTTCAAAGCTTGCCCCCTTTGTGCACTCAGAATCTCATCTCTTGTAGTCTTTCTAAGAAATTTAATGTGTACCTCCCTTGGAACATTGTGTGTTCTAGCGTATGCTGAGTTTACTCTATAAACCAGATCCAAGTCCCACCCCATCTATTGTTTTTCTTTTTGAATATATTCAGCCAAAAGGTTTGTCATGATGTCCCTTAAATCTTCATCATCCGCCTCAACCACATTTTGAAACCTAAGGAAAAAGGACATTCTTTCAAATTCCATTTTCATCTGATGGATCTCAAGCTCTTGGTTCCCCGTCTGCACCCCTTTCACCTCCCCCCTCATCTCAGCCGTCCCCTCCTCCAAAAGATCCAGTCTCTGTGAGTTTTTACTCGTCTGGTCTTGGTTCTCTTTAAGCTGCTCTTTCATCTCCTTTAGTTGACTTTTTATGTCCTCCTGTCCCTTTAAGATTTGTTGAAACATCTGCTGGAAGTCTGTCTCAGAAGGTTTAGGCTGCAACAGGGAAGTTAGGGTCTGTTGTCCACTGGGACTGGATACTGTAGATGTCGGGGTGGAGACAGCGAAGCCCGGCTTCCCCAGGGGTGGTCTTTTAGGTGGCATTGTGATGAGCAGAAAAAGTACAAAGTCAATACAGAGAGGAAACAATTGGAGAGGAAAACTGCCAAGAGAGATTAGGAGGCAAGGAGTCCAAGCAGAAGGGAGCTCTTTCTAGTTATAGCTTCTGGCAATAGAGTAATAAAATCCTTTGTTCCAAGCGGAGTCCAATATAACAAGAGATTTATCTGAGTGTCACGGAGACAAAGACAAGATGCCTGAAGTTCTGTGGGTGGAGTCAAATTTCAGTGTCTGTAAGGACGACGGAAGTATGCCATCTTGCCCTGCCAGCTTCGGAGTTGAAGGGCATAACAGAAAGTTTTCAAAGTTTCCAAAGTTTTCAGATCATCACCTCATTTATAAAATTACAATCCAAAATCCGCCTTTGTTATCAGCGTGAATTCATTACTTGGCTCTCCCCCTTCCTCCTCCTCTAGAGCAGAGAGCATAACCGTTTATAGCCGCCTGTCCGAGGGGGGAGAATCCCCCTCCCTCCAGTCACGCTTCTCCGAGCCGAGTTGAAAATGACTCTAAAAGCAGCTGGCAATTTTTTTTTCTTTTTCGAGCAAGCAAGGGAACGGGGGGAAGTTTCCACCTCACCACACAGCAACTGCGTCCTTCAGATTGTGCGTTCTTCCAGCTGCCTCCTCACGAAGACGCCGCAGCGCCTCCCCATCATGCCTTCCAGTGCCTAGGGTGATGCGGGGAGCCCCCGCTATGCCGCCCCTTTGGCAGGAGCCCCTCCAGGGCGTCCTGTGCCCCCCCAATAATGGGAAGCCCACCAGAAGAGCGCGGGGCGAGCAGAGCCTGCCCATCGTGATCAGCAGCCGGAACCGGAAGCCTTCCACTGCACATTGCTGTGCATGTGCATTTTAGTGAAAACTGTTCTTCACATGCACAGAAACATGCTGGTGATGGGAGAAGAGACCAGGGAACCAGTTTGGGGTTGTGGCAGGCCTGGTTCACTGCCACCAAGTCACTACCAGTTCACCCAAACCAGCCCAAACTGGTAGGAGCCCACCACTGGATGCCGTCTATTCTATACCCATGCATTTGGTTTTCCTTGCTTATATATAAAACATCTTGTTGAAGGTTGTACAGTTCTGTACATGGAAACTTGTAGGCCATTCAATGCTGGATCACTAAGCTCTGAATACTGCAAAAGCTGGATCGACTACTTTCCTGGAACCTCAAGTGCATGCTAGAGAACTGATATCAATAATTTTCTGTATTTTCGAGATTGAGTTCCCTTACAGGCAACGCATTGGAATTATTAAATAGGCCTTCTAAAAGACACAGTATGGTCTACACTAGAAGTATTATGGTAGTCCAAGTATGGAACATATGGTCCTTTGAGAGCTATATGTTTAGCATAATTGCCCAAATTTTAATGAACACATTCATGTATGGTTTTTTTTTTAATTAAAAGTTTTATTGATTTTTACAATTTTTTTCAGGGAAAAAGGGTACATAGGGATATAAAAAAATTTTTAGACAGCTACATCGTGTGGACGAAAAGAGAATCCCCCAAATCTCAGTACTTTTACATTATATAAAAAAAAATTAGAAAAAGCATCAAGATTAAGTGATAGCAGTTCAGGTCTAACAAATAGTCACTCTGTTTCTATCATTTCTTTTTTTAGATCACTTCATAAGAAATACATTATAACAACAATTGCGGTAATGTTTCGAATCATTTTTGTGATCTGAGTCTTCTAGATGTTGCTTCTCTCCCCCCGTCTGTTGGCAGAGCCTCCCTCCCTCATCTCTAGTGTAGTATCCCCTATTCCATCTAGGAGAGCACTATACTTCTTCATAAAAGCCTCAGCCTCCATGACTGTAGTGATGCTAGTTCTACTGCCCTCCCTGAAAATCAGCATGCCTTCTGGTAATAACCATTTAAACCAGACCCCCTTGTCATATAATTTTTTAGCTAGAGAAGAATATTTCTTCCTCTTATCTCTTACTTTCTTTGGGATCTGTTTAGGGATAGTTATTTCTTTATCTTTATATTTTAGTGGACCACCCCTTTGAGCTCGTAGAACCTCATCTCTTGTAGTTTTTCTAAGAAATTTTACATGAACTTCCCTTGGAACATTATGTGTTCTTGCATATGCTGAATTAATCCTATAAATCAGGTCGATATCCCAACCTAATGTATGGTTGATCATGCATTTACCATTTCATTTTATACCAAATATTTGCTAAACAGCCACAGACTCTCAATCACAGTTTCCTAAATTTTGAATGTAGAAATTAACTCTTTTTATTTAAACCTCTGTCACTTTAAATATGGTGGTGATTAGGGAAAAGAAGCCCAAGTTATACCATTAAATCCAATAACCAGCATTCATTAAAAGCAACTAAATCAGTAATTTTCACATTTATAACACCTCAGGACTTTTGGTAATTTTGATTCAAATTGGTGATCAATGTTTTATTTTTGCCTTAGCTCAAGCCTACTTGAAGAGTTTCTGATATATAATATGGTAAAAAATAGTGTTGTACTATCTGTGCTTCTTGCATCCTACCTAGATGGAATGATGTTTGTTAGGCAACCATTTATGATGGCCCAATTGAGAGGAAGTCCCATAAAATACAAAGCTACTTGCTTTCAAGCTTTCAACCCTTTTAAGATCAATTTGCCAATGAAGATTTGATGATGTATAACAATTGCAATTTTTACTGGCTGAATTGGTGCAGGAAGATATGTTCATACATTTGCCTTATTTTTAAACCCACTGCATTATGGGGAGGGGGTTGAAAAGCTGCCCAAAAGGTATCCGGTGGAGGAGCAAAAAAATCATGATAGCAGCCCCTGTCGTATGACCAAATCTCCATCGCTTTTTGGGGAATCATAAATATACCTTCTTACAGTAGTTATATTTGGCCTGTAAAAATCAACAACCCATGACCACTAGATGGCAGCAAAGGGGACATGTTTTCAGGACCACTTTGCGGACAATGAACAATTGTCCTGCCAATCTAGGAGTTCCAAAGCATGCAAATGCAAGTAGATAAATAGGTACCATTTTGGTGGGAAAGTAACAGTTCTGTGCACCTCACTGTATAGTCATGCTAGGCATATGACCACAGAATCCTCTTTGGACAACACTGAAAATATAGATGAACACTGCTCTCTAGAGTTGGACACAACTGGACAGGAGAAAACTATTTTTTTTAAAAAAACTATCAGCAATGCTCTTTTCTTCTGCATCCCATACCCTACTAAGTTATTGTCTACTTCTGGTTCAAATATTAACGGACTCACAATTGCTATATTTTGCTAAGTTCATTCAAGGTCAAAGAGATCATTTAAAAAAATGCAAACAGAGTTTCTTTGCGACACTTGCCTGGATGTTTTTACTCTTAAAAGTAAACAGGAGCATGCAGATGAACAGTCCAAAATCAGTCCAAGTTTCCAAGAGCCAGGATAGGGTTTTCAAGCAGTCCAGAAGTTAGAATTTTACAAGCAAGTTCCAAGTACGAACACAACACAAGAGCAAGATAATGGCTACTTCCCCAGAGCAATTATGGTTCAAAGCTTCCTTTTAAATCAGGTGTCACTAATCAAAAGATTAATTCCCTTGTTTGGCAAGGAGCTTCATAGAACTTCTCTGCTCAGGTCTCTGTTCTATTTGCCTGATGTTGATACTGGGAGATTTGACATCACCCTATTAAAGCTATGCTGGTGGTGTCCGGCTTTGATCAGCCTTATCTGAGCCCTTGCTTTGTCTCTCCTGAGGCTGAGGTTCCATAGGTTCAGCTGAAGGAGCTTCTTCAGAATCAAATTCAGAGTCTGGACCTGGGCCATAATGGTTACTTTTCTACAGGTGTTGAGTGCTCTTTCCAAAGAATCTTTCCAATCCTGCAGTCTATTAACCAGTCATAAGAATGGAGGCAATCTTTACATTAACTTCAGATGAGCAAACTGACCATTCAAACTACTTGCCTACAGTCATCTGGCCCTGCCTTAGTTAAGGAAAACAATTGGTATTTATTTTAACTGCCAGCAAAAGGTGTCTAGTGGAGGAAAAACAAAAGCCAAGGCAGTCTACTAATTGCTTTCCTCTACCTTTTCTGCCTTAAAAGTTAAAGAAGATACCATCTGTCAGCCTTCTCTATGTTCTCTGGCCAGGTTGTGTCTGTAGGACTATCTAATGTCTATCTATGTCATCTGAACCTCTTTCAAATCTGTTAATCAGCTGGCTTGGTCAGGTAATCTTCTACAAGTAAGCTGATCTTTAGTTGGCTGCTTTATACTGTCCTTTTATCGAGTTTTTAGTATCTTAGCCCAGAGCGTACCTACATCCCTTTGATGTCTGACGTGAAGGCTAAAATGTCATATGCATTTCCTTTCACATTCTACAGGTAAAATACACCACAAATTATGGGACAACATCCTCCCAACATGTTTTCCATAAGACGGTTCTCAGAATAGTTTACTGGTGCAGGGCTGGCTAGGCAGATCCATAGTCGTTGTAAAGTATGAGAAATGTAAGATGGATGAATGGATGGATGAATGAATGGATCTTAGTTGGATAGTTGGACTGGTCCTTCAGTAATCCATTTGTTTGTGATTCCCTCCCCCCTTCTTTTTGGAACAGCAATCACTTTATGTCTGACAATGTTTACCATTCTTTATCTTTCAAACAGAGATAGAAAATGAATTTATTTTCTTTGCTAGCTTCATTTCTCATTTAGATCCATTTGGATCCACCAAGGTTTTAAGACTCCTTCATCTTTGCAAAAAACACACTATTTTGTTTCTATAATAACAGTTGGAAGGGACCTTGGAGGTCTTCTAGTCCAACTGCCTGCTTAGGCAGGAAACCGTATAGCATTCCAGACAAGTGGCTATCCAATATCTTCTTAAAAACTTCCAGTGTTGGAGCATTCACAACTTCTGGAGGCAAGCTGTTCCACTGTCAGGAAATGTCTCCATAGCTTCTCTCCTTGATTAGTTTCCACCCGGTGCTTTGGACAATAGTTTGACTCTCTCTTCTTTGTGGCAGTCCCTGAGATATTGGAACACTGCTATCATGTCTCCCCTAGTCCTCCTTTTCATTAAACTAGACATACCCAGTTCCTGCAACCGTTCTTCCTATGTTTTAGCCTCCAGTCCCCTGGTCATCTTTATTGCTCTTCTCTGCATATTCCTTACACATTCCAAATGCTAGTCTTCATCTGAATTATGGATATTTCAGAAATGCGGCTAGATACATTATTTAATCAAATGCCGAAAAACAATCTGATTTTCTTTGCTTGCTTGGCTGATTCTAGTTCTGAAAATAGGAAATGTTCATTTTGTAATTGTGCAGAATCTTACTTGACATACTTTGCTGCCCATTAAAGCAATAGATAGATCAAAAAATTGCTAAATGTAGAAATGATTCTTCTGCTAAGTAAAAACTCACAAATCAAACGTTCAAAGGCCACACCTAATTAACCCCCAGGGAGTGGCTATGTTGAAGAAGTTGAAGATGTGCCGCTTTACAGTATCATTTTTGTTGACATTCCAGGCTGAATTTTGGGGAATTGTGCTGTCCTTTTTCAACAATCTTGGTCAAAGAAGCCTCAGAGGGACACAGAAGTGAGACTTATAGTACAACAACCTACTGCTGAATCAAACAATATCCTTTGAAACTGTCATGCCCCATATTGCCACAAGAGGGTAGTGTGGATATGTAGAGTGTCCTAAAATTCATTCGTTCTCCCCCCCCCCCCCCAAAGCATCTACTAATTTCACCTTTATTAGATTTTGTTTGGGGGTATGGGGGATTCATGTATCCCTGCACGTGAATATAATATAGGATGGGTTTTTTCCCCCCTGTACAAGGAAACAGAGATTTCTCATTTGTTTTTGGTTTCCCCCCACCTCCCGAGTCCTAAGTATTATTACTGCTGTTGTAATGCAAATTAAACAAGGCTTTTAAGACGAAACTGGACAGCCAGTTGTCTGGAATGGTTTAGGGCATTGATGGCCCTCTGCAGTGGTGAAATTCATTTTTTTTACTACCAGTTCTGTGGGCGTGGCTTGGTGGGCGTGGCAGGGGAAGGATACTGCAAAATCTCCATTCCCACCACACTCTGGGGCCAGCCAGAGGTGGAATTTGCCGGTTCTCCAAACTACTCAAAATTTCCGCTACTGGTTCTCCAGAACCTGTCAGAAACTGCTGAATTTCACCCCTAAACCTATGGCATGTGTGCCGGAGGTGGAACATAGCTCTGTGGGCACTTGAGCCATCGCCCCAGTTCAGCTCTGCTATACATGCATGCATGCCTCCTGCCAGCCAGCTAGTCTTCAGGTCTTTGCCGTGCATGCACAGGGGTGGGCTGCATGCAGGGGCCCTTGTGCATGCATATACAGGGGACCACATGCATAGGGGGCTGGGCATATACAATAGCTGCGCTCCCCTGCTAGAACCTCCAAACAAGCTCAAGGTCCAATACTAGCTGGGCAACTTTGGGTCAACTGGTCAAGCTATTTCATAAGGTCCTCAGACTATAAAAATAGGTTCAAAGAAGATTCTCAGTCTTCTTGGTAGAATTGTCTGGAACTGTCATGGAAACTGGACGTCTTCTATGGTTGGTTCAAAATGTTTCACAGCTGATTCCAGTAGCTTCTTCAGTCTTGACCAAGTTGGATTTGAGAATTGGAACATTTATATCCTAATAACCTTCTGCTCATTCACCTAATGAGCCTATCCAGATTAGGTAAGATATGAAACCTCTATGGCAGTGGTGGGTTTCAAATCCCGTTCCAACAGGTGCGGTTGTAATGGGGCCTGTGGCATCCTCATGCAGCTTGCACGTCCATCTTAGTGCCTCTGTGATGCTCCAGCTGCTCCGAAGAGCATCATCACACAGGCGCTGTATGCGCCATAAGCATGCACAGCAGTGCAGAAGCTTTAAAACTCAGGTAAGGAGCTCGGGCGGGCAGCTGGGCCCTCCGGAGCACAGTACCGGAACGGTATCTGGTGTTCCGGGCTGGCTTCAGTACGCCCGTACTTGGGCGTATCGCCTGCAACCCACCACTGCTCTCTGGAGACATAAATGTGGTGTCCCTAACCAACTTAGAATAGAATAGAGCTGGAAGAGATTTTGGAGTTCTTCTAGTCCAGCCCTCTGCTCAAGCAGGAGAACTTATACTGTTTCGGGATAAGTGTCTGTCTAGTTTCTTTTTTAAAACCTCCACTAATTGAGCGCCCATAATTTCTGAAGGCAAGCTATTCTGCTTGTTATTTGTTCTCACTGTTAGGAAGTTTCTCTTCAATTCTAGGTTGCTTCCCTTGTTGGTTAGTTTTCAACCATTGTTTCTTGACCTGCCCTCCGGTGCTTCGTAAAATAACTTGACCCCTCTTCTTTGTGGCAACACCCCTCCAATACTGGAATACTGCTATATTCTTCTTTTCTTTAGACTAGCCAAATCCAGTTTGCTCAGAATGAAGAAGCTACTTGAGTAAGCAGCAAAATGTTTTGAACCAACAAGGGAAGAAGTCTAGTCATCGTGACTCAACTTCCAGACAATTACAAATATATTTGTCCGAACCCATTACTGGGCTTGATTTGCCACTTTTAAGTTAATCATTTGTCAAATTTAGATACCATTCATCTTATTCTCAGATCTGGACATCTGGATTACCTTGAGTCAGATTGCTACATGGCCAGGCATTCTAAGAGCTATTAGTGGAAAGCTGTGCTTTATTGGCATAGGAAGTGTCAGGATGTGTCTGATTTGGGCATCAGCCTAGGACGGTGGTCGGCAAGCCGCGGCTCGCGAGCCACATGCGGCTCTTTACACACTTTAATGCGGCTCTTCTGTGTGCCGGGCGCCCGCTCCCCTCCCTCCTCTCGGGCGGCCGCCCCAAAAGTCAGGACTCTGCAGCTAGCCTCTGTCAGTGCGCGCCCTGTGTGCAGCCCCGGCGGCCGGCTCCACACAGCTCCAGTCGGGTCGTGTGGTATAGGGGGGCGTGACTTTCTGTGTAGCGCGGCGGCGGCGAGGCAGCATCCTCTCTCTGTCTGCCACCCTCAGAAGAAGACTGTGCCTCCCAAATCAGCAGCATGTCATCCGGTAGGTGTAGCAATGGCCTGGCCTGCCTGCCTCTGGGAACTCAATTTCTGTGACAGAAAAAGGAAGGGTTGGGGGGGAATGGAGGGGGGGAGGGGATGAATATGAACTATATGCCTCTGAACTTGGAAATGAGAGATGTGGGCAGGGCCAGGGAGAGACAAATGAAAGGGGTGACTGATGGCCATCATGGAGGAGGGGGGATGATTATGAATTATATACTCATATGAGAGATGTGAACTGTGAACAGGGCAAAAAGAAAGGGGTGACTGATGGCCATCATGGGAGGGGTGGTGGTGATTATGAATTAAGTGTGCCTAACTATGGAAATGAGAGATGTGAACAGGGCAGGGTAAAAAGAAAGGCGTGATGGCCATCATGGAGGGGGGGGAATGTGACATGAGGGGGGAGAAATGTGACATGAGGGGGAGAAATGTGACATGTATTTTCGGTTTTAAAAATGTGGCTCTCAAAATAAATTTCAATCGTGGTTTTGGCGAGATTTGGCTCACTTGAAAAAAAAGGTTGCCCACCACTGGCCTAGGAGATCAGTGTGGAAGCATTGCTTTGGCATGCATGTGCACATGTGCCCCAGTCATTGTATCCTTTTATCTTCACTACTGTTTGGTAGCAGGAGAGCGCAGGAGGTCCATGATGACCTCCGGGTGGGTGGGTGGAGCCTCTCACCACTGCCACTACCGGTTCACCCAAACTGGTGCACCTCTGATGTGTGCACACTTTTGGCATGTGATGACAAAAAGGTTAGCCATCACTGGGCATTGACATTCACTTTACAATCCCTTTGAGAGGTTGCAAACTCAGATTGGCCATGGGGCTAACCCATTGTATGACTATCATATCTTAACCATAATGTGCAGGCTCTCTTAGGGTCATAATTTGAGGACTAGCTATAGTTTTCTGAACGGATGTTTCTGCGTTTCGTAACACTCAATGCTGGTCCTGAAGCTTTGTAGCACTTTGGTGTATTACTGTTTGCTCTGTAAGCAAATAGATTGCAGCTCACTTAGGCAGACAATTCCATCAATTACAGGCATCTCATCTGCCTGAGCTCTTATATAAATTATCTTGTTTTCCTTTATTAATCCTAGGCAAATATGAAATCATAGACTGCTGATCCAGCACTACCAGAGCCCATCAGTTTCCCAAATGTGCATTAAAACCTACTTTAATTAATTTTATTATCTGTCTCTTACAAACAGGGAAGGAAAAAAAAATCATATGTGGCAGAATAACAATAAAAGTTTGCTCACGGTTATTCCCTGACATTCTCAACATTCTCCTTTTGCAGGCAGAAAGGCAATAGGAAACGTCAATGAAAACATTGCAGGAAAGGATAAGGGAGAAGGTAGGTTTCACGGCCAGCTGACGGTCTATGAACTTCCAAAATGAGATGAAAACAATGGGTGGGATTAGAGCTGGAGGTAAGGAAGATACAAGGTTTTTTTTTAAAAAAAAAAATTCTCATGAAGAAAAGCGAATATATGTGTCCCGGGATAATGTTGCAGGATCCAATCTGGGTTGGTCACTGGGACCAGAGATTTTGTCTTCTGAGTTTTTGGACTTCTGCTGGAGCCCACCTTCTCTCCAGCAGAGAGTGTGCTAGAGAGAAGTTCCCTGAAGATCAGAGGTGGGATTCAGCGAGTTCGGACTGGCTTGGGTGAACCGGTAGCTCCAACAATCAGCTGGCTCTGCTCACCTGCCCCCGCCCTATCCTGTCCTTTATTTCCTGCTTTCTAGCTCATTTCAATCCCGCGGTGCAGCTGATTTCCCCCCCCACTGTTCTACTTACCGTTGCTGACTTGGAAGGTAAGCAGCTGAGATTCTAAATGCTCCATTTTCAGCACTGTGCGCAAGTGCTTTAGGTGCATGCGCATGCTCACCTAACTGGTTGTTTAACCGGCAGCATCCCGCCAGGGGTGGGTTGCTACCGGTATTACTGCTGGTTCGGTGCAAAAAATATTTTTGCACGTGAATGCTCTCTTCCCTTGTGCACATGGCAAACGTTCTGTGCGTCTGCAAATTTACTCCAAAAAAGTTTTGCACATGCGCAAAATGTTAGAAAAGAGAAAAAAAATACATTTCTGCAACAGAGATTGTTGCCAATGGAGATGGTTGGACTGGCCATTCTTCAAGCCTGATAAAGGTCGGTGATTGTGAACTATCTTGAAAGACTGTGGGAGAGGAAAGACTTTGCTGGAGAGGAATTCAAATTGCAAATTAAATAAAAGGAGTTTATCGGGACGAGGACTCGGCTTTGTGCTGCTGCGGAAGCCCAGGTCAGAACAGGCACTGCACCCAGCTGTTCTTTCTCTTCTTCATCAGATTCAGCTGCTGGAAGGGCCAGAAGCTGGCAGGCCATAACTCAGTGCCTTAATGATGCCAGAGTTATTTTCTGCCCCAGAGGTTTGAATCAGAGGTGGGTTCCTACAGGTTTGGACCGGTTCGGATGAGTAGGTAGTAACTCGGCCTGCCACCCTCCCGAACCGGTTCTCTCGGTGGCATCGGAGGTGGCGCCATCTTGTTTTTTAGTACTGTGCATGAACCCATCAAGAGTGTGCGTGCGCAGTGCATCCCTGAGAAAACCAGCAGTAGCAGCAAGTGAAACCCACCCCTGGTTTGAGTCCTAGCACTGCGTGTTGGACTGAGTTCTCATCACTCACCTCAGCTTCTGTCTACCTAAACAAAGGCATGTTCTATGTAAGTAGATAAAGCAGGTACCATTTTGGGGGTGGGGAGAGATTGCTCCAGGGGTGGGTTCCAGGATGTACGGCCAGGTATGGGAGTACTGGTTGTAGCTGGGAGCAGCGGCCACAGTACAGGAACGGTGGCTCATTTGGCCCACCTGCCCGCCCATGTTACTTACTGCTTTTTGATGAAAACGGGTCAACTGCACATGCACGCACAGCGTGCAGCACCTGCGCAACCTCTGCTGAGCAGCTGAGTGTTGCTGGGCGGTGATGTGTACAGCACACATGGCTGACGAGGACGCCCTGCCCCATCACAGCGTACCAGTTTCGACAGGATCTGGAACCCTCTACTGGATTGTACCTTTCCTGGTAGCGGCACTGGTTTGTGATATTGCTCCAGGGGGGAGAGGGGGCTTTGTGTGAGACTGCAGGAATGGCCATTTATCTATCTTTCTGGTCTGAAGCCAGCTCGCCCACTTGTAGCACACCATGGGAAGCGCGCAGGTGTTTCCTCCAACAGAGCTGGTACCTTGCCAGCCAAACTATTACTCTGCAATTGTGTTATAGTTTCCTGGCTAACGTAACAATGCCATATGCTAATAATAATTATAATAACCTCCCTCTATTTCCTCTTTGTCTATGAGACAGTAAAACTCACTTGATTCTTTTGCCTTTGTTCTCAAGGTAGAGAGTTTTCGTTTCCTGATTCTACTCCTATTAGGAGGAGATAGGTGGGTGGTAGCTTTGTCAATCCCCAATCTATGCATTATTATTTAAATAAACCGATATTACAAAAAAAAATGGGCCAATGATTTCTCAGTCTACATTCTTACTTCAAGGAAAATTCATAGGCAAATTTGCTTTTTCCAACTAGGTAAAGGTTCCCCTCGTACATATGTGCTAGTCGTTCCCGATTCTATGGGGCAGTGCTCATCTTCGTTTCAAAGTCAAAGAGCCAGCGCTGTCCAAAGTTGTCTCCGTGGTCATGTGGCCAGCATGACTAAATGCCGAAGGCGCACGGAACACTGTTACCTTCCCTCTAAAGGTGGTCCCTATTTTTCTACTTGAATTTTTACATGCTTTCGAACTGCTAGGTTGGCAGAAGCTGGGACAAATAATGGGAGTTCGCTCTGCTACGTGGTGCTAGGGTTTCAAACTGCTGAATTGTTGACCTTTCTGATCGACTAGTTCAGCATCTTAGCCACTGAGCCATCATGTCCCCCTTTTCCAACTAGAAACACATAATTGTGGAATCATTATCAAAATGGCCAATATTGCAAAAAAAAATACTCATAAGCATGTCTCACTATTGGATTCACTACATTCCCTAATCTGTCAATGGGAAGTTTATTTACGTGGTATGTTAAACACATCTACATAATGTCTAATTAGATTTTTCTTGTTTTTAAGGAGAATTACTGAAACAATGGGGTAATAAATATATTCTTTTTAAAAATGCTTGTGAACAGAGTAGGACAAAAGTTTAACTTAAAAAAAAAGGTTAAGCATTTATTTCTTTTCT
This sequence comes from Natrix helvetica, assembly GCF_964273705.1. Classification (NCBI taxonomy): domain Eukaryota; kingdom Metazoa; phylum Chordata; class Lepidosauria; order Squamata; family Natricidae; genus Natrix; species Natrix helvetica. The sequence goes on from NC_138554.1 coordinate 126,676,822, forward strand.
TTATTTGAATGCTATAATTTTATTTAATTTTGGAAATAGTTTAATTGTTCCAACCAATTTTTCTGAGACTTAGCCTAATTTCTGTTGGTCTTTTTGGTTTTGTTGTTTCAAAAGAATGGCATCTCCTATTACTCAGTGCAGATATTACATTTTAGATACATGGGAGAAATAAGCCTCTTATTATGAACATACACACACATGCACACAAAGAGCTTCTTTTCGTGTTTATTTTTTAGAAATTGCATGGCAGATTTCAATTCAGCATTGGTCAAAAGGTCTTGTATACATAATGAAGTTCAAGAAAGACAGTTGAGTTTTAGAATTAAGAACATGGTTGAGAATAAAGGTTAGAATTTCTACTTGACATGGTAGTTATAAGATACCTATCTAATCCTAGACCTCGTTTAAAATCTTATTCACCTAAGTCATTGCCAAACGTTTTCAGCACTGCCTTCAATAAATATGGTCACTTAGTTCTGGAAACACACCTCATTTATTGAACTTGTTTAAGAGGTGGTCTATAGTTCAGAATAAGGGTGGCTCATTGGCTAAGATGATGAGCTTGTCGATCAGAAAGGTCAGCAGTTCGGTGGTTTGAATCCCTAGTGCTGCATAACAGAGTGATCTCTCGTTACTTATCCCAGCTTCTGCCAACCTAGCAATTTGAAAGCGCATAAAAAATGAAGTAGAAAAATAGGGACTACCTTGGTGGGAAGGTCTGTGTGTGCCTTTGGTGTTTAGTCATGCTGGCCACATGGCCATGAAGACGTGCAGTGCTGGCTTTTTGGCTTTGAAACAGAGATGAGCACTGCCCCCTAGAGTTGGGAACAACTAGCACATATGTGTGAGGGAAACCTTAACTTTTATCTTACAGTTTAGAATAACCCTAATAATTCATATGGAGCAACAATAATGTTTTGAATAACCATTCCACACAGAATAACAGATAGTTCTCAACTTATGACCACAATGCTATAGTTATTAAGCAAATCACTGTAGTTGTTAAGTGAATCATGTTTTCGTTGAGTAAATCTAGTTTCTCCCATTGACTTTGCTTGTTGAAAGCTGGCTAGAAAGGTGGCAAATGGTGATCCTATGACTCTGGGACAGTGCAATTGTCATACATACATGCCAGCTGCCAAAGACCCAAAGTTTGATCACATAGTCAATGGTTATAGGTGTAAAAACCAGTCATAAATCACTTTTTAAGTGCTCTTGTAATTTTGAACAATCACTGAACAAGTGGTTCAATGAACAATCTGAGGGCTGCCTGTACTTTCAGAAATTATGCATGCTGTGAAAAAGTTATCAGTCATAGTTTGTACATGAAATCTGCTAAAGTCTTTATATGCTGTGGAGAAAGTGTCTGCTTTGACTAGCATGATGCAAAAAACTCACTTTTTAGAGTGATAATCAAGCCAAGAAGAGCAATCAATTACAGGTAGCCTTAGGCCTATAGCAGTTCAGTTAGTGACCATTTGAAGTAAACAACACTACTCAAATAGTGACTTACAATTTTGTCCTTGCACTTACAACAAATTTCATTGCATTTACAGCCATCTCCATCACTCCAGCTTTTCAGAGTCATGATGTTCACTTTTCTTTCATTCCAGGTGTGTCACATTCTTCAACCTGTTGCCCTGAAAAGGTAATGTTCTTAATGCATCTGGGAAGACTCCATCAATGTCAATAGCTTATGAATCATTACCAGTAGTCTTCTAATTATGACCACAACTTATGTTGCTAAGTTAGACAGCTGTTAAGTGAGTTTTGCTCATTTTACAAACTTTCTTTGCTGCAGTTGCTAAGTTGCAGTTAAATTACTAACACAGTTAAGTGAATCTGGCTCCCCGTATTGACTTTAATAGAATGGCAGAATAACAGAGTGGGAAGGGACCTTGGAAGTCTTTCAATCCAGCCCCTTGCTCAAGCAGGAGAACTTATGACATTCCAGGCAAGTGGAAGGCCCAGTCTTCTTTTAAAAGCCTCCAGTGATGGGGCACCTACAACATCTGAAGGCAACTCATTCCATTGATCAATTATTCCCACATTTTAGGGAGATTTCTCCTTAGTACTAGGTTGATTCTCCCCTTGGTTTCCATCCATTGTTAGTCAGAAAGTTGCAAAAGGTGATCATATGACTCTGGGATACTGCAACCATCGTAAATATGAATCAGTTGTGAAGCATCCGAATTTTGATCGCATGACCATGGGGATGCTTCAACGGTCGTAAGTGTGAAAAATGTTCAAATAAATCACTTTTTTGTTGTAACTTTGAACAGTCACTAAATGAATGGTTATAAATCAAAGACTATCTGTACTGGCAATAGGACTGAATCAGAGTATGGACATGCCAGGAGGTGCAAAAGCAACTCATTAAAATAATATTTAAAATAGCAAATACAAAAGAATTGACAAAAACTGCTGGTATATTTCAGCACTCTCAAAAATGGTAACAGAATAAAGGAAGTTGATTTCAGTTGGTTATTAATTTTTTAAAAGTTAAAAGCTCATAAGGGGTAGACATAGAGGAGAAGGGGTAGACATAACATAGAGAAATTCTAATCCCATAACATCAGTCAGATGCTATACATCACTAGGAACTTATTTTGGGGTAGAAATCTAGAGCCTCCTTGATTAAATGACTGAGAACTCTCCAAAGATATTAATATTTTGAAATAAGAGTAGCCGTCCAAATAGTTATGAAAAAAGGGGAGATTCATCATACAGATCAAATGCCCACACACAGGTCTATTAAAAACACAGAACACATTTCTTATAATTCTGATCACGGATCACAACATGCTTTCAACAAACTTTTCTTTAGCAATATAGTTATCTCAGCCCAGACATATTAGCAAAGAGTTCTTAGCACAGAGGATAAGATGATAACCATCTTCCCAGGGGAAAAAAAAAATATTTATCTGTACTACACAGACTGAAAAAAGCTTTGTTTCGTCTCTCTTTTTTATTATTAAAAGGACAGCTTAATCAGATGTAATTGAATATGCCGGCTAGAATAAAAACTAAGCTTCATAAACATTCATTGGCTGCAGATGTCTTTATAATCTCTTCAGATTTGTTTCCTATCCCTTTTAAAAGCCTTTGGGGAAAAAAATTGAAACAGCAGGACTTTTTCCTGCACTGAAATACATACGTAGACTGTGGGGAAATGCAAGGATGCTCTAGAGAGAGAGAGAGAATAAAGCTGGCAATTATAATTGGACTTTTCTTCTGAAGTTGAGAGATAAGCTTTCATTGAGTTCCATCACATGGTTACAGAGTTTAATAGTAATGTCACCGGTTTTGGGAAGAGCTTGATGGTCCATTTGGATGTGGTCTCATTCCCCCTAGAATCTGACAGCTGGTTTTCTGAGGCATTTTGTTTCATGTCAGTGTGAATATGGTAAGAGGTTTCTTTCAAAACTGAGAAGGCAGAAAGGCAGGTGAAAACAATACAGTTCTTCCACTAAGGTTCTCTAGCAAGTAGTACTGAGAGACCAGCTGCCTCTATTATTGAAAATTATATATGGCCCTCAAGACTACTAATCTATATATATTTAAAGGCCAAGTACCACTCACTCATCATGAAATCTCCTGAACCATAAAGCCTACAAACTTGAAATTTGGCGTGTATGTTCCTCTTGGCTTCTTGGTGTCCGCTAAGAAAGGATTTTTTGAAATGACCATCATATCATTAGTATTTCTTATACATTAATTAACATGCTTTGATACAAAGGAGTTCTACCCCCCCTCCCCACCTGAAAAGAACTCTGTTCCAACTGCCGGTAGCCTCACATTCCGTTACCTCAGTTCAAACTGGCAGACGTTCCACTCCTTCACTCAGGAGTGGTCTGGGGCTCCTTACAGTACTAAATGTTGGTACCTCACCAAAATGTCTATGCCTTCCACTTATGGAACTGCTTCTGGACTCAAAGTGATAGGAGCAATATTCCCTTGTGTGTTTCAATCACTGACCACTTTTGAGCCAATAGATTGAACCAAATTTTTACTGCATTGCCCAATCACATAGTTTTGTGGTGAAACACAGGTATACAGCTAGTCTAAAATGAAATCTGCTATTAATATATGTAGTCCCATTTTGAAGATCTCCAGTTTTGTGGACATCTGTATTTTGTAGAAGTGAGTTTCCAAACACTTACTTTTCACAGTGTGAAAAAGTCCTGTTTTTTATCCATTCTGAATCTTCCACCAGCATCTGTTGCTCCGATTTCAGCTGGTTGAGCTCAGAAATATAAAGCCATAGAATAATGAAATGTATCTGAACTACATTTCCCAGGATCTTTTTCTTTTTTCCTGGGAGTTGTGGCCTTAACACAACTATCCATTTAGATCTGATGAAATTATTATACTCAATCAACAAAGGAAACTTTTTTCTTGACTACTTATCAAAATTACCTGGGAGGTCCATTGCAGAAGTTACTGATTGAATTGGTGGTGGCTTGGTAAGGCCTTCTCTGCAGCTATCGCTTAAATCCTTTCCTCCTGGATGAGAGGGATAAAATTTTTGGTGCTCGTTCAGAATCTCCTTCCCACAGTACATTTCTGTTGTATGTATTTTAAGGCCATTTAATAGTCATTAAAGGTAAAGATTCCCCTCACACATATGTCCTAATCATTCCCAACTCTAGGGGGTGGTACACATCTCCGTTTCAAAGCCGAAGAACCAGCGCTGTCCAAAGATGTCTCCATGGTCATGTGGCCAGCATGACTAAAAACCAAAGACGCACAAAAAGCTGTTAGTTTCCCACCAAAGGTGGTTCCTGTTTTTATACTTGCATTTTGGCATGCTTTCGAACTGCTGGGACAAGTATCGGGAGCTCACTCCGTTACACGGCACTAGGGATTTGAACCACCGAACTGCCAACCTTTCTGATCGACAAACTCATCGTCATAGCCACTGAGCCACCACGTCCCATTTTATGGTCATCAATGCTAACCATTTGATTGGTTAAACTGCTTTTGCTTATTTATCTGTTTTAAATTCCATTTCAGATTCTTATTTCTGTATGAAAAAAACCCCAAGGAAAACCAATATGGGAGGAAGATTGATATACCTGACTTTTAAAAGACCCAGTGAGTTTCACGCAACATAGGTGACCTCACTTGAAGTAAAGATCTCCAGTGAGGCTCCAGTGGATGGCACAGCTAAGTTTTGAACCAGTGAAAAGAACAGTCAATCTGCATTCTTCTTTCCAATTCTTCTTTTTTCTCTGTCCAGAAAAAAATGATCCATCCAAGCCTTAATCACAACGGTATTATCTGTCTCCTATTGTAGTAGCTTCTTATGTACAATGCAGAAAAGATCATCCTTTACATTAGACAAAAAAAGAAAGAAAGAAAGAAAAGGCAAGGAAACCAGTTCCCTCCCACCTTGGAAATTTCCTTTGTTGCTTTTGCCAATCCTTCTTTTTCTTTCTTTTTTTTTTAATACTGAATTTTAAAAATAGCCTTCACTTTAGCCTTTCTGTGAACCACAGAAGAACAAATGACAATAGCGCAGTAATTTAGGAGCCAATTTCCCTTAAATACATGTTCAGTTAGATATTGAACCCTTTTGATATTTGGAAGCTTTGGGACTTGGTTCTTTAAAAGAAGCTGCATCAGCGCTGAGTTTTTGACAATACCGCTTGGTCTAATCGCCGTTTAATCGGAGTCCTGGATGATTTGCACTGTGCTGGCTGATTGGGCTGCACAGTTAGAGACGCCAGTACAGATCAAGCCCATTCAAAGGAACACAGTGAAGGCTGTATGACTATTTCCATTATTATGCCTATTGTCATGACCTTCCTAATTTGCTTTTTAAAATGCCTCTGAATCAAAGGCAGGTATGTAAACCATATACAGGTCATCGCATGGGGGCACTAGAAGGCTGGCAAAGGTGAAAGAAGCTGTATGGAGCCCTCTTTTTTAAAATAAATGCTAGTTCTATCCAAACTCTGTGAGGCAGACTGAGTGGTCAGAAAATGGGCTGGGTTCACAAATGTTAAGATGTCAAGTGTTTAAATTCCGGCATAGTGTCACATTTAAACCCACCATCCTGGGCCCAACATTTGGGTAGCCAGGCTCTGCCTGTCACAAGCCAGGACAAAGGGTGAGTGATGGAGGAGTAACACGTAGTGGGCGATGAACGAGGTTGGACACAGCTGAGGTGAACTCCAAAGATTTATTGCAACAAGCAGTAACAGTAATACAGGAGAGGAAACTCTTCCCCTGCTTGACAGCTATTTATACGGAGCTGTTAAGCAGGAAAACCAATGGGGAAAGAGAAACAGCCCACGCTTCAGCCAAGCCACGTCTTAACCAATCAGGCGCGGCTTGGCTGTTGCCGGCTGTCAGGCAGGGAAATCCCCGGTCGTAAGTCGAGGAATACAACACTTCTTCCCCCCCCCAGCGAGGATGCACGCGTGAAGGTTGCACAAGCGTAATCGCACAAATAGGCTGGGCGGCGCCGGACCCACCCAGAACGCCACAGAAGAGGGTAAGTCATCGGCGGAGGAGGAGATGCCCGCGGTAGCTCCTCCCGGAAGGGAGTGGAGCTCCGGGTGTCATCAACAGGGCCTAGATCAACCGCCGGAGTCTGCGTAACAGGTAGGCTGGGCCATGGGGGTGCGGCCAAGGACAGGTTTGAGTTCGGATGCAGGAACGAGGTTTCTGGGTAGGACTGGCCTGGATATGAGAAGGCCAGGGGAAGATGCAACCTGGGAGGAGCCTGCCTAACAGGGCAGGGCTCCAAAGGTGGAGGTTGCCGGCAGGCGGCATCCGAATAGGCTGACCCCTGGAGGAACTGGGGCACGACCAATGGCCACAGCGGCTGAACTATTGTCGGTGGAGAGATGGAGGCTGGCTGCAAGATGTCGGTGGCCGGCCTCGCTGGATCGGTTTGAGCCTCTGGTAGCAGGCGGCGCCTCAATTGGTCCACATGGCACCGCCATTCTGAACCATCTGGAAGGAGGACCCTGTAGGAACAGGGACCAGTTACGGAGGTGATGGTGGCAGGCACCCACCTCAGATCCCCTGTAAAGGACCTCACCCAGACCAGATCCCCCACCAGGAAACTATGGGGAGGGGGCCCCAGGTTGCCAGGCTGTTCCCCAGAATAGAGCGGGTGCAGCCTATCTAAGGTGGTCCGCAGGCGCTGGCCCATCAGCAGCTCTGCCGGAGACTTCCCTGAAAGGGGGCAAGGGGTGGAGTGCTGTACCAATAGGTAAGCAGCCACACTTGCAGGCCAATCGCCCCTGTCCATTCGGCCGAGGGCCTCTTTGGCCGAGCGGACGGCGCGTTCCACCCGGCCATTGCTGGCAGGATGGTACGGGGTGATGGGGGCATTGCGGATGCCCTGAGAGGCCAGGAACTCCTGGAACGTTGTGGACGCGAACTGCGGCCCGTTGTCAGAGATGACGACGTCCGGCAGGCCATGGGTGGCGAACAGACATGTCATTACCCTGACCGTGGACTCAGCTGTGGTGGAAGTCATGAGAATGAGCTACACCCAGAACAAGTACGTGTCCACCACGACCAGGAACATCTGGCCTCTGAAGGGACCCGCGAAGTCGAGGTGAAGGCGTGACCATGGACCACGGGGCAGTTCCCATTCCCTGGGCGCAGCCGCCGTAGGTGCCGGCTGGGAAAGTTGGCAGGGGGAGCACCTGGCCACCCAGGAAGTAATCTCATCATCCAAGCGAGGCCACCAGATATAGCTGCGAGCCAGCGCTTTCATCTGCGCTATGCCTGGGTGGCCCTCATGGAGACGAGACAGCACCTGGTGGCGAAGGCTAGGTGGAATGAATACCCTGTCACCCCACAGGAGGCACCCACTGTGGAGTGACAGCTCCAACTGCCGGACCTTGAAGTGTCGGAGGTCATCAGACACCGGCCCCTCAGGCCACCCCCGCAGGACCCACGTCATGACCTGAGAGAGGAGGGGGTTGGCCCTGGATAGGGCGGCCACTTTGCTGGAGGAGAGCGGAAGGGTGAGGTCAGCAATGGCCAAGACAGACAGGCAAGGCACTGTCTGTGGGTCAGACATGGGGAGGGGGCAACGGCTAGGGGCATCAGTGTGCACTAGATGCTTCCCCGGGCGGTAGACTAAGGAGTAGGAATATGCTGCTAGAAATTCCGTCCAGCGGGTCATACAGGGGGACAGAATGGGAGGGGTCGGAGGGTCACCAGCCAGAAGCCCAAGGAGAGGCTTGTGGTCAGTGTAGAGCGTGAAATGCCGTCCGTAAAGATATTCGTGGAACTTTTTAACCCCGGACATGGCAGCCAGAGCCTCCTTGTCGATCTGGCTGTAGTTCCTCTCTGCCAGAGAGAGTGTCCGGGAATAAAAAGCGATGGGGGTTCTGAGCCATTTGGGAGGAAATGGCTCAGAATGGCCCCCAAACCCACAGGGGAGACGTCACAAGCTAGGGTCAAGGGGAGCCTGTCGCTGTAGTGGACTAGGACTGCGTTTGACATCAGCATGTCTTTGACAGCCGTAAACTCATGCGCTTCACGGCTGCCCCAGCACCAGGCTGTGGATCGGTCGAGCAACCGATGCAGCGGCTCGGCTAGTGACACCTTGTGTGGCAGAAATGGCGCGTAGAAGTTTAAAAGCCCAAGGAACGACTGCAGCTCCACCTTGGAAGCAGGCATGGGGGCGTTCCTTATGGCCAGGGGGTAGGGTGGGGGGGTAGGGTGGGGGGGTAGGGTGGATGCCCTGGTGGAGGGGGTTAGGGTGGATGCCCTGGGCATCTATAGAGAAGCCCAGGAAGTCCACCCGTGGCACAGCAAAAGAGCATTTGCTGCGCTTCAATTTAAAACCCACGCCCCTAAAACGGTCGAGGACCTTCCCAAAGATTTCGGTGAGTCCTGAGCGGCTGGTTGCTGTGATCAGGACGTCGTTGAAATACGGTACCATGCCAGGCTGCTCCATGGGCTCTGGAAGATCCCCGGGGCCACGGAAACACCAAATTGGAGGCGGCGGCAGCGGAAAGCCCCACGGTGGGTGACAATGGTTTGGGCAGCCGCCGCATCGTCATCCACCGGGAGCTGCTGGTAGGCCTGCGCCATGTCCAGTTTTACAAAAATACAGCCCTGCCCCAAGGAATGGAGCAGGTGCTCTACCACAGGGACTGGATAGGGGTTTGCCTGGAGGGCAAGGTTGATGGTTGACTTAAAATCAGCACAGAGGCGAATAGAGCCATCGGCCTTGACGGGGACCACAATAGGGGTCTCCCATCTGGAGTAGTCGACTGGCTCTAAGATGCCCTGCACCAACAACCTGTCAATCTCCGCATCAACCTTGGCCCTCAAGGCAAAAGGCACCCTGCGGACCGTCAGCCTAATAGGGCAACCTGGGGGTCTAGGTTGAGGGAGATGGGGGTTCCCTTATACATCCCAAGTTCCCCATCAAAGATGTCAGCGTAGGCCGCCAGGACGTCGGCTACGTCAGGGGGCATGTCATCTATGCTGTGCACCCCTTGTACGGAAGGCCCAGGGCGGGGAACCAATCTAGACCCAATAGAGCGGGGAGGGTTTTTTCTACGACTAACACCGGCAGGCATCCCGAAAAATCTCCATACTCCACCTGCACAGTATAACACCCCAGGGTTGGTATAAGTGTCCCCTGGTAGTCCCTCAAAGAAATGTTGCAGGCTGACAGCTGGCGTTTCTGGACGCTGGGGCCTAGGCGGGAGAATTCTGCCCAGGAAAGGAGGGAGCAGGACGATCCGGAGTCCACCTCCATCAGGCAGGGAGACCCTTCGACCAGGACAGAAGCTTTGATTCTGTCAGCACCTGCGGAGGCATTGTAGACTGCCTCTGCAGGGGTGGCAGGAAGATCTGGCTCGACCGCGTAGCAGTTGTCCTGGAGATGCTGCTGTTGGCGGCTGGTTGACAGGCGGTGATGGGAGGCTTGCCGGTTGGCTGAGGCTGCCCAGGCACTGTTGTTGCGGGATGGCAGCCCAGCAAACTTGGGCCAGGTGCCCTTTATTCAAGCACCTGCGGCAGACGGAAGCTTTGAAGGGGCAGGCAGCCCGGTCATGGTTGCCCCTGAAACAAAGGCAGGCAGCGGCGGCTTGGTGGGGGCGTTGAGGTGTGCATCGCCTTGGAATAGCTGCCAGGAGAGCCACCAGGTCCTCTTCTTCTGAGGGCCTGGCAAAGGCGCCAGTTCATCAATGAGGCAGGTGCGGCCAGGCTGCGGAAGAGGCTGCAGTCGGAACATCTCCGCTGTTGATTGCTCCGATAGCTCGGCCGCCCTTGCCTCAGCGATTGCCTCCGTGAGGGTAACCTCAGGCTGTGCCAGGAGACGCCTCTTAAGAAAGGGATCTTTCATGCCGCACACCAATTGCTCGACCAGCGAGTTGTCAAGGTCATGAAATTCGCATGGGATGGCTGTGGTCCGTAGGGACTGGAGGAATTGGCTCACAGACTCCTCCGGCTTTTGTATGCACTGGCGGAACGCGTAGCACCAGGTTATTTTAGAAGGTGTCGGCGCGTAGTGGTTCCTCAGTTTGTTGATTAAAGTGTCCCAGTCCAGGGAGTGGACCGGCAAGGGCGCAGCCAAAGCCCTGGCAGAATTAAACATCGCCGGTCCACAGCAGCTAAGGAAAAAGCTGCATTTTTGATCCATGGGAATATTTTGGTTCCCGTTTGCGATCAAAAAACATTCGAACCGCTCCAGGAACCCAGCCCAGGACTCGGCGGCGGTTCCGAACGGCGTGAAGGGGGGCATCGAAGCCATGGAGGTTCTGGGTTTCCGGCTGTGAGGGAAAACTCGAGCGGCTTGACCCGACGCTCAGTCATCTGTAGCGGCGATCCTTGGAGGGGTGTCCGAAGCCTCAGTATCCCTCCCTTGTCACCAGTATTAAATAGTGGGTGATGAACGAGGCTGGACAAGCTGAGGTAAACTCCAAAGATTTATTGCAACAAGCAGTAACAGTAATACAGGAGAGGAAACTCTTCCCCTGCTTGACAGCTATTTATACGGAGCTGTCAAGCAGGGAAACCAATGGGGAAAGAGAAACAGCCCACGCTTCAGCCAAGCCGCGTCTTAGCCAATCAGGCGTGTCTTAGCTGTTGCCGGCTGTCAGGCAGGGAAATCCCCAGTCGTAAGTCGAGGAATACAACATAACACCTCCTTAAAAAACCTTGGTCCAGCTGGCCCAGCTGGTAGCACCTCTTAAGGGCCCCTTTCCAGGATAACAGGAGAAGACAGTCAATGGTTTCGAAGGTGGAAGAAGTCTATACGCCCCAACGGCAGATAAAGCAACAGAACCATCTTCTAGGAGAAGGGAAACTTTGATTAAAAACCTCCACTATTTTGTGGCTATATCCACTACTGGAAAAGGCTTTAGGAGTCAACCTCGAGGCAAAATTTGGAGCTGGAGTCCTGGAAGCAGTTCATGACTGTTTACAACCATGTTCTGGTAACTCCTGTGATGTGATGCAGCTGGAACCAATCGTATTGGCTCTGCCATTCCATTGGACTATTTCAGCGATGTGGAGAGGCGGCATCTGCTGCTTGGGTAACAGTCTATCCTCCATACTAATCTACTCAGGCCTCGTGCTCTGGAGAAGACACTCCAGCTTTACCTCTTTCCAGGGCTCAAGTCTTTTGAGACTGAAGGATGCAGTGCAAGTGTCATGTTTGAACTCAGCCATACCATGTGTTTAGTTTAGTTTACTCTAGTCCAGTGGTCGGCAAGCCGCGGCTCGCGAGCCAAATGCGGCTCTTTAAACATTTTAATCCGGCTCTTCTGTGTGCTGGGCGCCCGCTTCCCTCCCTCCTCTCGGGCTTCGGAGGGAAGCTTCTGCAAAACCCCGGTGAGACAAGTCTCCCAGGCTGTAATTTGCCGAGCTGTACGCGCGCGCCTGTTTTCCACGGCATGGAGCAGCGGCGAGATTCTGGGCGGCGAGCGATGATTCCGGGGGCCATCAGTGGGGGGGCAGGGTCCCCCCTCGTGTTCCTCATCTTCCCGGATGGCCCCCGGAATCATCGCTCGCCGTGCAGAATCTCGCCGCTGCTCCACGCCGTGGAAAACAGGCGCGTGCGCACAGCTCGGAAAATTACAGCCTGGGAGACTTCTTGTCACTCGCCCGGGCTTTTGAAGAAGCTTCCCTCTGAAGCGTTCCGAGGGAGGGCTGTAAACTTCCCTCCGAAGTCTTGGGAAGTTCTGAGGAGCCCCCCCCCAAGCCAAAACGCCGCTGCCAGGTAGTTAAAAGTACCTCTCTGATTCGTCTCTGTCAGTCTCTCTCTGATTCCCTCTCTCACTCCCTCTCTCTGTTCCTCTCTCTCTCTCTCTGTCTCACTCACACACACACACACTGTGGTCACCTTGTTGAGTGTTCCAATCACATTTCAAATGTGATTGGAACACTCAACAAGGTGACCACAGTGTGTGTGTGTGAATGAATGAGACAGACAGACAGAGAGAGGAACAGAGAGAGGGAGTGAGGGAGGGAATCAGAGAGAGACTGACAGACAGACACACACACACACACACACACACACACAGAGGGGGAGGGAGGGAGAGAAAGATAGACAGACACAGAGAGAGAGACACATAGAGTGAGTGATTAAGTGAATGAGTGAGAGACAGACACACCCACATACATAGAGTGACAGAGAGAGAGGAAGGGAGGGGAGAGAGACAGAGGGAGAGATAGAGACAGATACACACACACACACAGAGTGAGTGACACACACACACACACACACAGAGTGACAGAGATGGGGGAAGGAGGAGAGAGAGACAGAGATACAGAGAGAGAGACAGACAGATAGACACCCAGAGAAAATGACAGAGGGAGACAGAGAGGGAGGGAGGGAGAGAGAGACAAAGAGCCAGAGAGAGAGAGAGAAAGAAAAAAAGAAAGAAAGTGGGAGAGGGAGATGAAATTAAAAGCAACAACATACAAACCTGACTTACTCAAACTATCCAAGGAAATGCAAGGCCAATGTTCACATTAGTGGTTGTGACTTTGTCAGTCATTGTCAGGATGTAATTTTCTCTACATTGTAAGGCAAATTTTACGGAATTTAACGTTATCGATAAATAATATCGTTCTAAAGTTTTTGTTTTATTAGTTGTGTTATTTGTATCCTCCCGACCTATGTGGATACTTGCATGGGGAATATTCTCAATAAAAACTTATTGAAACTAAAAACAGTGTACCATCCTATGTATTTTCGGTTTTAAAAATGCGGCTCTCCAAATAAATTTCAATCGTGGTTTTGACGAGATTTGGCTCAGTTGAAAAAAAAGGTTGCCCACCACTGCTCTAGTCTAATCACAATGTTTAGCTGTTTAAAAAGATGGCATCAAAAGTGGATTTGCCACTAATAGGTCAAAAGAATGATTTAGAAAAGGGGGTTTACACTAGGTCTGCAAATGAAAAAGAGACATATAAATGACAAATCAAGAGTGACCTGAATGATTTCTTTTCCCTATAGGATTGTCCTGCTTTTGGTTTTAAATACACCAACACCTAGTTACTATTGTAATTCACAATTTTCTGAAGTTCAAGATGATAATAGTAGATTAGAATGCAGTTCAAAACATAGTTTCTGACACGGAATAGTCCAAATTCAGTCCAAGGTTCTGAGAATCAGGTCAGGGATGGCAGCCAGCCCAGAGATCAGACTTCCATGAACAGAATCCACACAAATGTCACACAATAGCTGGATAACAAACAGCTTCTTTCAACAAGGGATTACAAGTCAGGACTGTCTCTTAAATCAGGCAGCAACCAACTCACTAATCAAGAAATTGGTTTGATAAAAAGCCTAACAAAGGAGATCCACTGTTCTCCTCTCCACTCTACTCATTGGGTACAGTGGTGGAAGATGTAATGCTATCATTATCTGTCTTCTCCAGCTAATCAGACACATGTGATTCTTGATTTTTTTATTTCCTAAGGCCAACACTCAACAAGATCCTTCTTTACATTCAGAGTCATTATCTAATTCCTGCTCATCATGGATTTAAAAAACAAGCTTGTTAAACCCTTGAAGAACTCCATGTAATGGTACAAAAAAGAGAGAAATGAAATGAAATGAAACTCTATAACAGTATTTGAATTATCTAAAAGTTAAGACTGTTAGAAGTAAAGTGAAATAATGCAAAGTTGGTTTATTTGCTTGAGCTTGAAATAAGATACAGTTTTTTATTTTATTTATTTTATTATTACCATCCATAATGTAGGTTTTCCTGATTCCAGGATTGAAATGATGTTCTTTTAATGGATTTGTTTACAGATAAGAGAAGGGACATGAAATGGGAGATAAAAGTTTGCAACATTAGAGGTGGTAAAATATTACTTATTTCAAGGTCCAATCTGGGTCTTTCACCGGGACCAGAGGTTGACTCTTCTGAACTGTTGGACTCATGGTGGAGCCCATCCTGAGGGAACTTCTCTCTATTGGAATATGGACTTTGGGCTATTCTATGCATTATATTTATATGGTGCCCTCCTATTGGTTGATTGGTGCGTTGATGGCTTATTTGTTTTAATATTTTCTCTTTTTTGATGCCATTTTTACTTTTTTCTTCTTTTTCTTTTTTCCTTGAGCTTTGTATAGGTCTTCTTTCCATTCTCCTTTCTTTAAGTTTAGTTTGATCTAGATTTCACTATAATGATTAAAAAGGAGGTGTGGTGGGTCAGAAGTTAAGATGCTGGGCTTGTCGATCGTAAGTTTGGCAGTTCGAGACCCAAGCACCATGTGACAGGGTGAACTCCTGTTACTTGCTCCAGCTCCTGCCAATCTAGCAGTTTGAAAGTGTGCAAAGCAAATAAATGGGTACCACTTTGGTAGGAAGATAACCATGTTCCATGGGCCTTGGTGTATAGTCATGCCAGCCACATGATTAGAAAATATATGCATTTGTATTACAACCCCTGGTATGCCCAAATATGGGAGGGAGCTCACTACTCCCCCTTTCTGTCCTTTGGCTCATTACAGAGGACCATCCAGGCAGAAAACCATATTTTTATTTTTAATGTTGCCTTTTTATATTTGTGTTGTATTTGTGCTGATAAATAAATAAAGTGAGACAAGTATAGATCTATTTCAACCTATTTAGGTCTCATCAGCTAGCCATACCCTTACTGGGAATCGAACTAGGGCTGTATTGCATATTAGGCCGATGTAATTGCCACTAAGCCACAGGCTCTCTTCCTTATCAGCTAGGCCAGGGAAATAGGTATGTATTTGTGTTACAACCCCTGGTATGCCCAAATATTGATTCCCAGTAAGGGTATGGCGTTTTGTGTTTGTGCTGATAAATAAATAAAGGGAGACTAGTATAGATCTATTTCAAGCTATTTAGCTCTCATCAGCTAGCCATACCCTTACTGTGAATCGAACCAGGGCTGTATTGCATATTAGGCAGATGTAATTGCCACTAAGCCACAGGCTCTCCTCCTTATCAGCTAGGCCAGGGAAATAGGTATGTATTTGTGTGAGCTCCCTCCCATATTTGGGCATACCAGGGGTTGTAACACAAAGGGTGTGTGTGTATGCACACATATGCATGTGTGTATATGTATAAATATATTCATCTATCACCATTTCCATTTGGGCTCACATCTAACTATTCATTAACCCACAACTAGAAAATGTAGAAATTTCCATATATACTAGGCTATAACTCCTAAGACCTCTGTTAGTGTGACTAATGGAAAATGGTGCCAGAGAACCATAATTATATCACCCTATCTGATTCCCATGAACTACCAAGAGTCACTTATAGGTGGCACAGTGGTTGGTCAGTGGTTAGAGTACAGTACTGCAGGCTACTTCAGCTGACTGCTAGTTGCAGTTCAGCAGTTCAAATCTCACCGGCTCAAGGTTAATTCATCCTTCCGAGGTGAGTAAAATGGGGACCCAGATTGTCAGGGGCAATAGGCTGACTCTGTAAACTGCTTATAGAGGGCTGTAAAAACACTATGAAGTGGTATATAAGTCTAAGTACTATTGCTATATCAGCTTAAATGGTCCTTTTGATCTCTGCTTTCATTTGCTTCCAGTAATTTAGTTTTAATAATGAAAGGTTGATGGTCTTGAAAGTTTGTCATGCACTCTTACAAAAGAATTTGTTCTGGTTATTGCCTCTCTGTCATGACTTCCCCTCCTGAGCAGGCATATCAGGACATATGTGCATGCTTAAATATGTTTTCATATCTCTGGAGTCCGCATTAACTCTCAAGGTGGTGATTGCCTTTGCCAGCCTATTAACTTGCTTTTTTTAAAGTCATGCTTTCACTCCGAGGCAGCTGACAAAAGGAATTCAGAGATGCCTCTGATATCCAAAGAGACTTTTAAAATGGCATTTGCTGAAGTGTCCCTGGAGGAAAAAAAAAGCTTAGCAGAAAGGAAGGATTTATGATTTGCAGGAGAAACGAACAGCTTAAAAAGTGAGGTGAAGAAAGCTTTGCAGTCAATGCAATGACTGGTCATAGTTGAACATTGTTTTTAAATGATCAGCAATGCTCATTACAAACAAAATCTGGATGAAGAACCACTGTGGGATTTCAGTTGCACTCAGTGAAATCGAAGGGAATAAACTAGGATCAAGATGTGGAAAGGTATGCCTAAGGCTGTAATGGCAAACCTATGACACATGTGCCATAGATGGTACACAGAGCCCTCTCTATGGACACACATGCCATCACCAGCTGCTCTTCTAGTTTGCACACACTAACCACCTGGTCTTCACATTCATCGGAGTGCCGGAAACCCAAAACCAGCTGGCTGGTGCACATGTGTACGCTTGCCAGTTGTTCTTTAGGTTTCGAGTACACAGATGCACACTGGCCAGCTGGTCTTCGCATGGACCACAGTGCCGGAGTGCCACCTGGTCTTCGGGAAACCCAACATTTCTGGCTCTCCGGCACGCATGTGCGCATATGCTTGCACATGTTTTGGTTTGGGCACTCTGTGTTGAAAAGGATTGCCATCACTGGCCTAAGGTCTTACCAAATCAAAACTACTTTTCACGCGAGGAACTGAGACAAACTTCAGCATGTTACCCTATTAAATGTCCATGTGGATTTAAATCAAAGATAAACCTAAACTCTCTCTGCATTCCATGTATGCTTTTGGCTCCAAGGATTCCCATTACTATTATTATTATATATTTTATTCATTAAACATGAAACTCAGCCAACTGAACATTCAAAGATGCATTACAAATAACAGTGACTGGTGCTAATGGTTGATACAGTTTGCTACCAGAGTCCTAGGTATCAACCAAGTACCTTCTTAAAATATAAGATGTTCCGAGTAGCGCAGTTTTTTGCAGTTCCGTTGGTGTTAGTTCAGGAAGCTGCAATTTGTTGATGTATGTTGTAAAGTGCCAAATGCCCCGATGACAATGGGTATCACTGTTACATGCTTCATCCATAGCCGTGTAGTTTCGATGGCCAGGTCGCGATATTTCATGATTTTTTCTAGTTCTTTTTTTTTCGACTGGCATCTCCTGGAACAGCGATATCAATAAACTGTACACTTCAGCTCTCTACAACCATGATTTCTGCATGTTGTGTTTCAAATGATAATCCATTTGTATTCGAAAGTCCCACAAGATCTTCACCTTCTAATTTTCAATAACTTTTTCCACTTTATGTTCCCATGACTTTCTGGATACAGGTAAATCATATTTTTTACATAATGACCAGTGGATTAATTTAGCAACTCGGTCATGTCTAGCTTTGTAATCAGTTTGTGCGATTTTGCTGCATTCACATATTAAATGTGAAACAGTTTCAACTTTGTTATTGCAAAGTCAGCAGTTTGGCTTGTCAGTAGATTTTTGTATCTTCGATTATTATTATTATTATTATTATTATTATTATTATTATTATTATTATTATTATCATCATCATCATCATCATCATCATCATCATCAGAATTGTATCACAGTGGCCAGTTGTTTCACCGGATTTGGCATTGATTACTAGTTGGGCCCCACCCAGGGGCCTAGGACGTCGTAACGTATTTTTGTAATATACATGCAGATCCAAGCAGTGTAGCTTTTTGCATTTGACTGATGATGATTTTGTCAAGTTTTAACGTTTTAAATGTAATTCCAGTGCTTTTGGAATAGCTCCCAGTGTGCCGATTACCACTGGAATTACCATGCTGGTTTGTGCCATAATCATTGAATTTCAATTTTTAGGTCCTGGTATTTCGCAATTTTTTTTGATCTGCTAGTTGTTGTTCACTAATATTTAAATCTGGATATTGTTGTTTCCATAAATCATACATTCGCTTTAAGTAGCCTCCTTTTTTTGGCTCTGAGTTGTAATAACAGGCCATTATGGCACAATTTTCATCTGCACTATATTTTTGTCGTTTTGTTGGCTGGTCCACTTGTAGCCCACTTGTCGACAGATACCCAGGGAACTCAACACCCACTGCGGCCCTTGTTAACCTGCGTGATGACCGATGTGGTATAGAATTTTTAGTCATTTCTTTCACCATATTGTATGGGTTGGCGTGTTTTTATGGGGCCAGGTTGCCAACCTGACCCCAACCTTCCTCCTTTCCCATCCGGGCTTGGGACCGGCAACGGTGGAGTTGTTGTTGTTGTTGTTGTTGTTGTGATGATGATGATGATGATGATGATGATGATGATGATGATGATGATGTTAATCTTTGGTGAGATTCACAGCCTTTGGGGCTGGTTGGTAGCCTAACAGCTTGAGCCCTAATCAGAGACCTAGGAACTGTAAGGTAACGTTGGAGGATCTAAGTTGTTCCAAGTAGGGTGGTTTTTTGTAGAGTCAGGTAAGTCAGGTAAATTTCAAGTCAGGTAAATTTAGAATTTTCAAATAGCAAGGTAGCCCTTTAGGTATTGCTCCAAGGGCTCCAATTACAATTGGGACAACACAGATTTCTTTTCCCACAGTCGTTCAACCTCAATTTGCAAGTCCTGGTATTTTGTGATTTTTTCTTGCTTTTTATCTTCAATTCATGCATCACCAGGTATTGCAATGTCAATGAACCATACTCTTTTATTTTCAATTATTGTTATGTTATGTGTGTTGTAGGCCAACTATTTGATCATCAATGGATAAGTATATTGGTTAGCTGTTAAGATTTAGCACAAAAGAGAAACTCTTTTCTATGACGATAGATCAGTATGAGAATATTGTCTGTACTCATCTGATTGGCATATATTTTATTAAGATTTAAGTCTTTTTTTAAATGTATGTTTTTATTTAAAAAAAACATAAACAAACAAAACATGTAACAAAAAAACATCTTCAATTCCGTATAGTGTGTCAATTGGTTACGAGGTGGAAATTTCATCCATAAAAAGGAAACAAAATTAAAGAAAAAAAGATAACACAATAGTCTTGATTCAGCCCAATCCACCGCTTACTTTCTCTGTCTTCAATTTTAACTTTACTCTAAATCTTTTTGGGTGTTCTCTAAAAATAAAATTTATTTCACCAATTCCGACACACTCTCTCTCCTGCTGAGCTTCTGTTCAGGGGTCTGTCCCAACCTTATGTAGCTTCCAAAGAAGTCAACAGAAATAAATGGATATACAAAGTAATAAGAAAACAGTCACATGTCACATTTCTTTAAGACACTTTTTGTAAGCTACATTTTGCTGTCTAGATTATTTCTGTTTGAGCCTATTGCTTTCCTATTCTGATGCAAACTGCTTGGAAACTTTAAGTGAAGATGAATTTTTAATAAAAATAATAAATTCTCTAAATGCTCAGAAGTCAGCAAGAAATTGGTTCTATCACACTACACAGCCTCCTCTTTGCTCTCCTCTTCAAATTCCTATCAGAGGCATTATCATCTTATCTTCATGCACCATTTATTAATTTTTTTTGCAGGGGTACAAATTTGATAACAGAGATTTAAAATGTTATGGTTTCAGAAATTGGACTCTAGGGACTAAACATTCTAGGCAGAAAATGAAAATAAAAAAAAGTAAAAATGATGTTGATTATCACTTTTATTTAGCAAAATGAAGTAAAAAATAAATAAAGATAAGCCAAATCCGATGGCATGATCTGAATGAATTAAAGATGTTAAAAGTAGAAGGAAGGAATATAAAGCTGTTTTGTTTGACCAAGATTAAAATAAGACATGTTTTTATAAAGCTTTGTGGACTTTTTGCTGATATCAGGACTGAGGAATTGATGATTTATGGATATGCATATAGATCAGGGATTGGTTATGAGAAGAACAGAAATTTGTTTGAAATCTTACAGGATATGAAGAGCTATTAAGTTTAGATATGTTTATGATAAAGGTTGAATCATTCCTTCATATATTTCTTTTCATTTTAAAATCTTACTTTTTTTTTCTTACTTTCCATTTTTTATTCTCTATCACTCTCTCTTTGAGTTCACTTTGTACTTGCTTTTATAACTGTTTTTAATCAAAACCTTCAATAAAAATAATCAAACATATTTATTCAAGATTCTACTTTTCTTCCCATTATATCTTATTGATAGCGTAATTCCTATCTTCACAATTTTATCCAATGAATGAGATAGTACAGGAAGCTTCTAAATACATAATCCTCTGTTATGTATTAGAAAATAGATCTCGTTTGAATGGGCAGGGTTGATTCACTGATAATTTCAAACAATTCAAGAGAAAATGTGGTGAAATTCACTTAACAACGCTCTTGCTTAGCAACCAAAATGTTGGCTCAGAAACTCTGGCATTTGAAGCACGCAAGTCTTAAAGCTGTCAAGTTACAAGACCTTTGCACCCCTAACCCTTTAGAAAAATAAACCCCAGGAGTGTTCAAACTTGACAGCTTTAAGACTTGTGGACTTCAACTCCCAGAATTCCTCCTCTCGCTCTTCATCTTGATGATGAGCGGATGGGCGGGGGGAGGGAGCTGGAACCAGTTCTAAATGGCACTGTAGATTTGTGGAATCTCTTCAATAGAAGAGGTTAGAATTGGCAGGAACCCACCACTGCCCCTGATATTGGTAGATCGCTTTGCTAATTCCCATAGTAGTATAGTAGGTCTAGGTATATTTACCCCTATAGTATAGCTGTAGTGTTATTATTCTTCCCATCTTCTCTACTACCTCCTCTTATTGGTATCATCATTAGGATTATTATTACTCTGTTGTTTGCATGTGCAGCGAGAGCTTCTCCACCAGAGACAAGTTCCTTGTGTGTGTAATCACACTTGGCCAAATAAAATACAGGTAGTCTTAGACTTATGACCACAATTGAACCCCAGATTGTTGTTCATAAGTGAAACATTTCTTAAGTAATTTTGGCCCAGTTCTTAAATGAATCACTGCAGTTGTTAATTTAGTAGCACAGTTGTTGAGTGAATCTGGCTTCCCCATTGACTTTGCTTGTAAGAAGATCACAAAATGTGATCATGGGACCCCAAGACACTGCAACCGTGATAAATATGAGTCAGTGACCCAAACATCCAAATTTTGATCATGTGACTATGGGGCAATGGTCCTAAGCGGCGGTGGGATTCAACTACCTTCCCTACCGGTTCGCAAATGTGAGTGCCTGCACCACTTCTGTGCATGCACAGTGCTGACACATTACGTTGGGGCAGGTGGGCGGAACCTCCTGTAGCCACTGCTACTGGTTTGCCCAAACTGGAGAGAACCAGCTGAATAGAACCTCTGGTCATAAGTGTCAAAAATGATCATGTCACTTATTTAGTGCTGTTGAATTGTTACTACATGAATTTTGTAAGTTGAGGACTAGTTCTGTAAAACATAAGATATATCTCATGTTAAATAAAACTCTTGGTTTTTTAAAAATAAAATAAAAATCCCACTCTATTCTGTGTGTGTGTGTGTGTGTGTGTGCAAGTCCATGCATGTGTGTGTGTGTGTGTGTGTGTGTGTGTGTGTGTGAAACTTAGAGGTAAATGTGGGTCATAGAGAATATTGAAGAATAATGGTGGATATGTCTCTGAAGGCTAATCTAAATGAGAAAGACAAAAATAGACTTAATATTCCTTTTGTGCATTATTATCCTCTAAAGAGTTTAAATAATTTGTCAAAATGTTGATTCTTTAATAGTGGATATATACATACATCTTTAGTCTTAGGACCCATGCTGGAATAATTGCATTTTTTTCTTAATTTAGATAACTCTGTACCAATCAAGCCTAAGGCTACTTTGAAGGTTAATATGGATAAACTTTCAAAACTGAAGGTATTGGAAATGAATACATTTCAGAAATTACTGCTTCCCAAGCCATCATCAGCAACAGAATGTGACCATTAAGATAAGATAGATGTCATTTGTTGGGAGCATGATCTTTTTCTAAAGCTCAGTAGAAAAAAAAAAGCAACTAGAGAAGGGAAAATAATATATGTAACTTTAAAAAACTATGACCAGTTTTCTTTCATACTGCCTATTTCAGAGAAAAGGAGAACAGGAGATATAATGCTACTAAAGTTTTCCTCCCACTAGGAACCAGACTAATGCATGTTGATATAGGGCAGCTTCCACACCACCTTCATGTATGACTTACTGCTGTGGTCTAACTAGGAGGTCAGCTCTGGAAGAACATCTTGATTCCCCCAAAGCTCATAACTGATAAAACAGTTGAAGCTAAACAAAGAGACTTCTGGCATGATTCCTGTCTCCTGCTAAATCAGTAACAAAGAGTTCCTACGGATCATGGACTTGCCACCTTACCTAGCTCTAATGGAAGGATTGGAATTGAGTTAGAACGATCTCCTAGAAATCTTCATCTTGCAGGAATTTAACCTCAGCTTCCTTTGACCTATCCAACCCCTTGCAGCCTCCAGAATCTATGTTGTTGTTAGGACGGAACAACCTTTTGATTTACAATGAGGACCTAAAGAACTATTAAAGCCAAGTCACATGTCCTTTTGGGAGATCCTGCTGAAAACTTCCAAAAGTTTGAATTTGCTTGAGTTTCATTCTTCGGATTATTTTGTCTACAAAATTAAAACAAAAACCCACAGGATTCCTCATTCTCGCCTGGACTACTGCAATGCCCTCTACATGGGGCTTCCCTTGGGACGCATCCGGAGACTGCAGCTAGTTCAGAACGCAGCCGCGCGGGTTATTATGGGGAGTACACGTTACTCCCACGTAACACCTCTCCTGCGCGAGCTGCACTGGCTACCTGTGGCCTTTCGGGTGCGTTTCAAGGTATTGGTCACCATCTTTAAAGCGCTCCATGGCAGAGGACCTAGTTATCTGCAGGATCGCATCCTACCACACACGTCCCTGCGACCTATCCGCTCACACAGGGAGGGGCTCCTCCTGGTGCCGTCTGCTAGGCAATGCCAGCGGGCGACACCTAGGAGTAGATCCTTCTCTGTGATGGGCCCAACCCTCTGGAATGACCTCCCCCCAGACATTCGAACTACCACCGACCTCCGTTCCTTCCGGCAAAAGTTAAAGACTCACCTATTTCAATCAGCTGGCCTGGCACTTTCTTAGTTTTACCTCCCGGGGATTTATTTTATTTTAGGGTTTGGGGTTTTAATTGTGATGTTTTTAGGTATTTATTTCTTAGTACAGCCTATCTCCCCCTCCAAATGTATTTTAAATGTAGCTTAAATGTATTTAATTATTATGACTGGTTTTATTGTATTGACTGTACACCGCCCCGAGTCCCTTTTTGGGAGAGGGGCGGTCTAAAAATCTAAGAAATAAATAAATAAAATAAAATAAATTAGAGATTATAGAAGAAAGCTTATTTGTCCATCCATGACCCTCAATCATTGTTTAGAGCTTTCATTTAAAAAAAAACAACCCAGAGTTTCTTTATTTTTTTAACTGGGACCTTAAGCACAAATATGATCTTTTGTTTACATAGTAGGACTCTGTGATTCATAGTAATTCATGGTCTAAACAAATTCCTGGTATTGCCAAAACAGAAACCCTAATACTCACCTACCAAATGCAAGGTAAGCCTATTTAAGCAAATATGGTTCTCAATTTGATTTTTAATTACTGAAAGCAAAATGAGCAAGGGTCTATTTTCCTCGTAATAAATGTCATAATTCTAGCAATGAAGTTTGATGGCTACATATATGTTGATTGAAAAATGAAATGGGTCCATCTTAAAGTAAGGAAATTGTTGCTGAAATTCAGGGAGTTTTAATTATATATTTTATACAATTATTTCCTGAATCAATATTCCAAAATTGTCCAGATACTTAATCCATTTATAGTATTCTTGAATAAAGTCTTTTTTAATTTTATGTATGGCAGAAAATCTCCAGCCCTTTTAGAAAGTTGAGGTGTTTACTGAAGAGAAGAAAAAGGAATCTAGATAACAGGGAGAAGTCAAAGAGTTAGCCTGCTCTAATCTCTAACATATTAAATGTTCAGTAGTCCCAAAGGAGCTTTTTTCAAGTCAAGGCAAGTGGATTTTCTGATTTTTCTTGGAAGAGGTTTCACTTCTCATCCAAGAAGCTTCTTCAGCTCTAATTGGATGGTGGGGAATGGAAGGATGTATACTCCTTGCAGGTCATTTGCATTCTTTTTGCAAGTCTGTAAGGATCCTTCTATTCCCCACCATCTAACCAGAGCTGAAGAACCTTTTTAGATGAGAAATGAAATATCTTCAAAGAAAAACCAGTAAGCCCAGTTGCCTCTTGAAAAAGCAACTTTGGGACAACCATGACCTGGATGACTGAAAAATCTCCATATATATTAAATGTTCAGTAATGGATCTAGAATTCTGCTCTACAGCCAACATTACCATTTCCCATTCCTTCTGAATGCAGTTTAAAAAGCACCCAATATTTTATGAGATTGTTTATACAACTTTCACATCTATTAAGGTATCAGAAGACTATGAATGCCAACCTGGTGATTGAGGAATTCTAGAAGCTGAAGTCCATATATCTTCAATCTGCCAAGGTTGAGAAACACTGATGGCAAACAAGTTTTTCTAGCACGAGGCAGTGACATTTGCCATTTGGGAAGCAATAAGGGATAAGCTGAAAAAACAAATAAACTCTCATGTCATCAGTGGGTTTATCTCACCACCAGTAGCAGGGCTTCACAGTATGCCTTCTTACAGTGGACAGGATGGACCAACACTGAAATGGCTCCTAGAATACATAACAATTGTAACTTTTATTATAATTTCATTGTTTCAGACATTAGAAATAATCTTTATTAGCCAAATGGGTTTAGAGGCACAAGGAATTTGTCTCTAGTACATAAGCTCTCAGTGTACATACAAACAACAACATAGTGGTAAGTTATAGATCATAAATCATAAGATACAACCATAAATCATAAGAAACAATCATCAATCAAAAGATTATATACATCAAGTGATAAATCATAAGATACCAATTGGAGAAGATAATAGGAAAGACGAGAAGGATGAGAAGATGAAAAACATGAGAAGGATAATAATAATCCAGTTCTACTACATGATTAGGTAACTTTAGGCATAAGACAGTACTGAGGGTGTTAGATGTTTAACTGAGTGACAGAATGAGGGGGAAATTACATTTGTGTCTAGTTGTTTTATTTATTTTATTTGTATTTATTAGTTTGTCAATCAACATGAACAAAGGAAGTAAATTCAGATAAATGGGGACAATAAGACAGGGACGGTAGGCACGCTGGTGTGCTTATGCATGCCCCCTTTACGGACCTCTTAAGAATGGAGTGAGGTCCATGGTAGACAGTTTGAGGTTGCAGCTGTGAGGGTTTGAGGCTGTAATAACAGAGTCGGGTAGAGCATTCCATGCATTGTCCGTTCTGTTGCTGAAGTCGTATTTTCTGCAATCAAGTTTGGAGCAGTTTACCTTGAGTTTGTATCGATTGTTTACCCCTGTATTATTGTGGTTGAAATTGAAGAAGTAATTGACAGGTAAGACATTGTAGCAGACAATTTTGTGTACTATACTTAGATTGGACCGCAAGTGGCACAGTTCCAGATTGTCCTAGCCCAAAATGTCAAGCCTGGTGGCATAAGGGATTCTATTGTGAGTAGAGGATGAGTACTCTTCTCATGAAATACCTTGGAATGCAATGCCCTATATTGGTGTCCTAAGGGAAGAAGTCACAACAGTTTATGTCCAGGAAGTGAGGGATCCATAGATATTTTCTCAGATAGACTGGACTTTTGTTAGTAAGGCTCCCAATGGAGAATGCTTTTGGAATGATTGCATTCTTACAGAACTTTAGTAATGTACAAACTCTTACAATACAATAGCAGAGTTGGAAGGGACCTTGGAGGTCTTCTAGTCCAACCCCCTGCCTAGGCAGGAAACATTATACCATTCCAGACAAATGGCTATCCAACATCTTCTTAAAGACTTCCAGTGTTGGGGCATTCACAACTTCTGGAGGCAAGCTGTTCCACTGATTAATTGTTCTAACTGTCAGGAAGTTTCTCCTCAGTTCAAGTTTGCTTCTCTCCTTGATTAGTTTCCACCCATTGCTTCTTGTTCTGCCATCAGGTGCTTTGGAGAATAGTTTCACTCTCTCTTCTTTGTGGCAACCCCTGAGATATTGGAACACTGCTATCATGTCTCCCATAGTCCTTCTTTCTATTAAACTAGATATACCCAGTTCCTGCAACCGTTCTTCATATGTTTTAGTCTCCAGTCCCCTAATCCTCTTTGTTGCTCTTCTCTGCACTCTTTCTAGAGTCTCCACATCTTTTCTACATCGTGGCGACCAAAACTGAATGCAGTATTCCAAGTGTGGCCTTACCAAGGCATTATAAAGTGGTATTAACACTTCACGTGATCTTGATTCTCTCCCTCTGTTGATGCAGCCTAGAACTATGTTGGCTTTTTTGGCAGCTGCTGCACACTGCTGGCTCATATTTAAATGGTTGTCCACTAGGACTCCAAGATCCCTCTCACAGTTATTACTATTGAGCAAGGTGCCACCTGTACTGTATCTGTGCATTTTGTTTTTCTTGCCTAAATGTAGAACCTTACTCTTTTCACCATTGAATTTCATTTTATTAGATAGTGCCCAATATTCAAGTTTGTCAAGATCCTTCTGCATCTTTAGCCTATCTTCTGGAGTGTTGACTATTCCTGCCAGCTTGGTGTCATTTGCAAATTTGATGAGTTCCCCATTTATTCCCTCATCCAAATCATTGATGAAGATGTTGAAGAGTACTGGGCCCAAAACAGAACCTTGGGGTGCTCCACTGCATACCTCCCTCCATGTAGATGCAGTTCCATTGAGGACTACACGTTGAGTGCGGTTGGTCAGCCAGTTACGAATCCATCTGGTGGTGATGCTGTCCAACCCACATTCTTCTACTTTATCTAGTAGTAGGTTATGGTCTACCTTATCAAATGCCTTACTGTAGTCCAAGTAAACTATATCAACGCCATTCCTCTGGTTCACTAATTTTGTCACTTTGTCAAAGAATGCAATAAGGTTAGTCTGGCATGATCTGTTTTTGACAAACCCAGCCATGCTGGTTTCTTTTGGGCACTGTTATTTTTCTTCTTGATTGATATTGTGCTAGACTGGGCTTTTGTAATCTCATTTTTCAAAATTTCCCAAGCTTCTTGAGTTGTTTTCCCCTTGAGGATTCTTATCCATGGAATTTTTCCCAAGCTCTCTCTAAGTTTATTGAAATTAGCTTTCTTAAAGTCCAAGACTAGTTTCACTTTGTTCTACTACTTGTGTTTGCATAATGTTGAATTGCAATATTGCACAGTCACTTGCCCCCAGGGTTCCTGTGGCTTCAACACCTTCTATCATTTCCTCTCTGTTAGTGAGAATTAAGTTCAATATGGCTGATCCCTTTGTTCCCTTCTCTACTTTTTGGGAAACAAAGTTGTCTGCTATGTTTGTTAGGAGCCTGTTGGATCTTCCACTTGGTGCAACGTTTGTTTCCCAGTTGATGTCAGGGTAGTTAAAATCCCCCACTACTATTGTGGTGTGCTTCCTACATACCTTAGTTAACTGACTAGCAAAAAGTTCATCTACTTCCTCTGCTTGGTTGGGTGGCCTGCAGTATAGACCTATGGCAATGTCATTTCCCTCACAACCTTTAATATTGACCCAAATGCATTCAAGATGGTTCTCATCATTGTTGTGCTCTATTTCTGTAGAGACATAGTTATTTCTTATATATAGTGCAACTCCACCTCCTCTTTTATTTGGTCTATTTCTTTTAAATAATTTAAATCCTTCTAGCTGTATGTTCCATTTGTCAGTTTCATCCCACCAAGTTTCTGTAATGGCAACAATATCGTATCTGCCCTCTTTTACTTGAATTTCTAATTAATTTCATTTCATTCATTTCATTTATTGGATTTGTCAACCGCTCCCTCTCCCCAAGGGGACTCGGGGCGGTGTACAGACAGAATAAAAAACATTATATACAACAATTGCAAACATTATATACAACAATTACAACAATTACAAAAAATTAATTAGTGATTAAAACCAAATTAAAATACCCCAAAATTTAAAATAACTGGCCAAGAGAGTCAAGGGATTAGATCATAATTGTGATTGGGCCAGGCCTGCTAATTGGAACAGGTGGGTCTTGAGTTTCTTACGGAAGGAGCAGAGATCAGTAATAATTCTAATGTCAGGGGGGAGGTTGTTCCAGAGGGTCGGGCCCATCACAGAGAAGGCCTTACTACTGGGCGTCGCCCACCGGCATTGTTTGGCGGACGGCACCCGGAGGAGTCCCTCTCTGTGAGAGCGAATTGGTCGCAGGGATGTATGGGGTAGGATGCGATCCCGCAAATAACTAGGTCCTGAGCCATGGAGCGCTTTAAAGGTGAGAATCAACACCTTGAAATGCACCCGAAAAGCCACAGGTAGCCAGTGCAGCTCGCACAGGAGAGGTGTTACATGGGAGTACCTAGTACTCCCCATAATTGCCCACGCGGCCGCATTCTGGACCAGCTGCAGCCTTTGGGTGCATCTCAAGGGGAGCCCCATGTAGATTCACCCTGTTTATTCCTCATACCCTGTGCATTGTTGTATAGACATTTGAGACCATTTTGATTGACCCTGTGTTTACTGTCTGCATAGCCTGTATTATGCCTGACTGCCCCTATTTTCTTGCCACTTGTATGATTCATGCACATGGTATGGCAATCACTATTAAATGCTTGGTTTTGCTTGACAGTGGGAGTGATAATCTTACCCGCACAAACATCCGTGTTACATGCACATATTCTTACACATACACACTCACAATCCATTATGCATGTGGTAACATCTTTTAAATACAGAAAAATATGACACATAAACAGTGACCAGCTATCAAGCAAATAACCCTCCTGCTCAGAGGTAATTTTTTTTACTACCGGTTTGGGTGCGCTACCGTGCATGTGCAGAAGTAGGTGGGCGGGGCTTCCTGCCACCGCTACTACCGGTTTGGCTGAACCGGGCTGAACCAGCAGCAACCCATCTCTTCTCCTGCTCCCACAATGCATGTCATCCTTTATATATAATAAAGCATTTTAATGCCTTCCTCCCTGCATGTTTTTTAATGCTGCATCTCAAGAGTTAGGAAAGCTTTTCAAGGCTGAATGAAATCAGCAAGAATCATGGAAAAAGAATTATTCTTTTTAACTGTACTAGTGTGTGTATAGGTTTTTAAAATCATGATAAGTCAGAATCTAATAGGGTCAGTGCAAAAGTGAGCCACTATTGATCTTCTTTTAGAGACTGGTTAATGCTGTAGAAGCTTTGCATCACATATGAACTTAAAAATCACATATAATCTTCTCTCTGTGTGCGTGCATGGAAAGTTGAAATATTTTTTCTAAGAAACAAGAAGGTTGGTTTCTCTTGGCAAAGATAAAGTGCCCCTTTCAAGACTAAACATCCAGGGTTTGCAAAGTTTTGCCAAGTTCCACACTAAGAAGGATAGAAGTATTTTGATAAATCTTTTTAGCTCTTAAGAAGATCCTATTCAAGTTCCTACTTTAATGTGGACAATTATATAACCTTTTTTTGACAGTTAGTGGGTATACCAGTTGGATTATTTTTTTGGGGTATTTGGAATGGAAGGTGCTTCATAGCCTAAAGTGGCACAGGGAAATTGTTTCTGATTTTATTATTGTAATATTGTTGTTACTATTGTTGAATATTGTCAGGCATCTAAAGTCTTTAAAATAAGAGACCATTTTGTAGAGCCCTAAGCAAGGGTGGGGTCCATCAGGCACTACTGCCAGTTAGCTTGTGTGCACACTGTGTGTGCATGCTTGATATGCGCTGCTTGCACATGCATAGTGCAACTAAAATTGTTCTGTGCATACGCAGAACTGAAAAACAAGTTGGTGGCACCTACGGCGGCACCCGGAGAACTGGTTTGGGGGCGTGGCAACAGGGGTTGGTTCTGGCAGTCACTACTGCTAGTTCACTTGTGGACACTTCACACACGCTTGATGCGCACTGTGCATGCATGCACATTGTAATAAAAATTGTTCCGCCCATGTGCAGAAGCAAAAAACAAGATGGCGGCACCTATGGCACTGCCTGGAGAACTGGTTTGGGGGTGTGGCAGCCCTGGGTTGCTTCCGGGTCCAGAGACCCAGGTCGCAAGCTGCTACCAGTTCGGCCAAACTGGTCCGAACCGGTAGGAACCCACCACTGTCCATAAAGTATTCCTTTTCCTAATCTCCATACACATTTTGTTCATTTACTGTTAGTATTTTTGGTATGGCATTTTGCAATATTATTCTTAAAAGAAGCCCATCAACCTTTCCTGCAATCTTCACTGATAATAGTAATACTATGGGCAGATAATTTTTTTTCTAGTAAGGTTGAAGGTTCTTTTTATGTAATCAGAATCTTTGGTTATGCCTCAGCTTTATGCCAAACTAACCTGATGTAACTGATCTCATATATGACATCAACTAATACTCTGAGTTGTGGTGGCACAATGCACACTCACATTCGAGAACCAGTCGGGAAGGTAAGTGAATCCCACCACTGATCTGCTTGCTTTAGCTTCTTTCCTGGGTTGTTCTCAAAGTCTTTCATATTAATGAGAGACCCGTTATATGATGATAGCTTAAAGTACAGAACTTAAAAGCTCTTAAATTGCTTCAGACTATGTAGGCAACAGGGAAGCAGTGGCTCAGGGGCTAAGATGCTGAGCTTGTCAATCAGAAAGGTTGGTAGTTCAGCAGTTCAAATCCCTAGCATCGCATCATGGAGTGAGCTCCCATTACTTGTCTCAGCTTCTGCCAACCTAGCAGTTTGAAAGCACATAAAAATGCAAGTAGAAAAATAGGGACCACTTTTGATGGGAAGGTAATACCGTTCTGTGCACCTTTGGCGTTTAGTCCTGCTGGACACATGACCATGGAGACGTCTTCGTGAGGCAGTGCTCTCTCTTCAGCTTTGAAACAGAGATGAGCACCGCCCCCTAGAGTCGGGAACAACTAGCACATATGTGCGAGGGGAACCTTTACCTTTACCTGTGGAGGCAACACTATCATCCCTATTGAGAGACTTTAAAAACCCTTCAGGTTTTGTCTAGCAAAAGAGATATCTATGTATGAGCAGAGGTTTGCTTACTAAAACTTCTGGCAAGAGGTGTAGGCCAACACAAAATGCATTTTTAAACACGAAAGGGCACGCCTTTATGAAAGGGATGCTTCAAATAAAACTTTATCAAAGTCAAGTACTGCAATGTTTTTGCATATATTCATTTAACGTTAACTACTTTATTAGCAGTGGCATGATAAAAGAGAAGACTGTGGGAAGGGTGGGGAGAAAAAAAAGAGCAAAAACCCTTTCTCTTCAGTGTTTCAGCCAACGGCAACTGTTAATATAATAAAGTCATTCATCCCTGTCATCGTATCCCAAGATTAAATAGCCCTAAAACCACTGAAACAGCAATTTTGTGATTAACTTGTATGGGTATTTACAGTCCTTAATGAAACATTATATAGTCATTTGAACACAGTGCAAGCATACTGCAGACTCAAGTTATCACACAGCCAAAAAATCAGAATTCTACTGTATATAGATAATATTGCACACATTTTGTTGATATGGTATATGTGCCTGGATATTAAAAATAATAATAGGTGTGATGGAAAAGATGAACATTTCTGGAAAGGTTCCTACTTTTTCTAAGTCTCTTTTGCTATTTCCCAATCTGAGCGCAAATTCAGTTCTCTTACTCTCTCTGCCATGTCACTGATGAAGCTACAGAGGACTAATTCCAGTCCATTCTTTTTTTATGGGCTGCCTTTCAGGAAATTTTGGAGGTTTCCCCAAATTGGTGTCCAGTTCTCTCCAGGTTATAGTTTTTGGATTAAAGTGGCAGCACAGCCAATTAGTGGAAAAGGGGAAGAATTTGAGGAAGGTTTCTCCATAATAATGCAGTGATGCTGTTTCTTATGTAACCAAAATTGCTCAAGGTACACACATATGAAATGCTTTCCCCAACACAAATGCTGCTGAGACAGTACCACAATAGTCTCACAACAGCAAACCTTAATGTGCTCAATACCATGCACACCATGCATACAAAAGAAGTCTGCTTCTTCTCATGTAAAACACATGGCAGTTATCCAGCTGAGAATTTGATTCTCCTCACGGCAGCAGCACCGACAGAAGGTAGAGGTAGAGGCATAGGCTGGAGGCTGTCTTCTCTGTTGTGGCCAAGCAAAGACAGATGGTGAGACCGAGTGGACAGGCAGTCACATGCTGCTTGGAGGACTGACCTAGTGGTCGCAGTGCTCAGACTCATCTGCACTATGTAGGCTGTACAGTCCCAGAGTGTGCCAGCAAAGGGTATGGCATAGGGATGAAATCCAGCAGGTTCTGACAGGTTCTGGAGAACCAGTAGCAGGAATTTTGAGTAGTTCGTAGAACCTTCAAATGCCACCTCTGGCTAGTCCCAGAGTGGGGAGGAAATGGAGATTTTGCAATATCCTTCCCTTGCCACCCCCACCAAGCCATGCCCACATAACAGATAGTAAAAAAAAAAAATTTGAATTTCACCACTGGTCTGGCGGCCTGGAGTTGCTGCTGAACATTGTCAGTCCCTGTGTGCTTGCCTTGGAGATGCCTGGCTGGGCTAGACTGAGGTGGCAATGGCCGATCCCTCACCATCTCCGTGGCAACCCTGCGGGCCAGATATGGGCCTATCCGGCCTGCAGACCTTGTGTTTGATGTATCTCTTGTACATTTAAAAAAAAATAAGGCATCACCTGAAAATAAGCCCCAGTGCATCTTTTGGAGCAAAAATTGATACATTTGGAATAAAAACTAATATAAATCTTATTTTCAGGAAAAGGTGGTAACATAATAAAGGCATTTCACTAAAAAGCCTTAATAAAAACTCCTCTAGAGTGAAAGAAAGAATTCCTGTGTCAGGAAACTTCAAGAAATTGAAAACATAGCATGAATGTAGGGATAATATGACAAGTAATAATAATATAACTGTGGTCTTATCTTTTCTACAAAACCTATTTAATTCGTTTGAAGTCTTTCATGTATTTGTTCCAAAGTAAATTGCCCTTTTCAAATGCTATAAAGATATTCTATTGAGATCCATTATTTTTCTTGCTTTTCACAAGAATATAAGAGCAGAGCTGCTGGAACCGGCCAAGGCCCATCAAAGTTTCAAAATATTTCCTTCTTAGAATGGCTAGCCAGGTGCATCTATAATGTAGATGTACATGCAGAAGTTGGAGGCATGTTAAGTCACCCAGAGTCACATGATAGTGATATGTATGGTATACAAATTTAATAAAAACTGTTCCTGTTCTCTCTCTCTCTTTTTGCCTTGTGTGATACTCAGAAGCATTGTGATAAATCCACATAAAGTCTCAAGTCTAATAAATCTTGATTGATATGCTCTCCATGAATTTATCTAAATCCCCTTTAAACCCATCCAGATTATAATCCTCAATAGCTCTTGTGTCGGTGACTCAGTGACGTACAGTCAGGTGAGGCAAGTGAGGCACAGCCTCACTGCTCTCATCATGAAAAGAAAAAAAATGTAAAAGGAAAAAGCTGAGCTAGTTGCTGCCTCACCGTGGATGACTCTGCTTAACTGTTAAAAAAAGCCTCTTAAAAAGTGCCCTCTACTATGAGGCAGGAGAACTGCATGCCTCTTCCAGTCTGACTTTAGGCGTTTTATGATCACTCGAGCAGAGCTAAGCAAGGGTTAAAAGCCTAAAAATTCCTGGACGTAGGTGAGGCATGCAGTTCTCCTGCCTCATAAGAGAGAGCGTTTTTTTAAAGGCTTTTTTTAACAGTTAAGCAGAGTCATCCACGGAAGCCAGGCAAAGAGCCATGCTGTAGCACACACACTTTCCCCCAGCCTCTTTCTTTTGGAAGACTCAGATCGGCTCCCTTCCAGCTTCTCTGCCTCTCCTCTCACCCCAGCCTGCCAGCAGGAGGTGGTGGGTGGGCTTTATTGTCTTCCAGGCATTTCCCACCCAGACAGCAGGCTGCATTTGCAATGGTGGAGGTGTTTGGGGAAGGCAGCAGGTGAATGGGGGGGATGGCAGAGGAGCTGCTTTCAAGCCACTGGAAAAGATATCCAATCCAACTTTTGTGTGTGTGTGTGTGGGGGGGGGGGGTTTGAGAGTGAGTGAGAGAGGGAAGGGGGTAGGAGAGATAGTCCAATCCAACTTCTCTCTCTCTCTCTCTCTCTGTGTGTGTGTGTGTGTGTGTGTGTGCATTTGAGAGAGGGGGAGGAAAGAAGAGAGGGAGGAAGGAGGGGAAGGGAGAAGAAAAAGGAAATGAAAAAAGGAAACATTTCGCAAAGGAGAAAAACAAATACTGTCGTTTTAAATTGGAACTGAGCATGCCTGGCTGTGGAATTTTGGGAGTTGAAGTCCACAAGTCTAAAAGTATTTGAAACACACCACTGTGTCAGTGCCTCACCAGCCATAAACCTCACCGCATGTCACTGCAGTGACTTCCTCCCAAGTTAGTTATATGAAGAAATTATTTCTCTTCTTGGTTCTGCATCTCCTTTTCCCTTCCATCAGATCCTAGGGTTTTGAAAGAAAAAGGAAAACTCTTCCTGTCCAAATTTCCCTATGCCATGCATGCTTTTCAATACATTTAATGTATGCACCTTTGATCTCCATTTTACTGTCCTATTGAGTCTCAACTATTCTTGACTTTTTTTTTAAAAAAAAAAGCAGTTCGAGCTTTTGATCATTTTGAGCTCCTTCTGTACTTTTGTCAGTCCTCCAAGAATGTCAGCCCTTCAAGGCAGACCAGATTAAGAGTGCAATGTCAGCACTACTTTTACTGTAAAGTTACAATAAGAGAATCTTGCAAGTCTCAAGGAGAGCATCAAGATAACAAGAAGAAATAATACTACTTTATACTGCACTAGTGAGGCTCCCCCTTGGAATACTGTGTTCAGTTCTGGTCATCATGTTACAAAAAGGATACTGAGGTCCTACCAAGTGTGCATAGAGCAGAAAAAAGATAAATATTCAGGAGGCTAAATAATACAATGAGCAGGCAAGGGAACTAGGAATGTCTGGCTCTGTGAGGTGGCATGCAGGGCCCTCTCTGTGGGCATGCCAGCTGTTGGGCCAGCCCAGTTCCACTGTGCATGGGTGCACACCTCCTGCCTGCCAGCTGGTCTTTGTGTCTCTGCCACGTATGTGTGGAGGGTGGGGCGCATGCAAGGGGTGGTGGTGCATGCGTGGGGTATGCTCACATTGCATTTTGGACCCTCGCCCCCCGCCCCATTTTGGCTTCCAGGTTGGCGAGGAGGCCTTCCAGGCCCAAAATAGGGCATGGGGACACATATATCCCCTTGCGCCCCATTTTGGCTTCCAGATTGGTGCAGGAGGCACCCTTTTTTGGGACTGGAAGTCCTCCTGCACCAACCTGGAATCCAAAACGGGGTGCAGGGGCACCCCTCAATGCCCCCATGCTCTGTTTTGGGCCTCGAAAGCCTTCTGCATCAATCTGGAAGCCAAAAATGGCTGAGGGGGTGAACATGCGTGTGGGGGACCAGCACACACATTGCATTATGGGGGTTCATCCATAGGGTGCACAGCATGCAGGGGGGGGGTGTCGCATACACATTGTATTATGGGTGCACACATGCTTTCGGCACACAACGACTAAAAGGTTACCCATCCCTGGTCCAACTTATTGAAGAGAAGAACTGGGGTGATGTGGCAGTTGTGTTCCAGAACTTGAGGAGCTGTTACAGAGAAGAACAGGTTGACTTATTCTCCAAAGCACCCGAGGACAGGATAAGAAGCTATGGGTGGAAGCTCATTAAAGACAGCTCCTACCTAAAACTAAGGAGAAATGACAGTGGGAACAACTAATCATTGGAATAGTTGCTTGCTGAATTTGTGGCAGTGGTGGGTTCCGGATCCCGTTCCAAATGGTATGGTTGGAAAGGACCCGGTGGCATCCACATGGACGCATGCAGTGCACGCATGTGTCTTAGCACCTCCATGAATTCCGCGAAGCTCCAGCTGCTTAGCGGAGTGTCATGCAGGTGCTGTATGCACTATGCACGTGCGCGGAAGCCTTAAAAGACCATTAAGGAGCTCGGGTGGGCGGGTGAGCCCTCCAGAGCACCATACTGGAATGGTACCGGTGCTCTGGGTAGACTCCGGGAAACCTGTACTGGGGCATACCGCCTGCAACTCACCACTGAGATGAGCACTGTCCTCTAGAGTTGGGAATGACCAGCACATATGTGCATTGGGAAACTTTACCTTTACTGCAGACTAGTTTTGCTGACTGCTGGCTACCTGCAATTTGGCAGTTCAAATCTCACCAGGTGCAAGGTTGAGTCAGCCTTCCATCCTTCCAAGGTGAGTAAAATGAGGACCTAGATTGTTGGGGGCAATATGCTGACTCTGTAAACTGCTTAGAGAGAGTTACAAAGCACTTTAAAGTGGTGTATAAGTGCTATTGCTATCTTGAAGACAGTCTTGGATGGAGGGAAGCTGGATAAAGAAATTAATACACAGGGTCTCATCCGGTCTTTTTCAACCTGATGCTCTCCAGATGGACTGGACTTTAATTCAACAAATGCTCAGTCCATATTTATAAGAATGAAGACGCATTGGGCTATTTAACACAAGTAACATTGAATTTAATTGGGTGATTATATGCTTCAAGGTATTTTATTTTAGAAGCTTCATCAGGCAAAATATATTCTTGTATTGTTGTACTTTATGAGAAATTAATTATATTAATTTGAATTAAATAGATTTAATTTCCCCATTGTAGGGCACTTCAAGGCTAACATTTTGTTAGTTCTGGTTTGTTAAAACTTACTATGTAAATGGTAAAGGAAAAGGTAAAGGTTCCCCTCGCATATATATGATAGTCATTATTGGCTCTAGAGGGCGGTGCTCATCTCCGTTTCAAAGCCAAAGAGCCAGAGCTGTCCAAAGACGTCTCTTTGGTTCCCTTGGTTCACTGTTGCTGAGCTCAAAGTTGCTATAAGATGGATGATTTTATACTTCTATCATAGATAAGGTAAAGGTAAAAGTTCCCCCGCACATGCTTGATAGTTGTTTCCAGCTCTAAGGGGCAGTGCTCATCTCTGTTTCAAAGCCGAAGAGCCAGTGCGGTCCGAAGACTTCTCCATGGTCATGTGACCGGCATGACTAAATGCCAAAGGCGCATGGGACGCTATTTCCATCAAAGCTGGTTCATATTTTTCTACTTGCATTTTGACGTGCTTTTGGTTGGCAGAAGCTGGAACAAGTAACGGGAGCTCACTCCGTTACGTGGCGCTAGAGATTTGAACTGCTGAACTGCCAGTTCTGATCGACAAACTCAGTGCCTTAGCCACTGAGCCACCATGTCCCTTAAGTCAATGGTATCACGTGTTTGTCTATAACAACAAAGCCAACACTATGCCATTTCTGAGGACAAACTCTAGATATTATTTTCATCTTTCTTTGTAGAACTCAATGCTAAACATTAATTTTCATAAAATCATATTCCTTAGCTAGGGTAGTTACAGCTTTGTTTTCTTTTGCATTATATATTATTATTTCTCTTACATGGATCTGTCTCCCTCATTATGGGGTCATTGAGCCCATAGAGTTTAATATAAGATCTTAATGCCTGACATGAAAGACAGCTATTACCATGAAGGATGTTTATAAAAAGCATATTAAGCAGATACTTTAAATAGGTCAACTATGGCTTATTGAATAGCTGCCAGTTTTGAGTTTCCAAGAGCTCCAGCCAAGATATTTAACATTCAGGGGAAAAATTAGGACTGTTAATATTTTGATGGTATCATTCATATTGTATAATCAGGGCTTTCTGTAGGATGTGGTCCAAAACATGAAATTTATGGCCACAACTGTACAATCAAAGCTCCGTTTGTTTTTAAGGGCATCATTGCATGTGTGACACGCAAAAGGAAAAAAAAACATCAACTGATGGCAGTTCAAAAGACTTTGCTTATAGGAACTGGTAGGGAACACTGGCAATCATGATTGAGTTTATACCTCCTGCCAGCTTCCCCATTGACTTGTGGAAAGCTGTCAGGTAGCTTTGTAAATGATAATCACATGAGCATGTCTCACTGTAGCAGCAGCTGTGCAAAGGAACCAAAGAGACCACAACTTTCCTGAATTTTATTCCCACAAGAGCTATGGATCCTGGCATTTTTTTTTAAGTTAACCCTTTTGAGATATCTTGGTTCAAAACCTATTGCCCTAAAAGCTTTGCTAATACAATAGAGTTAGGCAAATGGCAGAAACTGTGGGATAGGATCTATAAATTAACAATGTCAATTTTATGTAAAGAAAATTTGTACAAGATGTTTCATAGATGGCATTTTGCGCTGGCCAGGTTGGCAAAGACGTTTAAAGATAAGTCGGCTAAATGCTGGAAGTGCCACCAGATATCTGGGTCATATTATCATATGTGGTGGACATGCTCGAAGGCAAAAAAATATTGGACAAAAGCACATATGTGGCTGCAAAAAATGATAAAGCAGCATATTGATTTAAAGCCAGAAATATTTTTTCTTGAGAAAAATATAGTAAGGGGGATGCATATCTAATTATCCACATACTAGCTGCAGTTAAAATTGTATTTGCACAAAATTGGAAAAGTGAAGAGATCCCCACAGATTAGAATATGATCAGGAAAATACTAGAATGGGCAGAAATGAATAGGCTAACACTAGCAATTAAGGAAAAAGAACAAACTAAATACTATATGATATCATATGGGACTTATTTTATCCATTACTTGAGTAGATGATAAATCTCAATGTTCCTTCCTCCCCCCTCTTTCCTTGGCCCTCCCTCAATATCAGGGCAACCCAGCTGTCAATCCAACAGCAGTGGCCAATCCAATGGCAGCATTGAGAAAGACAGGCAATACGATCTTCAGCCCCGTTGGAAGAAACATCCATCTGGGTGTTCTCCCCATCCAAGTGGGGAGAAAGACGCTGGAAACATGGAGACTGCTTGAAAAGATGGTTTAATGGTGACGCAGAACCACCAAGCACGTGTGTTTCTGGGTAGCTGAACACATGGAGTGGAAATTGAGATATATTTATACCCTCTCTTGAGCATTACAAGAAATGTATCCTATTGGTTGTCAGACTCTCAGGGGGCTATGGGGCAGTCCAGCTAACCTTGTGGTCCTGGGATGGCGAATCTATGGCACACATGCCAGAGGTGGCACACAGAGCTCTGTCTTTGGGCACGTGCACCGTCACCAGCTGTTCTTCTGGTTTCCGGTCTTTGTGGGTGCCAGAGTGCTGGAAAAACAGCCTGAAAAATGCCCCCAAAACAAGCATGCTTGTGCCAGCCAGCTGGTCTTTGGGTTTCGGGTGATCCAGTGCATGGGAAGACCAGCTGGCTGGCACACATGCTGGAAACCCAAAGACCAGCTGGCTGGCACACACATGCGCAGTTGCCTTCATGTTTCCAGGTACTCCGGCATGCGCGTGCAGAGACACACATACACATTCTGGGTTTTGAGCACTCGGTGCCGAAAAGGTTCGCCGTCACTGTTCTAGGCTGTCTGTGTCCCAGGCTTGGTTGAACCTTGCTGGGTGATGATGTAATGAAGAGGGTTGTGTTCTGAAAGGTTGTTAAACAATTCCTATTATGGCTTAATGGCTTTGTCCTGATTTGGATCTTGAGTGAAGGCTAATCCTATCCCCCTGGAGCTCAAGGCCTTTTGTCTTGGGCACCAGTCTTTCTGGGGCTATTAACAAGTGGTGGTGGGGTTGCTGCTTTCCAAGAGCATATTTTTCCTTTTCTCATCCGGGGAGGTATAACATTCTGCCTTTTTAATATTTCTTAGAATATTTCATTTTTCTAGGAGAGGGGTGGGGATACTAACTTCCTACAGCCCCATACGTTCTGAGGAAGAGGCTGAATAAACTGAGCCAAAGCCAAGTTAGGCAGCCTTCGAGAGAAAGAGGCAACTCAAAAAGAGAGCTGAGAAAACTGGGAAGAGAGAGGCATTTTTAATCCTCCCTCAGGCTGTAGTGAGGGGAAAAAAAACTTCAAGCTATTTCTCTCAGAAGGAGAACATAT
Source organism: Natrix helvetica (assembly GCF_964273705.1). Taxonomy (NCBI): domain Eukaryota; kingdom Metazoa; phylum Chordata; class Lepidosauria; order Squamata; family Natricidae; genus Natrix; species Natrix helvetica. The sequence goes on from NC_138554.1 coordinate 126,717,301, forward strand.
TTTGTGGGGGGGGGGGGGGGGTTGGGGGCAGCAGAATCAAGAACCCCAGGCAGAGGTGGTATTCAGCAGATTCTGACCAGTTCTGGAGAATCAGTAGTGGAAATTTTGAGTAGTTCAGAGAACCGGTAAATACCACCTCTGACTGGCCCCACCCCAATCTATTCTCTACCTCCTGAGTCCCAGCTGATCGGGAGGGAATGGAGAGTTTAAAGTATACTTCCTCTGCCATGCCCACCAAGCAATGCCACACCCATCAAGCCACACCTACAGAACTGGTAGTAAAAAAAATTTGAATCCCACCACTGAGCCCAGGTACGGACATGCAAAGAAAAATTCAAGACTTTAACACAACAGAAATCAGAAACTGAAAAAGATAAAAAATCATGCCCTGTAAGAAAAGGTGTATAGTCTTATAAGAAATGGCAATACCGTGTTTTCCTGAAAATACAACCTGTCCTGAAACTAAAGCCTTGCCACATTTTTCGCATGGGCAAAAAATATAAGCCCACCCCCGAAAATAAGCCCTCTGGACAATCCCCCCCTCCAGCCAGGCAGAGCACCGCTCGCCGACCTAACGGTATCCCGAAGGCGCCAAGCCACGGGAATGATGTGGGGGCAAAGGGGCTTGCGTTGCTTGGTGCTTTCGGGGTACCACTAGGTCGGTCAGTGGCGCTGTGCCCAGCTGAAGAGGGGGGGGTTGCTGGGCAGCTGCTCTCTTGAGAGCGGGCTCCCGAAGAGCCTCAGGGCATCTCCGCTGCTGGCGCCATCCACTGCTTGGTTTTTTTTCAAAGCACAGAGGACGGATGCCACTCTGGAAGTACGCTCTATGGTTGTGGGCTGCAGATCATACAATCATAGAGCGGCATCCGTCCTCCGTGCTTTGAAAAAAAAACCAAGTGGCAGATGGCGCCAGCAGCAGAGATGTCCTTCGCGTGAGCGGGGAGTGGAAAAGCCGCTGCGCAACTCCCCTCTCCAGCCATGCAGAGCCCCATTCACTCACCTAAGGGCATTCCGAAGGCACCGAGCCGCGGGAGGTGGAGGGCGACGAACAGGCCCTCGCGTTGCTTGGTGCCTTCCGGGTACTGCTAGGTCAGTCAGTGGCGCTATACCCGGCTGGAAAGGGGGGTTGCCAGGCAGCTGCTCGCGAGCTTGGTCACCTCATGGCTGCTGTGTTGCTGCTGCGACAGCGCAACACAGCCATCCGACCCTGAGGCTGTGCCTGGCTCTTAGGGAACCCAGTCTCAAGGGAGCAGCCACCCGGCAACCCAAAAATAATAAGCTCTCCCCTTTAATAAGCCCAAGGCCATATTTCGTGGGTCAAAAAAATATAAGACCCTGTCGTATTTTCGGGGAAACAGGGTGGGAATAGATAGGGATTAATATAACAGGAAATATACAAATCAGCCATAAACAAATGTATTGAAGATATAGATATACAGTAGACACAGAAATGGTGAAATTGGACTTAAGAATATAATGTAGATAAACGACTTACAAAAATAGTTAAATGCACTAGAAAATAGTTCTATTATTAGGATTCATTTCTTCACTAGTTAAAGGCATTCTATAATTTACAACCCTTTCTCGTAATTTGTAACCTTTTCTTTTTTTAAAAGTCTCCTTGCCACCCATTGAAGGCAGAATCAAAATCAATTGTCCAAATTGCTTTGTGCCGATTGAGTCTGGGCCAATCTGCTTATTGGTGATTCAAAAAGAAGAAGAAGAAACTGTGACATTGCCTTATTTTACAAAGGCTGCAGTTGTATGGCTCATTTGAGAGCATCGCAGCCAGCTTCACTCCAGGCAATTTGAATATAAGAAAAAAGAATGACATTGGAAAGACTAAATAGGGGCAGAATAGTGTTTAGCACCAGAAAACTTTTCCTAATGTGTTGAAACTTTAAAAAAAAATCTTCATGAGAAGATAGACTAAAAAAAAAAAAAAAAGCTTTCGGGTTCACTTCTGCTATGCCAGTAGAAAGAAATTACAGAAATGTCCAAGTTGGTGCACTAGAATGGGGAAAAGGCTACCAAGCCTACTTATTTGCCCCAAAATATGACGTGTTCTGATATTAAGCCTAATCGGGCTTTTCCGTGTATGGGATAAGGCCCAACCCAAATTAGGGTTGGTGATATTAAACTACTTATTAAACTACTTAAACGCATGTGCAGCTGGTTCCCACTATTTTTTCTAGTTGCTTCCAGAAGGGAGGAAGGGGGGATATTCCCCACGCACCCCACATGCCATTACTATTCCTAATGGTAACAGTGATGGCTGCAAAAAAAGAGTGGCAAAAAGAGAGCCCATCCTGCCTTGCGTGCAATCTGCCACCCCCCCCCCCAAATTGTGCCCCAGCGCAATATGTGTATATGTGCAGCTTTGTTGCATTCCTTGCCATTCTGTCCAGGGAAACCCATTGTAAAAAATCTTTCTCACGAGTTCAAGAAGTTTGAACTCGTGAAAAGGTTTTCCCTGGACACAATGGTGAGGAATGTGATGGAGCTGGAAAGGTAAGATGTGCATCTCACTTCTCACCTGCCCCACCTGCTACCTGCCAGAAATGCCAGAAAATAATAAGCCCCTCTCCCTCGATAATAAGGCCAAGCCCTTATTATGGGGGTCAAAAGGAAATAAGACCCTGTCTTATTCTTGGGAAAATAGGGCACTTCAGCAGCCTTGAAGGCTAGAATCTTGAAACATGAAAGACGAGACTTTTTGGATGGGAATAGGCTCCGGTAAAGATCATTTCATTTGGAACTTGCTTTCTTAATGAAATTTAATTTTGCAATGGTGGGTAGGGGTGAAAGCGAGGAACATGGACGAAATGGTTGTGGGCTTAAAAAGCTAGAGAGAAAAAAAGGCTAAATTCTTATCAGGGCAAATGTGAGTTCAGAGATAGACTCCTAGGAAAGGTGTCAGACTTGACAGCTTAAAATTAGAAATAATTATGTAAATCTTGGCTCTGAATCAGGAAACAGCACATGTTGCCAAGGTTGTTAAGTATGGTCACATACCTTTGCAAATTAATTCAATTGCCTGTCATTTGATTACAGTTCCCTGGCGAAGCTACTAAAAAGACAGTGTGCTGCACAGCCCCAAAGACACTTTTCTCTCTCTAGTTCAGGAATCTTCAAAACAATACAACAATATTACCACCCCTCCTCTTCTTCTTCTTTTTTTTTGCCATTGGAGCCTTCTATCCAAATTAAAACAGGGAAATTTAATGAATCCTATGATTCCTGGAAAACTGCCAAGAAGCCAACAGATTCCCTGTCTATTAAGAAAATTCAGCCTGTATAACTCTCTTAATAATAATAATAATAATAATAATAATAATAATAATAATAATAATAATAATAATAATAATAATAATAATAATAATAATAATAATAATAATAATAATAATAATGGTGGTGGTGGTGGTGGTGGTGGTGGTGGTGGTGGTGGTGGTGGTCAATTTCTGGAAAACATAAAAGATAAAGTGGACAGTAAAAAAACTTGGTTATGGTTAACAACAGGTACATTAAAGAAAGAAACAGAGTCACTAATCCTGGCTGCGCAAGAACAAGCTATCCGCACAAATGCCATTAAGGCCAAAATCGAAAAATCCTCTGATGATGCCAAATGCAGACTCTGCAAAGAGGCTGATGAAACTGTTGACCACATACTCAGCTGCTGTAAAAAAATCGCGCAGACTGACTATAAAATGCGGCACAATTCAGAGGCACAATTGATCCACTGGAATTTGTGCAAAAATTATAATATTAAAACAGCAACAAACTGGTGGGAACATAAGCCTAAAATAAGACAAAAAGTTGTCGAGGGTCAGATGGTCAAGATCCTGTGGGATTTTCGCATACAAACGGATAAAATACTAGCGCATAACACACCAGACATCACACTGGTTGAGAAAAATAAGGTTACAATCATAGACATCGCAATACCAGGTGATAGCAGGGTCGCCGAGAAGGAATATGAAAAAATCGCGAAATACCAGGACCTAAAATTGAAATCCAACGATTATGGCACAAACCATCAGTGGTAATTCCAGTGGTAATCGGCACACTGGGTGCTATTCCAAAAGCACTGGAATTACATTTAAAAAAGTTAAAACTTGACAAAATCACCATCAGTGAAATGCAAAAAGCTGCACTGCTTGGATCTGCACGTATATTAAGAAAATACGTTACGACGTCCTAGGCCCCTGGGTGGGGCCTGACTAGTAATCAATGCCAAATCCGGCGAAACAACTGGCCGCTGTGATACAATTCTGTTGATGCAATAATAATAATAATAATAATAATAATAATAATAATAATAATAATAATAATAATAATAATAATAATAATAATCACAACACCAACATTTCTCTGATGAATATGAGAGATCCTTAGTGCTCTCTGAGCTTGCTTCTTTCCTTGCAGACATTTCATTACTCAAATTAGGTAACATTATCAGTTCTAGTAAGGAGTGCTGTTTATTCTCAGACTCAGTTTATATATTAGTGGCTTGCCCTGCCAGTGTTGGTGGGAGTGGTCTTAAATATTCTTTGGTTGGGCTGTTTGCTGTTGGCTTTTTTTGGTAGTTTCTTGATTGGGGTATAGTTTCCTTGATTGTTGGTCTGATGTTAACCTTGGAATCAATCTATGGATGCTGATTGTTGGAGAGGTGCTTGGATTTCATTTTTGGCCTGGGTGATCTTTTGCTTGTTCTATAGATTCATGATGGTGAACCTATGGAATGTCCATGTGCTGCCTGCTGGCTAGTTGGCTTTTGGGTCTCTACCCCATATGCTCGGGGGTGGGGTACATGCAGGAGATGCACAGGCATGCAAGGAGGTGGGTGCATGCTGGGGGGGGGTCACACATGTGGGGCGAGTGTGTGTGTGTGTGGTGGGTCACATGCACATTGCATTATGGGTGCACACACACGCTTTCGGCACATGATGGCAAAAATGTTAGCCATCACTGCTATAAATGTTGTGATTCTATATTTGTCTATTGATGGCTGATTTGTCAGAGTGCCAAGCTTCCAGAAATTTCCTGACATTTTTGGATTTGGCTTGGTCTAAGAGGGTCACTTTTTCCCAATTTAAACTATGGTTAAATCTGTCCATATGTTGTGAAATTTAAAAAATATATATGGCCTCCCGGTGTGGAAAACTGGAATATTGAAGAAACACCCTGAAAGAAGATTATGATTTCTCCTTATTGTTGTTAAGAACACAGCCAAACTCTTGAAGAAGACTTTACCTGTAAGAGAGGGAATTTTGAAGGTCTGATTTGAGAAGCATCTTCAATAAATGATCCAATTTTTGCCCACCTTTCTCTGTAAAACCATCAGTTAATAGGACAGGCTAGGAAATATCCAGACTTGTGAAGAAATGTAATTGCTTTTCATTCATTTTGCTGCACATTATGATTTCATTTGACAGCACTGAAAGCATTTTCTCTCATTTGCAATAATATTGGAGGTCAAATGGGAGATAATTCGATGAATGCATCCCGTTGACTTCGCTCTTTTTCTTGTTTCTAAAAAACACCAGTCTTCAATTCTAATTATTCTCCCTCATTGCACTTTTTATGGGAATTCAGTTGGCCTTTAGAAATTGGCTATTTTTTTTTACATCTGATATTGAGACAGTGGCACATATTAGTGGTCCACATGATCAAATCCCTAAAATTGGAAGAGACCATTGTAGAATCTAAACTTAAACCCTCCCCAAGAGATAGATATCTAGACTTCACAGGAAACATTCAACTGGTGGCACTGTTTGTTATTAAGAGTTGTGTTTTCCCCCATTCTCCTGATCATTCTCATTGCCTTTTTAGCCGTATTCTTATCTGACCAAATCCCTTCACAGTAGTTTCAATTTGGTTCTGATACAGAAGATACACTACATACATGGGGGACATGAAAAGCCCAGGCTGAAGATTGTATTACTTTTGACAATTGGGTATCCCTTGGGCAATGGTGTAACTGCAAGTACTTTCAATCCAGAAGTACTGTTCAGTTAGCTTTATAGGTGTTTCTGACATGAATACAGACACTACATACAGTACAATGGTGGGATTCAATATTTTTTACTACTGGTTCTGTGGGCGTGGCTTGGTGGGTGTGGCTGGGAAAGGATACTGCACAATCCCCATTTCCTCCTCCCACTTATGATTGCAGGACTGTAACTTTGCTGCCTGTATCCTTACGATTTATATTGATATTGTTTCCTGATTGCTTATTTGTACTCTATGACTATCATTAAGTGCTGTACCTTATGATTCTTGACGAATGTATCTTGTCTTTTTATCTACACTAAGAGCATACGCACCATAGACAAATTCCTTGTCTGTCCAATCACACTTGGTCAATAAAGAATTCTATTCTGTTCTGTTCTGTTCTGTCCTGTCCTGTCCTGTCCTGTCCTGTCCTGTCCTGTCCTGTCCTGTCCTATCCTATCCTATCCTATCATATCATATCCTATCCTATTCAGATGATTTTTAAAGAACTCCCATAGAAAAGATAATTAGCAATTTAAGATACATCAAAAATAGATTTAAAAAAATGAAATGCATTTGTATTTGTGGATATATGTCAATAATCCAATGAAGAAGCACACCAGTACACTTGCTGCTTCCAGGGGTGGATCTCAATCTTCAACAAAGTATTTCCCATCTTAAGTACTATACATCGGGCATAATGTTAACATTCATCCAGTTATAACCAGGGCATAAAACTCCCTACTGTTCCATTCAGTTCAGCTGAATCAGTTGAATCACTCATCAGTCTGCCTATCAAATCCATCCAAAGATGGCATTCCTTTAAAAATCACCTTGCATAAGCATGATCTTTTTCTCACCTTGAGGGAATTGTAAGTGGAAAGGAGAAAGATGTGTTAGTCTATCTGGCAGCACTTTTCCCAGCCTACAAATGCAGCATAAGCTTTTGTCAGTGTGCATCTGATAAAGGGAACTGCGGGTCATGAAATCTTCTAGCTTTTAATGAAAACAATTAGCTGCAACAGATGCTATAAGGTTCTTGATTTTTTTTGTTAGTTTGATTCTGAATTTACGAGTATGAAAGCAGTACATACTGCTTTGATAGAGCAGTAAACACTGGCTCAATTGAACCAGTTTGGCTAAGTGGTTAAGGCACCAGATTAGAAACCAGGTGACCATGAGTTCTAATCCTGGTTTAGGCATGAAAGCCAGCTGGGTGGCTTTGGGTTAGTAATTCTCTCAGACCAACCCATCTCACAGAATTGTTGTTGGGGCAAGAGGAATAGGAAAGCATATTCACCACCTTGAATATAAATAAATATTTAAAAGTCCAGATTATTTATTTTGGTTTAAAATGTTTATACAACTGTTCACCGTAGATCAAATTCTGGCCAGTTCCAAATTAACAACAATAGAATGGTTCTGAATGGAACTGCATCTACATGGAGGGAAGTATGCAGTGGAGTACCCCAAGGCTCTGTTTTAGGCGCAGTACTCTTCAACATCTTCATCAATGATTTGGATGAGGGAATAAATGGGGAACTCATCAAATTTGCAGATGACACCAAGCTGGCAGGAATAGCCAACACTCCAGAAGATAGGCTTAAGATACAGAAGGATCTTGGCAAACTTGAACATTGGGCACTATCCAATAAAATGAAATTCAATGGTGAAAAGAGTAAGGTTCTACATTTAGGCAAGAAAAACAAAATGCACAGATACAGTATAGGTGATACCTTGCTCAGTAGTAGTAACTGTGAAAGGGATCTTGGAGTCCTAGTGGACAACCATTTAAATATGAGTCAGCAGTGTGCAGCAGCTGCCAAAAAAGCCAACACAGTCCTAGGCTGCATCAACAGAGGGATAGAATCAAGATCACGTGAAGTATTAATACCACTTTATAATGCCTTGGTAAGGCCACACTTGGAATACTGCATTCAGTTCTGGTCGCCACGATGTAAAAAAGATGTGGAGACTCTAGAAAGAGTGCAGAGAAGAGCAACAAAGATGATTAGGGGTTGGAGACTAAAACATATGAAGAACGGTTGCAGGAACTGGGTATGTTTAGCTTAAGAGAAAGAAGGACTAGGGGAGACATGATAGCAGTGTTCAAATATCTCAGAGGTTGCCACAAAGAAGAGGGAGTCAAACTATTCTCCAAGGCCTCTGAGGGTAGAACAAGAAGCAATGGGTGGAAACTAATCAAGGAGAGAAGCAACTTAGAACCGAGGGGAAATTTCCTGACAGTTAGAACAATTAATCAGTGGAACAGCTTGCCTCCAGAAGTTGTGAATGCCCCAACACTGGAAGTCTTTAAGAAGATGTTGGATAGCCATTTGTCTGAAATGGTATAGGGTTTCCTGCCTAGGCAGTGGGTTGGACTAGAAGACCTCCAAGGTCCCTTCCAACTCTACTGTTGTATTGTATTATTGTATTGTATTGTATTGAATTGAATCCAACCTCTTACCATCATCCCCCCCCCTAATATAGTTGATAGCTATAAAAATGACCGGAGATGGACTATAGAGTTGTCTGAAAATCCAGTAATCTTATTTATAAAGATAAGACACCCACCAGTATTGATAATTATTTCTTTTTTTGCTTTTGCTGATGGACTCAAATTAATAGTCAAAATGCTAGTGGTGAGTTGACTATGAGTGGCAATCGTCCCCCGCCAGCCTCCCCCCACCCTGTTTAGCAGCACCTGGAGTTCTTGCCAAAATTTAATAGTATTATTCTCCATGTTTTCTTTAGGTGACTTTAGAGGCGTATGAGAGGACTGATTGTAATGCAGTTTAAAGCCTTACATCAGTTGAATGGGGAACAAAACCATTCTAATGATTTGATTTGAAGCTGGCAGAAGAGCCTGATTTAAACTGATTAGTTGCTCCAATCAAAAGAAAAGGGACTTTTGTGTATATGTTACTGCCCACAATTTTAAAAGCTCACGAATTAATGTCCAGCCCAATGTGTTTTTCTAATGTACCACTTTGTCATAGAATGATTCAACTTTATTCAATCTGTGTTTCCTTCAAAAGAAGCATTCTATTGAAATTTTATTACATGCAATAAGCTAAACATGTCTATCAAATCTGTTGTTTGCCATTCGTCTGTTTGACTCATATTCCTATATAAGGATTTTTGTTTCTTAAAAACTAAAGCAACATTTTTGCATTTTGCATCATTTTAGTCTTTCCTTCCTTCCTTCCTTCCTTCCTTCCTTCCTTCCTTCCTTCCTTCCTTCCTTCCTTCTTTCTTTCTTTCTTTCTTTCTTTCTTTCTTTCTTTCTTTCTTTCTTTCTTTCTTTCCATCCTCCCTCCCCTTCCCCTTTGAGTCAGCATTAACTCCTGGGGACTTCTTGGACATATCCCTGCATTTTTCTTGACAAGTTTTCAGAATTGATTTTCCATTGCCTTTTCCTAGGGCTGAGAGAGATGGCTGGCCCAAAGTAATCCAGCTAGCTTTATGCCTAAAGTGGGACCATTATCTCCTGGTTTCTAGCTTGTGGCCTTAGCAACTAGATCAAACAGATTATGTAATGTGATGAGCTACTCTATGTTATTTTTATGAATCCTAATTTAACTTGGCTCTTCCTTCCAGCCAGGTCATCTGACAATTGTGGGCTGATGAGAAAAAGTTCTTAGGTTAAGTTCTAGACAAAATAATAGTCAGAAACTTGTAAGGAAGAATGAACAGCCAGATTGTCACGATGTTAAAAAGTTTGCTAGGCATGAACTGACACTCAAGAGTTAAACTAAGAGTTATTGCGCAGGTCATAAAAGTTCTTATCTGAAAGTGATTTATTGCGCATGAGTTTACACATTCCAAAATTCCTTTCTTCTTTGTTCGGCTGCCAACTTGGCAACCGGAGATTTTCATTATCAAAATGTAACAATTAGTTATTTTCTGTTTTATTTTATTATTAAAGTTTGTTTATTAATTAGAATACTTGTCAAAGACTTTTATTTTATTTTTTTAATATCTCAAAAGATATGCGGAAGGGAATCAGCCTCGGTCCATAGACCTCATTTTCTACAGGGTGTTTTTCCCCTGACACAGATGACCTCAGGTGGAACTATCTTAGCTACACATTGCTAAGAAGATGAATGGAGCAGCTTCCAAATTTTATTTATTTATTTTATTTATTTTATTTGACTTATCAGTCGCCCCCTCTCCGCAAAGGGACTCGGGGCGATGTACAATCAAAACAAATATACAGATGTGGCATGGAGGAGGTGACATCAGTGTTTAACAAATAAGATTCAAATAAAAGCCACTAGGTTAAAATAAATAGCAATGAATTAAAACAGTTAAAATAATTTAAAACCCCAAAATTTACATTTACAATAATTAAAATTGCCAGGGAGGTTAGAAAGTTCTAGTTAAGCCAGGCCGGCTAGTTGGAACAGGTGGGTCTTGAGCTTCGTGCGGAAGGAGCGGAGATCGGTCGTTGTCCTGATATCTGGGGGGAGGTCATTCCAGAGGGCTGGGCCCATCACAGAGAAGGCCCTACTCCTGGGCGCTGCCCTCTGACACTGCCTGGTGGACGGCACCCGGAGGAGTCCCTCTCTGTGAGAGCGAATTGGTCGCAGGGATGTATGGGGCAGAATGCGATCCCACAAATAGCTAGGTCCTGTGCCATGGAGCGCTTTGAAGATGGTAACTAACACCTTGAAGCGCACCCGGTAGACCACAGGGAGCCAGTGCAGCTCGCGCAGGAGAGGTGTTATATGGGAGAACCTCGTTCTCCCCATAATTGCCCGCGCGGCCGCATTCTGGACCAGTTGCAGTCTCCGGGTGCATCTCAAATTTTGCATTGCCAGAATGTTGACATCATCATTAACCAGATCCAGAGGGGAAAACCTCTAGAAGCTCTATAAAAGAATAGAATAGAATAACAGAGTTGGAGGCAGTAGTGGGTTCCTAACTGGTTTACTAGAGGGTTTGCTGAGTCTGTGCGCAGTTGAGCAAAAATTAGTCAGAAAAAAGGGAAAAGAGCTGAGAAGCGGCAATTCAAGCTGCCGCTCTGGATCAGCTGGGCTTTGGAAGCTGGAATAAAGGTAAGTATAGCCCAGGGGTGGAAGGGCAGGCCCCCTTTTGACAAAAACAGAGAACCGGTTTGCTCTCCGTTTGGAGCCAGCACTACCCATTTGGGAGAACTGGTCCAAACTGGTAGGAACTGACCTCTGGTTGGAAGGGACCTTGGAAGTCTTCTAGTCCAACCCCTTGCTTAGGTAGGAAACCCTACGCCACTTCAAACAAATGGCTATCCAACATCTTCTTAAAGACTTCCAGGGTTGGGGCATTCACAACTTCTGGAGGCAAACTGTTCCACGGATTAATTGTTCTGTCAGGAAGTTTCTCCTCAGTTCTAAGTTGCTTCTTACCTTTACCTTTACCTTTATTTCGATTTTTATACCGCCCCCTCTCCCCAAAGGGACTCGGGGCGGTGTACAGACAAATAAAATAAATAAAATGGACTACAAACATGCAAACATAAAAACATAGAAGAAGAGGCAATACAACACTGTACAGGTAAAGCAGATAAAAACAGTATATAAACAATCCTAAAAAATACCCAATTAAAATTACCCAGTTAAAATATATCTGCCAAGAGGAATAATGAGGTTATGAATGGTCCAGGCCGGCTAAACGGAACAGGTGAGTCTTCAGTTTTCGTCGAAAGGAGAGAAAGTCGGTGGTGGTTCTGATATCGGGGGGGGGGGGAGGTCATTCCAGAGGGTTGGGCCCATCACAGAGAAGGCTCTACTCCTAGGTGTTGCCCGTTGGCACTGTCTAGTGGACGGCACCCGGAGGAGCCCCTCCCTGTGAGAGCGAATCGGTCGCAGGGAAGTGTGTGGTAGGATGCGATCCCGCAAGTACCTAGGTCCTGAGCCATGGAGCGCTTTAAAGATGGTGATTAACACCTTGAAACGCACCCGAAAGACCACAGGCAGCCAGTGCAGCTCGCGCAGGAGCGGTGTTACGTGGGAGTACCTAGTACTCCCAAAAATAGCCCGTGCGGCTGCGTTCTGGACTAGCTGCAGTCTTCGAGCGCGTCCCAAGGGAAGCCCCATGTAAAGGGCATTGCAGTAGTCCAGCCGAGACGTCACCAGTGCATGAGTGACCGTGCGTAGGGCATCCTGGTCCAGTAGGGGGTGCAATTGGCGCACCAGGCGAACCTGGTGGAACGCCCCCCTTGCCACGGCTGCCACATGGTCATCCATTGACAGCCGGGCATCTAGGAGGATGCCCAAATTGCGCGCCCGTTCCACAGGGGGCAATTGCTCGCCCCCTATGGTCAGCGATGGAATCAACTGACTGAACCGGGGTGCCGGTAGCCACAGCCACTCAGTCTTGGAGGGGTTGAGCTTGAGTCTGTTGTCCCCCATCCAGACCCTGACGGCTTCCAAACACCGGGTCATCACCTCGACAGCCTCGTTGGGGTGGTCTGGGGTGGAAATATACAGCTGCGTATCGTCAGCGTACAGATGATACTCCACCCCAAAACCACGGATGATCTCCGCCAGCGGCTTCACATATGTGTTGAACAGAAGGGGTGAGAGGACCGACCCCTGAGGCACCCCACAAGTGAGTGGCCTCAGAGTCAACCTCTGCCCCCCTGCCAACACACATTGCATCCGGTTGGAGAGGTAGGAGCCGAACCACCGCAAAACGGTGCCTCCAACTCCCATCCCCCCCAGCCGGCGCAATAGGATACCATGGTCGATGGTATCAAAAGCCGCCGAGAGATCTAATAGGACCAGGATAGAGGAACAACCCCTATCTCTGGCCCTCCAGAGATCATCGACCAACGCGACCAAGGCCGTCTCCGTGCTGTGTCCAGGCCGGAAGCCGGACTGGCGTGGGTCTAGATATTCGGATTCCTCAAGGTGTCGTGGAAACTGCTGTGCCACCACATTCTCTACAACCTTCGCTAAAAAGGGAAGGTTGGAGACTGGACGATAATTAGCTAGTTCCATCGGGTCAAGGGAAGGCCTCTTGAGTAAGGGCCTCACCACCGCCTCTTTCAAGGCGGCAGGAAAGGACCCCTCACTCAAAGAGCCATTCCCAGGCCCAGAAGCCAGCCTCGTGTCACTTCCCAGGATGCCAGTACCAACCAGGAGGGACACGGATCCATTAAACATGTGGTCGGTCGCAGCCGTCCACGCAACCTATCCAAATCCTCGGGGGCAACAGACGCAAACTCCTCCCAGAGTGGTCTCACAAGACTCACTGTTTCTCTCCTTGATTAGATTCCACCCATTGCTTCTTGTTCTACCCTCAGGTGCCTTGGAGAATAGTTTGACTCCCTCTTCTTTGTGGCAACCCCTGAGATATCGGGACACTGCTATCATGTCACCCCTAGAAAGAATACAAGTCCTATTCGTAGACTCTAAAAGAGATGTGCCATGTGGTGAGGTCCATACAAGTACAAAGAAGTTCTTAGGTTAAAAAATAAGTAGTCAATACAGTCTAGGTATTTCCCCTTGGATATTTATTCCAGCCTTGGATATTCATTGTTATTCATTGACTCAGAAACAAAATGACAGCTTTAAAAGAATTTGACACAAAAAACACTAAAAAAGGGATCATTTTCTAGAAAATGTTATTTGGATTAAAGACTATTTTCAAACCACTGGTGGTTTAAAAACACTGGATTTGTCTGCCAGAGATAGTTGGCACTCTGGTAGTCAAGCCCATGGCATTACAGGCGTAAGCTCCTATCATTTGCCCCTAGCTCCTCCCACCTAGCATTTTCAAAGCATGTAACAATGCAACTAGACCAATAGGTACCATTCCGGTGGAAAAAGCTAGCAGTGCTCAGTCTGGAAGTAGGAGCTGGCACTGGATTTGCCTGGATGTGAGGCAAAATTGGCAGAATAAAACCTGGATGACCCAATATCCTCCAAACACTGCTAGCCAGCTGGTGCAGAGCTAATCTGCTCCCTGTGGTATACCATGAATAGCGCACATGAGTGAAACAAAATGAACTGTCTTAGGCTGCCAGAATTACTCTGTGATAAGAAGCATTGTAGACTTCCCTGAATAATCAGGAACAAGTGACTTACTTTTGTTGTGTTCTGAAGTCACTAATGTGGCAGCCTGTTTCCTATTAAATAAGATAGATGAAGGGTGTTCTTCCTATTGGACAAGGTAGGAGTGATGGATCATTTCTTTTGATTTCTAACAAGTGGGAAAGCCATAGCTTTACTTAGTGATGTCTGTTACCAATAAATTAAATTAAAACCTATTTCCAGAAAATAACTTCTACAATTGGTGGCAAGTTCTGTGGAACTAGAATAATGGGACTGACTTGGGTAAATACAAAAATATAAGATTTACAAATTTGTGTTTACCCTTTACATTAAAAAAAACATTTATTTGCATCTGGGCAGGTACAAGTCTCTGTTCAAAGAGGAAGGTATGTTGTGTGCTATGTGATCTGATTCTCAGCTAAAATAAAGTCTGAATTCTGATTTACAGTGAAGTTCCAGAAATCCTTCTCCTCAATTTTGTTGCTTGAAAGGGAGTAAGATTTTTCTTCCCACAGCAAAGATTTAATGAAGAACTCCAATAAATACAAATCCTTGTATGCTACAATGCATTATGCAAGTGATCCTCACACCAAGGATATACAGTATGAAACTTTTAGACAAATGACTGAAGACTTAACGTCCATGTTGTGCAGTGATTCTTTCACTTTCTTCTAATCTAGGAGTCAACCATCTCTGGAGCCGCATGTGGTCTTTTTATCCCTCTGCTGCAGCTCCCTGTTGCTCAAAATATGCGTTAACACCCGCCAATGTGCAACACGCGCTGGAATGTGATTTCTTGAGCTTTTCAACTCCCGGTAGGCCAAACATGGTGAAATCCAAGAAAAGAAAAGTTTCAGAAGAAAACAGAATGCTTACTTCAACTACATATACTAGTTTTATGGCCGCTCAGGAAATAGTCAGGCACGGGAAGAGTTTTGTGGCTCCCGGTGTTTTCTTTTCTGTGGGAAACGGGTCCAAATGACTCTTTGAGCATTTAAGATTGCCAACCCCTGTTCTAGTCTAACATAGGTGTTTGAAGGATAACGAATAATTGTAATAGATACAAACCTATTGTTTATTTAATTATAGATAAGCACATACTTATTGTTGTTCTGTTAAGTACATTTTAATACAATTCCTTCTGATGAATTCATGGCCTGATGGCTAAGTTGAAGTGACTCATTTAAATCCAGTTAAAGTCACATATTATTAAGACAACCAATTTGGTCTGCTTCATTTCCACTTCGACAATTGCAAGTTTTCCTGAATTCATGCTTCTTATATTCCATGTTTCAGTGTGTGTATATATGCACCTATACAAAGAGTGTTTCTTTCTC
Source organism: Natrix helvetica (assembly GCF_964273705.1). Lineage (NCBI taxonomy): Eukaryota > Metazoa > Chordata > Lepidosauria > Squamata > Natricidae > Natrix > Natrix helvetica. Next base: position 126,732,671 of record NC_138554.1, read on the forward strand.
TTTTCAGTTCAAGCAACATGAATCACTGGATTACTTGTGACTCAGATCTAACTCAACATAGCTTCCAGATCTCCTGATGATCATTATCTTTGGTGAAGGGAAAGGATGCATCATAACCTGGTAACCAATTTTATCTAAATAATTATATAAAGAGGATATATGGTATTGGTGTTTCTTCTAGTTGGATTGGGTTTCCTCCAAGATATTAGGAGATCAAAAAGTGAATATGTAGACGATCAAAGGTCCTTCCCTTGCTGTATATTTAGTGTATGGCAAAAGTGTTGGAAAAGCACATCACAATTACATTTTCAACAATCAAATATGAAACTGTTCATTCTATTTACAGATTCTCCCCCTCCCCTGTGCTCCCCTATGCATGCTTTTCACTCCCACCCATTTTTGGTTTCCAGGCCCAAAACGGGATGTGGGGGCACTGTGTGTGCCCCCAAAATGCAATGTTAGCACCCACATACATGTGCCCTTCGCATGTGCATGTGCATCTCCCACATTCGCCCCGCACACATGCATGGCAGAGACCCAAAGCCCATCTGGCTGGTGGGAGGCGCATGTGCATGCATGGTCGAGCTGGGCTGGGGCGACGGCTGACATGCCCACAGAGAGGGCTCTACATGCCACCTGTGGATGTGTGCCATAGGTTTGTCATCACTGATTTATATGGACAATATATGATGGATTTTTTTTGACAGGTGCTCAGAAGGCACTGTTTCACAATACTCTGTACCCCACCTATATTCCAAAGAAGAGAGCTTCCCCCACTTATGGAAGAGATTAGTGTACCTGTCATGTTATCTTGTTTAATAACAAATTCTGGTCCCATTTGTGGTTATCAGTCAAGGACCAACTAAATACAAATACATACATACCCACATTTCAAAACATACTCAACACTGAGCAAGGTTATCATTTCCATGGGAGAAAAATATTTTAAATTTGATTGTTGCAGTGATTGCTTATTACCAATGATATGGTTTTCAACTATGACATTTTTGGTTTTGCTTTCTTTGCTCTATCAATTAAAATGCAGTTAAAAATAAATGTCCCCACCCCAGAAAAATGAAATATTTTGGAAAATATGAAAAAAAAAGACAGAATGTTATATTTCCCCCAAAAGGAAAAAAGGAGAATCATGTTTTAGAAGCACAAAGCAGCCCCCAAGTCTTTCTTAATACCCAACAGCAGATGCCAGCACTTAAGGGATAAAGAGCTTACTGAAAGAGGAAGACAAATATCTAGATGGCGCTTGTCAAGCATGCCTCCCTCAGTAACCAAGAAAAAAACCTCTCACTCCTATGTTTGTGGAATTAAAAGCACTTTTACTGGTTATGAATAGATAGCAGTGAAGTAAAGCAAGGTCTGAGGCAGAAAAGCACAAAATCATACATATCAAACTTTTGCCCAGCCCCCTCCCTCCAACAACCATCATCCCATTGCCCAATCTGAATCTCCCTTAGGTGTCATGTGGGTTGCATCTCCAAGTAGCATCATCAGGTTGGTATGCAGGACAGTTGGCCTTGACCAAGTCCAAACATCGCCCATCAGCATGCGCAGACGATGGTGAGAACAAAACTCCCTGTTTAACAAATCCTCCTCTACTAATTATTCTCATCCCAAATACCATGCCTTCCCCCCTGTTTCCATGGCAGCCGAAAGGTTTAGGTTTAGGTTTAGGTTTATTCGGATTTATATGCCGCCCTTCTCCAAAAGGACTCAGGGCGGCATACAACATTAAAAACACACATCACAAGAGTTAAAAAAAGATTAAACCCATTTCCAAAAAGACCAAACCGATTTTTTAAAAAAAGAAACAATACATTTAAAATAAATTAAAATTAAAATTAACATTAACAGGCCAGACCAGCTTGCTGGAAAAGCCAACTTTTTAGGGCGCGTCGGAAGGACCGGAGGTCAGGGATTATGCGGAGCTCCGGGGGCAGCTCATTCCAGAGCAAAGGCGCTCCCACAGAGAAGGCTCTCCCCCTGGGGGTCACCAGCTGACACTGCTTGGCTGACGGCACCCTGAGGAGGCCAACTCTGTGGGATCGTACTGGACGGTGGGAGGCTACTGGTGGCAGTAGGTGGTCTCGCAGGTACCCTGGGCCTAAGCCATGGAGCGCTTTAAAGGTCATAATTAATACCTTGAATCGCATCCGGAAAACAACCGGCAACCAGTGCAGGCCGTCTAAAAGGGGTGTGACATGGGAGCACCTAGGTACCCTTATGACAACCCGCGCAGCCGCATTCTGGACCAGCTGAAGCCTCTGGGTGCTCTTCAAGGGCAGCCCCATGTAGAGAGCATTGCAGTAGTCCAGGCGAGAAAGGAACAGGGCATGAGTGACTGTGCACAGAGCATCCCGATCCAGGAAGGGGTGCAACTGACGTACCAGGCGAACCTGGTAAAAGGCCCCCATGGTCACGACCATCAGGTGTTCTTCTAAACTAAGCCGCGTATCCAGGAGGACTCCCAGATTGTGAGCCTTCTCTGAGGGGTCTAAAATTTCTCCCCCTATCGTCAAAGATGGAACAAGATGTACAAATCGGGATGACGGGAACCACAGCCACTCAGTCTTGGAGGGATTGAGCTTGAGTCTGTTCCTCCCCATCCAGATCCGCACAGCCTCCAGGCATCGGGACATCACGTCGAGGGCATCATTTGGGTGGTTTGGGGTAGAGATGAAAAGTTGAGTATCATCAGCATATTGATGATACCGTACCCCAAAACCACGGATGATCTCGCCGAGCGGTTTCATGTATATGTTGAACAGGAGGGGTGAGAGAACCGACCCCTGGGGCACCCCACAAGTGACACACCTGGGGGTCGATCTCTGCCCTCCAGTCAACACAAACTGTGACCGATCCGACAGGTAGGAGGAGAACCACCGTAAAACGGTGCCCCCCACTCCCAACCCCCTGAGTCGTCGCAGTAGGATACCATGGTCGATGGTATCGAAAGCTGCCGAGAGGTCTAATAGGACCAGGACAGAGGAACAGCCCCTGTCCTGAGCCCGCCAGAGATCATTGACCAACGCGACCAATGCCGTCTCCGTGCTGTACCTGGGCCTGAAACCTGACTGAAACGGATCCAGGTAGACAGCTTCATCCAGGTACTGGGGAAGCTGACGTGCTACCACACTCTCGACAATATTTGCTACAAAGCGAAGGTTGGAGACCAGACGATAGTTGGCTAAAGAAGCTGGGTCCAGGGAAGGCTTCTTGAGGAGGGGCCTCACCACCGCCTCCTTCAAGGCGGTGGGAAAGAACCCCTCTTTCAATGAAGCGTTGGTAATTGCCTGGAGCCAGCCTCGTGTCACCTCCCGGGAAGCCGAAACTAACCACGAGAGACACGGGTCCAGCACACAAGTGGCAGCACTGAGTCTCCCCATAATCCTGTCCATGCCTTCGGGGGTCACAGGGTCAAACCCATCCCAGATAGTCTCCTCAAGATTCATCCCCGTCGGCTCGCCCGAATCTACCCAGTCAGAGTCCAAGCCTGTCCGGATCTGAGCGATTTTATCCTGCAGATACTGAACAAATTCTTCAGCCCTGCCCTGCAAGGGGTCTTCCCCAGTTCCTTGGTTAAGTAAGGAGTGGGTCACCCTAAACAGAGCGGCTGGTGATGCAAGCAAGTGATGCAGAGGCTGACATCCAGCCCTTCTTCAAGAGAGATATCATCCCTGCAGAAAAAGAGAAAAGGAAAACAAACAATACAAAACAAGAATATATTAAATCAAGAATATATTAAATCTACTCCAGTTATCAGGATAACTGGAGTAGAATTTCCATAAAAATCTGGGAGCTCTAACATGAGATTTGTCAACCAATTCCACCTGAGAAGGGGGGAAATGTTTTCAGAATACCAAATATTTAATGTGACCCCTATGTTTTCTGGAGTCCAATATTTCTTTAACCTCAAAATGTTGCTCTCCCTCAATAAGAAGAGGGACTGGAGGTGAAGGTTGAGGCTGACGAAAATAAGAAGTGTGCTCTGGTTTTAACAAGCTCACATGAAACACAGGGTAAATTCTTCTAAGGGTCTTTGGTAACTCCAATTTTACCAATACAGGATTTATGATTTTCACAATGGGGAATGGTCCTACATACTTCGGGTCCAGCTTCTTCGGTTTTTGGGTGGTTTGTAGGAACTTAGTGGATAAAAACACCCTATCCCCAAGTTTGTACTCTCTCTGTTCAGTCTGTTTCTTATCTGCCTGTTTCTTGTGAGCCTCGTGAGCTGCATCCAATGCTTTGCAGGTCATGGGCCAAAATTTCCGAAGTTGATCACTCCACTCAGATAAGGACAAAATTTGCGGTTTTTCTTGAGGCAATTGAGGAATCGGTACAAAGTCCTGAACAAACACAACTTTGAAAGGGTAATGCTGGTACTTCTGTGAACAGAATTATTGTACGCCACCTTTGCATGTGGTAACAGTTCAGCCCAATTATCCTGTTGATAATTGATGAAACATTGGAGGTACTGTTCCAAAACCACGTTAGTCCATTCACAAGCCCCATTAGTCTGAGGATGGTGGGGGGAGCTTAGCCCCTGGGTGGAGCCAATCAATTTCAGGGACTCTTTCAAAAAAAGAGAGGTGAATTGAACCCCCCATCTGAAATTATGCATTCAGGCACACCATGTAATCTATATACATGTGAAATAAACAATTTAGCCAACGACTTTGCTGATGGGATCTTGGAACAAGGCACAAAATGAACCTGTTTGGAAAATAAATCAGTGATAACCCAAATAACAGTATATCCTAGACTTTCTGGTAATTCAACTATAAAGTCCATTGATATCTCCTGTCATGGGGCTCCAGGATGGGCAACACTGGAGGAGACCCTGGGGTTTACCTGGCAGTCTTTTTGCAGCCGCACAGATGGGACAACTGGCTATGTAGGTCTCAATGTCTTTTTTCAATGAAGGCTACCAAAATTGCCTCTAATCAAATGCAAAGTCTTTACAAATCCAAAATGGCCCACCATTCTTGAATCGTGGGCCTGTTGAAGAACAACCGATTTCAGGGTAGCAGGAACATACAATTTAGCCCCCACCCAAGCCAGTCCATCCTTCATGGTGCATTCATCAGAATGTTTCTTGAACCATTCATTGGATTCAAGGCCCTCCTTGAATTTGTTCAAGTTTGTTTGGTCAGCTGCCCAGAATCACATGTGATTGGTGGTCCTACTTCATCATTAAACCATCTTTCCAAAGAGTCTCCATGTTTCTAGTGTTTTTTTTTCAGCTTGGAACTGAACCAGATAGATTTTCCTTCCAACACTGTCAAAACTGACCCCATGAAATCACTATTTTGTTGATCAGAAAGGTTGGCAGTTCGGTGGTTCGAATCCCTAGTGCTATGTAACGGAGTAAGCTCCCATTACTTGTCCCAGCTTCTGCTAATCTAACAGTTCGAAAGCATGTAAAAAATACAAGTAGAAAAATAGGGACCACCTTTGGTGGGTGTCAGGTTTTTGAAAAATGCCCTAATTGATTCATGAGCCTCGAGCCAAGTTTCAAAAGAAAACTAGTCATTTATTAGGAGCACCATTTGGCAAGATCTTATTGCAGTCAGTTCTGAGCCTCATTTGAATTATAGCTGAATTTTACCTCTCTTCCTTTCCTCCCCTCAGTCTGTGTCATAAATCACATTCCCCAATGAGATGCACCCCTCCCAAACCTGCTGCAGTAATCTGAGATCCAACTCTAAACTATGTGTGGAATGCGTTCCCTCCCTTTCGTCACCATAGCAACTTTATAAGTTGACATTGGAAAGGTAACAGCGTTCCACGTGCCTTCAGCATTTAGTCATGCCGGCCATATGGCCACGGAGACATCTTCGGACAGCGCTGTCTCTTCAGCTTTGAAACGGAGATGAGTACCACCCCTAGAGTCAGGAACAACTAGCACATATGTGCAAGGGGAACCTTTACTTTTGCAAACCACAGCCCTGAAAAGTTTGAAAACTGAGAAAAACATATTCACCAATGTTGATCGGAATTGAAAAGGTCCCTGTCTTTGTCCTGCCTATCATAAGCTTTTCGCATAACCCATTAATCCTGACCCAGTTAAGTGAATTTTGTGACATGAAGAGAAAACTTTACTAGGTCCAATAAAGAATTGTTCATTCTGAGACCATGAGGCCGAGCCCCAAGATGGACTGCCTTGTAACTACTCTAACCCTATCCCTATTTCTATTTGTAAATTGTTGGTGGGCGTGTCAAAACGTTTCCTAGGCCAGTTTTTCTGAAATGTGACTTTGCATGAACGCATTTGAATAAACTTTCAGCCAAGCAAGGCTGCAATCACGCACTTTATTGCTCACAACAATTGGCCACCCACAACTGGTAGCAGGCTCACACTCCTGATAAATCACATGTATTTCTCATCATCTCTCTCAGAAGATGCACACAGCTGTTCGGCTCTGGGAGTGGAGGGGGACAGCAAGACATTCAACCCTCACATTACCTCGGTGATCTTTCATGATGGATGCTGGATGCCATCAGTGATCAGCAAGAGAGAGGCCAGGGCATGCATTTATTATACATCATGTCTGGAGTCTTTGCAAAATGTTTTCCCTAAATCAAATCCTTGCTATTTAAGCAAAACAGGGAGGGAGGATGCGATATCACTAATGAGGTGCAAATTATATTGGCAGGAGCACGTACACATCCCAGGCAGCTGATTATCTTTCATCAAGCCGGTTAAGTAATGTAGTCCTCCTAATGAATGAATGGATTTGCAAGTCCAGTTAGTGCCCAGAGTTCAACCCTTAGACAAGTTAATCTGTTATTTTAAAAAAAAAATTAAATTAGCCGATTGGAATTCAGCTGATAAGAGGTATTAAGGGCCAAACTTCTTGGTTCATTTCCCCCTCTCTCATTTCCCTCCTCAATGGGAAAGACTTGAAGGCTTGAACTCTTGGTGCCTCAGCTCCCCACCATGCATGCAAATGGAACGGCTAGTGATAGGAGCCAACCCAGTGGAGAAGGCAATTCCATGTAGACATTTTCTCCAAAATGGATTATTTCAGCCTGGTTGGTCACAGATCCCGTAGTTTTTGAGCGATTCATCTTACTATTAATAATGTCAGAGAATTTTAGGCCGTTGAATTAAATAATGATAAATAGGAGGCACAGAGCGAGCTCAGCGGAGGCAGTGACTGTTTATTTCAGCACAAGGCTCTGTCAGGCCTGATAAATCGGATCCCTGAAATAGTTTATAAAGTACTGAATTGATGTGGCAGTTTGGTGAGGGGAGAGAATTAATGTCACGGGAGAAGCTTGCAACCCAGATTTTGATGAAAGCCTAGGAAAGCCGTTTTATATAAATATGGTGTCTGTGCCAGGAAGGAGGAGGGAAAAAAAGCCAGAAAGGGACTTGTGAAATTTCAGTACACCCCAAAAGAAAAGTATCAGGGGAAGAGGGGGAATACACTACAGGAATCCAGAAGGAATCCACAACTTTGCTTCCCCCACACTTTCCTTTAATACATGTAATGTGCAGGTGGGGGGGGGAGGGAGGAGATTTCAGTCACAAGATCACAGCTGCCATCCGGACATTTGATCCTCTGTGAGTTCTCCTGGTCAGCGGAATGAAAAGTTAATAACTCCAACATTGGACTATAGGATTGTGTTGGCGAACCTGTGGCACGCATGCCACAGGTGGCACACAGAGTCCTCTCTGTGGGCACTCCAGCCATTGCCCCAGCCCAGCTGCACCGCACCTCCTGATGGCCAGCTGGTCTTCAGGTCTCTGCTGTGCATGCGCAGGGGGTGGGATGCAAGTTCTGGGGGTGCTCGTATTGCATTTTGGGGGTTCCCGTACATGGTGCATGTCCCCGTGCCCTACTTTGGGCCCGGAAAGCCTCCTGCACCAACCTGGAAGCCATAAACGTGCCACGAGTTGTTGCGCAGTGGACGTGAGTGAATGCAGGGGGGCCACACGCACATACATGGGGGGGGCAGGATGTATGCATGGGAAGACATGCATGCGTGGCACTTGCATTGCCTTTTGGGGTTTCACTGGGCACTCGGCACCAAGAAGGTTAGCCGTCACTGCTATAGGAGATGGAATGGGTGGTCATGGGTTGATTTCTTATTGTACAAGTTGTAGGAAGTTAGCATCAGGGGTGGGCTACTGCTGGTTCGCTCTCTGCAAGCGCACGATGTGCACATGCTCAGTAGAGAAAAAAAACCAAGATGGTGGTGCCTATAGTGCCACCGATAGAACCGGTTGAGGAGCATGGGCGGCTGAGTTACTACCTTCTCGGCCGAACCAGTCCAAACCGGTAGGAACCCACCTCTGGTTAGCACCCACCTCTCTCCCCGGAAAATGAGATACTTTAGGTAATATTAAAAGGGCAGAATATTTTCCCCTAAAAGGGTGGCAGAAACTCAGCCTCCCCCACTACCTTTGTCAATGGGCCATTAAGGCCTGATCCAGTCTATTCTATTAGATGTAAACTAAGAGGGAGTGAAGAGTTACGAAAATTGTTCACACTTGTGAAGAAAGTTGGAAGTCGCTTCGTTATACATCTCTTTTCTCTTTTTTACTATATTATTTCCTTTCTCTTTGGTTCCCCTTTTCTAGGTTTTCCCTTCTCCTTTATACCTTTCACTCTTTCTATTCTTCTAGTTAATATTGGATTTTACTACATTAATTAAAATCCTTTACTTTTTTTAACTATTATATAAAATGTAGAATAATGGAAAGGACTTTTCTAATCCAACCCCTTGCTCAAACAGAAGGCCCAATACCATTCCAGACAAATGGTTATCCAGCCTCTTCTTGAAAACCTCAGTGGTGGGATTACCCATAATTCCCAGAGGCAAACCATTCCACTGACTAATTGTTCTCACTGTCAGGAAATTTCTCCTTAATTCTAAATTGGATTTCTCTTTAATGATCTTCTACCTGTTGCTTCTTGTCCTGCCCTCAAGTGGAGAATAAGCTGACCTCCTTCTCTGTGACAGCCCCTCAAATACTGGGAGAAGCTAATTTCATCCTGACTTTTCTGTTTGCAAGTGTGTGCTTTATAGCTATAGGCCAAACCTATGCTCTGATAGGAAGGAAAAATCCATATGAAACTGAGACACTATTCTATTATTACAGAATGAAGGGAATCTGGGAGAGATAAGGATGAAATTCCAGATAATTTTATGGCAAAGTTAAATTTTAAATGAAGAACACTCCACCGATTACAATATTAAACCTTCAACTACAGCATTTTGGTAATGTATATATGGTAGTAAAAATAGGCATACAATCTAAATTCCATCAAGTAGTTGAAAAGGTTTAATCATTGTCCTCTTCTGCCTCACATGTATACAAGTTGAGATAGATGGTAAGATAGTCCTCATTTATTTTATTTATCAATTTGGGTAAGGAGGAGTCTTAACTCTTCCCTCTGAGCAGGGAATAAGTACAGACCCAGGAAAGGAGTAGTTGATATCTTGACCAATGATGGAAACATCTCTCACCTAAAATGGTGGGGACGTGATGCTTGTTAGTGGCAGAGTACACACATCACAATAAGCCATCATTTTGGAATAGAATAGAAAAATAGAGTTGGAAGGGACCTTGGAGGTCTTCTAGTCCAACTCCTTGTTCAGGCAGGAAACCCTATGGCGAATCTATGGCATGTGTGCCACAGGTGGCATGCAGAGCCTTTTCTATGGGTATGCAAGCCATCATCCAGCTCAGCTCCACTATGCACATGCCTCCCACCGGCCAGCTGGTTTTTGGGTCTCTGCCGCACATGCATGCATGGAAAAGTAGGGCACACGTGTGGGGATTGCACACACATGAACAAGGAGTGGGGCACTTGCATGGGTCTTGCATGCATGCACATGCAGGGTCTCATCCATGGACGTGCGGGGTCATGCGCACGTGCATAGGGACTGCAGGTGTATGTGGGGTTCATGTGCACATTTGGGGTGCATATGGGGGGTTGCACATGCCTGCATGGGGGGCAGGGGGAGTGCTGGGGGGTGACGTATGCATTGCAGTATGGATGTGTGCTTTCAGCAATCACAAACAAAAAGTGTAGCCTACACCACTTCAGACAAATGGCTATCCAACATCTTCTTAAAGACTTCCAGTGTTGGGGCATTCACAACTTTTGGAGAAAAGTTGTTCCACCGATTAATTGTTCCAACTGTCAGGAAATTTCTCCTCAGTTCTAAGTTGCTTCTCTCCTTCATTAGTTTCCACCCATTGCTTCTTGTTCTGCCCTCAGGTGCTTTGAAGAATAGCTTGTCTCCCTCTTCTTTGTGGCAACACCTGAGATATTGGAGCACTGCTATCATGTCTCCCCTAGTCCTTCTTTCTCTTAAGCTAAACATACCCAGTTCCTGCAACCGTTCTTCACATGTTTTAGTCTCCAGTCCCCTAATCATCTTTGTTGCTCTTCTCTGCACTCTTTCTAGACTCTGCACATCTTTTGTACATCGTGGCAATCAAAACTGAATGCAGTATGGGCTTATCAAGGCATTATAAAATGGTATTAATACATCATGTGATCTTGATTCTATCCCTCTGTTGATGCAGCCTAGAACTGTGTTGGCTTTTTTGGCAGCTGCTGCACACTGCTGGCTCATATTTAAATGGTTGTCCAAGATCCCTCTCACAGTTACTACTGTTGAGCAAGGCACCTCATATCTGTGCATTTGGTGCATTTTGTTCTGCATGTTTTGCTGATGTAGACATAATTGGCTAAGTTAGCCCAGAACACTAAGCCATAAACTATGATGGGTAAATCTATATTGTTCCTGCATTGCTCTCCCAGTTTTGGGTAATGAAATGTCAATTTCTCCCAAAAAACTGCCACAATTTCAGTCAAGCACCAATAGCAACTGAATGGCTGCCACATTTCATTCTGTTTTATGAGTTCTGCGGCTGTTTTATTTTTAAAGATTTCAGATGGAAACATTTCAACATTTTCATTTGTTTAATTGAACTTCTGTTCCCAAAGACAATTTAAAGAGTAGCCTATCAAGCTGAACACAATTTGCCAGCAGTGACATTTGTCCTGCTAATTACCCTCCCACTCCACCCTGTCATTTTTGCCAGGGAAAATATACAATTCAAGCAGAACATTTTTATGGTTGGCAGTTCTATTCACAGATATGTTTGAGTACAAATTATATCGTTTTACATATCTTTTTTTCCGTTTTCATTTTAAAATATAAGCTACCTATGGACATGCTAGACAGCTTCTAAAGCTAATAAATAGTTTTGAGTCGGTACATAAACCTTAAAAGATTCCATCTTGTTCCAAATTTTGCAGACCATCTTGCAGATTAAAAAAGGAGAAGGAGGCAGGCATCACCAAAAAACAAACAACCCCCAAAACAAATAAAAACTGCTGACATTTTCAGCAATTGCATTAGTAAAATTACTAATTACTAATATTACATTAGTAAAATTAGAGGTGAAAAAGGATTTTTTTTTAAAAAAATCAGGAAAATAGTTATCAAAATGGAAATATCAGAGGAAATCTACAGGAAAATGTTCACATTGTGGTGTGTGTATTGTGTTTAAAAATTCACTACTTGATGTGGAACCAGGAACAAACTGAATACTGGAAAAATGAGAAACAAAGTTAAAGTGCAATTAATAGATTTGCCTACCGTAAACCATTGATTGAGGTGGTGGTATAGAAACGTGAACAAATGTTACTGTGAACCGAACTATAGAAAAGATGCTTCTTTTAAAGTAATTTAATGTCTCGGTGTTCCATCATGTCACACATACATTATAATTCCACCATCAGAGTTTACATAATGCTGAGATTATGGCATTTAAAAAAAATAGTTTTTTGGGGGGAAAATCTTCCAACCCTTTAAACTGTTCTTTTGTAGCTGAAGCATAATCTGAAAGCATCATATTTATGAGTACTAACTGTAATATATGTTATTATTTTCCCTTTTCAAAGGGGCAGATGGGCAAACTCCCATAAGGTTTTCTATCTGTGCTTAATTTCCCTAATGACTATTTCATATCCAGCCCATTCAGCTAAAGAGGCGCTAAATTAAGAAGACTGCTGTTTGAAGCTAAGGGTACAAATTTAATTTCAAACACCTAATAAGGTGTCGAAAATTACCTCAAGCTTTCAAATGTCATATAATGTAAAAATACAAATGAGTCTTGAAAAGCAGCTCCAGTCGTAATTAACATTCTGATGTGTTCAAATAATCAAACAGTCTCCTCCAAGGAGCATATTGAAGGAGATTATTGCAAGTAATACTTTGCTAATCACTAGGTGACAACTATTTTTATGTCATTGATCCAGACTTTTGGCATCCATTTTGTCTCTGTCACTCTGTGGCTTTTTAAAAAAAAGAAATTAATGATGTTTCACCCCCTCCTTCCCCTGTGTCGAAGACAACCTGTCCTTCAAGTCTCAACTGAGGTCAGTAATCAAATTCCATAAGGAGAGGCCTATCTCTCTCTCCCTCTCCCTCTCCCTCTCTCCCCCTCTCTCTCCCTTATATAAAATAGTTGGTTCTTCACTCCAACTATTTTTAATCTGAAAAAGAGACTTCTGCTAATATTGAAAAAGGTTGGGATGTTTCCCAAATAAGGAGAGAAAATGAGATTCTCACTTGAGGTTTTCTTTGGCTGAATAGTTCAAAATGGTGGTAAACACAGAAATGGAGTTTTATTGCTATCCTCTTTATATTTACCCATGAGGAATTTTCTCCAATCAGTCAGCTGCATCACAGATGTAAATGTCAAGAACATGATGTTCTCCATCATCTTTGTTTGGTGTTATTACTTCCTCCTCCTATCCATAACAGCAAATGATATATGAGAATTTATCTTCAACCTAACACCAAATTATTGTCATTACACTTTCCATACAGGTTACAAGACCCGTTTCAGACATTTTAACTTCTTTAAGCTAACTTCTCCCTGTTGATAGATTTTTTAAAGGATAAATTATTGAGGGTAAGGTTGAAGAACAAAATATGTGTAGAACCCAAAAGCAGGTGGCAATTGCCATTTTCTTTGCAACGACTCTTCTTTATACAATCTTCTCTCTTCCTCATTCATACAGAGACCTTAATAGAAGGCAAAGACTTGCATAAATGTATGCTGAGGAGTGCAGATTGTTCATCCCAATTTTGAAACAATTGAGATGAATGTATTCTTTTGAAGCTATAGCTGATTTATAAATGGTGTACCCAAAAAATAAGGAAGGCTCCGAGCATTAAATAAAAATATTAGGTCTTTAAAGATCAAGAAGCATCCTTTGAATTAAGACTGCAATAATTAACCTGAGGAAATGTATATAACACTAACTGGATACCAGTGCTCTGCTACAAAATCATGTGATCGGGCCAGCCTGCAGGACAGATGAGTCACATGCTGGCCATGCCCATATAAGGCAACTGGCAGTTGGAACAGAGTTCCTTTCAGGTGGGGAGGGGGAGTAAAACATCTCCTTAGCATTGATGCCGGTTAATAAAATACTATATAAGAAATACTGATGATTAGATGGTCATATTGAAAAATCCTTTCTTGGGGATCACCTAAAAGTCAAGAGGAACATATGTGTCAAGTTTCAAGTTTGTAGGCTTTACAGTTCTGGAGATTTTGTGATGCGTGAGTGGTACTTGGCTTTTATATATAGAGATATAATGCAACGGTGGACAAGCACATTATTAACAATAGCCTAAGATGGTAAAAGTCACTACTATTTCAAGCTACTGCCATCATCTATAATCCAGGAATAGGTTACATTAAGCAACAAACAATGGTTTCGATTTTTTTAAAGAATCAGTACACTTATTTTATCAAATATATCTACTGCTAGGTTACCATAATCTTTTCACCAGCTTTGCTTTGTCTCATTCAGATTGGGCTTCAAAATTAATACCAAAACTGATAACCAAACCGCATCACAGGATAAACTAACCAGATAAACTAACCAGAGTATAAAAAACACTTGCTAGACCAATTCTCGAATACAGATCATCTGTCTGGAACCCGCACTGCATATCAGACATTAATAGAATTGGCGAGTCCAGAGATATTTCATGAGAAGAGTCCTCCACTCCTCTGCTCACAACAGAATACCTTGCCACCAGACTTGAAATTTTGGGCTTAGACAACTTAGAACTATGCCGCCTTTGGTCTGACCTAAGCATGGTACATAAAATTATCTGCCACAATGTCCTACCTGTCAATGACTACTTCAGCTTCAACCACAACAATACAAGAGCAAACAATAGATACAAACTTAAGGTAAACTGCTCCAAACTCGATTGCAGAAAATACAACTTTAGCAACAGAGTGGTCAACGCCTGGAATCCTCTACCTGATTCTGTGGTTTCTTCCCCAAACCCCCAAAACTTTAACCTCAGACTGTCAACCTCACCCCATTCCTAAGAGGTCTGTAAGGGGCGTGCATAAACACACCGATATGCCTACTGTCCCTGTCCTAATGTTCCCTTTTATTCATGTCCATTTCATGTATTCATAATCAAGTTTATACTTATATCTGTTATCTAATACATGCTTGGCAAAATAAATAAATAAATAAAAATAAACTTGATTTTCTTTTGTAAAAGCTGAACAGACAAGAACCAAAACAAATCATTGTAGAATTCCATAGGTTGATGGCTCTCCACCTCTTCCACTGTCTCATACTCAGATCTGAAAATTACTGCTACTTAATGAATGCCTCATTTAGGCAGTGCATTAAGCTATTGTAATAAAAAGCATTTAGATTCAGTTGGGTGTAGCGGTTAAGACATGAGGGTATAAGTTCTAGTCTTGCCTTAGACATGAAACTAGATGACTTGGGGCCAGTCCCTTTCTTCTCAGCATGCATGTGAAGAAGAGATTGGACATCCATTTGTCTGAAATGGTATAGGGTCTCCTACTTGAGCAGGGGGTTGGACTAGAAGACTCCCAGGTCCCTTCCAACTCTGTTATTTTGTTGCCAGGACAACTGCAGAGACCTAGCTTTATTTAGGCTTGTTTGTCCATAAAGGTGTAATTGATTCCAAGCAGAGCCAGTCAAATACAAGAATCAAATGCTAGTTGATCATAGAGCAGACGGCAGTTGGAATGGCCTTTATGAAGGGAAAACAATCCCTATTCCTTGAATATACTCAGCTGGTATTTCAGAGATCAGGGGTGTCATATTCAAGGCCCAGGGCCTGGATCTGGCCTGCAGGGTGCTTAGATGTGGCCTGCAGGGTTGCCTTGGAAACAGCAAAGGACCAGCTCACGGTACCTCTACCAGTTATAATGGAGTCAGGAGGGCGATGTGTGGCCCTCATAGATCCGTTTTTGGATGCGACTACCTCCTGCAGCCCTCTGCCAGTGAAAACAGAACTTGTGGGGGTGGGGGAAGCTCTGGTTTCACTGGCAGAGGGCCGTAGGAGGCCATCATGGCTGAAAATGGAGCTTAGGAGCCCGTTTTTGCTGACAGAGTGCTCAGGCCACCACAAGCTCCTCCCCTGAGTGATGCCAAGCTGGCCACACCCACCCTGGCTCCACAAGGTCAAATACAACCATGATGTGGCCCTCAATGAATTGAGTTTGACACCCCTGTTCTAGCTAATACCTTCTGTTTGATAAGTTTCTACAGGAAACTAATGTAAAAGAAAGTAGGGATAAATGTAATTTTACAAAAAGGGGCAGAGCTCTGAGGTTCATGTGTTCCCTGACAAGAGAGTAAATCTGAAGTCATCTACAGAGCTCTAAATTAAAAACTTTAATTTTTAAATTTATCAGGAGGAAATAAATTGCTGTAGAGTAGATGTATCAACCATATTTTTATTGAAATATAAAGGGAAATTTGGTTTTTAATTTGGTCTCAGAGGTTACTGGAGTCATGATGGCTCCAGCATATCATTCAAAAGGGTGTCCTTAAGCCTAGATCAATGGTTCCCAATGTGGGGCCCACGCCCCACAGGGGGGCAATTTGATTTTTAATGGGGGCAATTTGAACTTCTATGTGAGTAGAGTTCACTTTTTGAATAAAGTAAGAATTATATGTCATGGGGGGGGGATTAGGATTTTATAGATGCTTAGGTGGGGCATGGCCAAAAAAAAAGATTGAGAACCACTGGCCTAGAGCAATTACGTCACATCAATTGTGTAAGGAAACAGCTGTGTTGTTCTGTGAATCTATACAAATTATTTCCAGAAATTTAAGGAATATATATGACCAGTAAAAATTGCTCATAATTATTCCCACATACTCTAATCTTAGCCAAACTGGTCATTTCCCCATCGCCCATTGGCTTCTCATTTCTCTTGTTTAAATATCAGGTAGCTATAGTCCATAGGTACAACCTGGAACATAATTAATCCATTCCTTATCTGCTGTAAATTATTGTCTGTATTTAGTGAAATTCTTCTTGTCAAGCAGTAAAAATGTAGTCTCATTCCCTATATACTTGGATTTTTGATCCTACATGGAGTTTGACACATAAATCGATATTTAATAACAAGCAATGTGATTCTTCTATGTACTTTATTGTGTCTCTTGATGCATTTTAATAATCTTCACTTCCCAAAGGTGATGGAAACTTTATTTAATTAACGTCCACGAAGCATTTTATGCTGCTTTACTTTGGGCCCTGCTTAAAAGCTAATTCCCACCCCCTTCACTTTTTCTCTTTAGGTTTAATTGAATCTTAGTTTGATTTTCCACTACATTCTCTTCCCCATAACAATAGGTTTAACCATGTCTTTTCAAACACGATCTTATAGAGCTATTCTGATAGATTTTCTCATGCTGCTCGGATAATTTATAAAGCAGACTCTCTCAACCTGTGGTCTTCTTGGTGTACTATCCGTTAATTCCCATGTTCTTTGGAAAGGAAAATACTTTAAGTCTCACAGTTTCGAAATGCACTAAATGAAGAAAAAGTGATTGCAAGTTATCAGGTCATGCTTGTTAGTCCAAGACATCTCATGTCAAAAAAGGGCAATATGTGGTCTCCAAACACTTTATATTTTTAGGAGAATTTTTAAGAGTTCACTGAACCACAAATTGTTTTATTGATCTGTAGTAGGATGGACAGTTATTGAAACCTCTCTCCACACAGTTTTGCAAAATAGAATATGCATAACATGTGATGCCAGTTTGCTTAGTGGTGAAGAATAGAAAGTAGGCAACTGTACGTTCTAGTTCCATCTTAGATACAAAGCCAGCTGAGATGATCTTTGGCCAATCACTGTCTATCAACCCATGATTTCAGGTTCAGGTAACAAGCCAGTTGGTCAACTCTGGTTGATCAAAAAAAAAAGTGAATCTTATGAACATTAGGAAGAAATAAGCCAAAAAGGAAAAAAGGATGTTATTAAAAAATAAAGAATTTGACTGAATGTAGCACATCCTGCATTTAATGAGATCAGTCATGGCATTGAATTATGATGGGGAAGTATTACAAAGACAATGGTACCAGGAGTGAAATCCAGCAGGTTCTGACAGGTTCTGGAGAACTGGTAGCAGAAATTTTGAGTAGTTCAGAGAACCGGCAAATGGGGAGGGAATGGAGAGTTTCCAGTATCCTTCCCCTGCCACGCCCACCACGCCCACAGAACCGGTTGCAAAAACATTTGCATTTCACCACTGAATGGTACTTTTGAGAGAACAAAGAGGCAGCTTATCATCAGTTACTTATGGTATACTATCTTTGTTTCCCAGAATTCTCTTCTACTATTATTTCCCAACATTCATTGGCTTGTTAAACCTTGACAGAGGAGAATATTTCTAGCTCAGGGTTGAACTGCAGAGTGCCCTCTGAACTTTGTTGTTTTCTTGCAGATTTTTCATTACTAGACTAGGTAATATCATTAGCACTAGTAGGGAATGGAGTTTGCTTTCATACTAGTGACTCCAGTATTGGGAAAGGTCTTGGTAGTTATTTATTTCTTTGTAGAGATTTATTCCTAGGCTTCTAAATTAAACCTTTGTGTAGAAGGACATCAACAGATAAATTACATACAATTCCAACAAGGCAACCAAAAAGCCAAAAATTAAACAAAAAACACCAACACCTAGATGATCAGAGATTAACACCAGAGATTAACATTAGACCAACAATCAAGAAGCAAACAATATCTCAATTAAGGAAGTACCAAGACCATTTGATAACTAAACTAAATTCCCTTAAAATTGATTAAGTATTATTTTTCTTATTACTTAGCAATGACCATTTACCAGAATTTTTTTCTTATTAATTTCTTGAGGATGACATCTAATTTCAAGGCAGAAATTTTGTTATTCTGTTTATCTATAGCATCTTGTCATTTGACAAGCACACTGCATGCGTTTTGTATATTGGATTTCTTTTGTCTTTGTGATATTCATTAACTTCAAAATAGGAAAGGGTTGAAACCTTGAAACTTCTGACCACACACTTTTATAATACAGTGGACATTTCATTTCATTTTTTTCATTTTTTTCTCTCATTTTTATTTTATTTTATTGCCCATAAAGAAAGAAAGAAACCTATAGTGAGAATTCTTTCTCTGACATAGTTGGATTAGGGGAGTACATCAAATGAAGCTAGGATATACAGACCGTTATGGCATCTGAAAGACGAGATTTGTGGCTACCAACTTTTGAGCATAGGAGCCCAGCTCTACTGCTATGTATGCTAGTTATGAGAGGAAAATGTCCCAAAATATATATGCAGCAGCATTTTCATTATGGAGTCCTTGGTGCTCTCTAAGTATCATTGTTTGCTTGCAAACATTTTATTATAGGGAGTCCTCAACTTAACGACAGTAATTGGGTCTGTAATTATGATTGTAAATTGTGGCAGTTGGTAAGTGGGTGGCAACACATGATTTTACAACGTTTTTGTGACAGTTGTTTCAACAATGGCTCAGAAACTGGTTGTAAATCAAGGATTCCCTTTACCTGAGTAAGTAACATTATCACAGGTAGTTAATGTGTGTATACTACCTGTTTATATAACAGGATTTCCAATTTTCTCCTTGCCTGGGGCAAACTTCAAACATTCAAGAAAGGACACCCTTTCTTTCTTTCTTTCTTTCTTTCTTTCTTTCTTTCTTTCTTTCTTTCTTTCTTTCTTTCTTCTTTCCTTCCTTCCTTCCTTCTTTCTCCCTCTCTCTGTCTCTCTCTTGCTTTCTTGCTTTCTTTTCTTCCTCCCTCCCATTCTTGCTTTCTTTTTTTCTTTCTCTCTCCCCCTTTCTTTTCCTTCCTTCCTTCCTTCCTTCCTTCCTTCCTTCCTTCCTTCCTTCTTTCTTTCCTTTTGTCCTCACCCATCAGTGGCTCGCTGCTGCAGTCTGGATTGAACTGATATCTTGCAGAGGTCATCTGAAATTACTGCATGTAAAGGCTTCTTGCAAGTGATGAACATATATTAAACAAACACCATCAAGACTTGGCTTTGGAAAGGAGTGGAAAAATGTAATATCAATGGTGCTCCCACACTTGCTGCCTGCTCCAAGTTATCAACCTAGCAACTTTGAACTTTGATTTTACAAAAAAAATATGTCAAGTATTGCTGGAGATATCCTAGGAATGGGCTTTGCTATCTCTGGAAAAATGGGAGCCTGGGAATTAAATAGACCAGTTCGCTATTCTGTCATGTCATTTAACCACACTACTTAAACCCATCGGGCATTAATTTTATTTCTCTATCCCCAACCCCCAGATTTTTTGAAAATCTGAAAGCTCTTTAAAGGTGGTGGATAGGCACTAATGGATTTTCTTAAAAATATAAATTGTCTAGGCAAAGGGCTTGACCTTTCCAGGTCTCTATTTAGCATCCTCTGTTACAGCACTGTGCTTCATTTGTTACCATACTGCACCTCACTGGGAAAGGTAATTACAGTTAAAATTAAACTCTGCAGACTGTGTCCTGTCTGCCTTTTAACAGTGAGAGGCAACAGAGAGACCAATTCGGGCTTGTTCTCTTCTTGTTTAGAAGATTCATGTTTATCTAATGTGAAGTCAATATTATCGTCCTGTAAAGAGTTAGGGCACCACTAACAATCCATCAGGGAGAGCTTCTTTATCATGCCAAAGCTACGCTCGGGTAGCTCAAAATCTATTTAACGCTGTGCTAATGCTTGAGCTCAGCTTTGCTGTGTCAGCATTCCCACTACCATTCATCTCAGCCTGAAACGTCTCACAATCAAATGTTTTACCAAGTGCTCCCAATAGTCAACCTTCCTGAAATAGGGGGTGGGGGGTGGAGGGAGGAAAAACAGTGTATAGACACATACATCAGAGTGGGGTTTGGTATATTTCAAAATAAAAAAGCAAGCAAAACTTTATACTTTTGTGTATAAAGAAAAACATGATGAGATGACCTAATTCTAATTTATTGTAATACTATATTAATAGAATCTCATAAGTTTGAAAGTAGCAATAGCACTTAAGACTTATATACTGCTTTACAGTGCTTTACAACCCTCTCTAAGCTGTTTACAGATTCAGCCTTTTGCCCTCAACAATCTGGGTCCTCATTTTACCCACCTTGGAAGGATGGAAGGCTGAGTCAACCTTGAGCCTGGTGAGATTCGAACTGCCAAATTGCAGGCAGCCAGCAGTCAGCAGAAGTAGCCTGCAGTACTGCACTCTAATCATTGTGCCACCTTGGCCCAGTACAAATTCCTACCAACTCCTTTACAGCCTGAGAAGTTAGAGAGGGTCGCTTATGAGTCTCTTTCTCTGCCCATTATGTTGTTGAGGGCTATACCTTTCTGTTATCTGATCAATCCCTAGATAACATTTCTTGCCTGTCTCTCAAGGTCGTTCTCACAAACCATTACATCTATGAAAATGCATATGTTAAGCTGTTATTATGATTATTGTTATGGCTGCCTATAGAATGTAGATTATGTAGATTCAGGGAGGCTTTCAAAATTAAAACAAGATTAGGTGAAGGTAAAGGTTCCCCTCGCACATATATGCTAGTCGTTCCCAACTCTAGGGGGCAGTGCTCATCTCCGTTTCAAAGCCAAAGAGCCAGCGCTGGCTGAAGACGTCTCCATGGTCATGTGGCCGGCATGACTAAATGCCGAAGGCACATGGAATGCTGTTAACCTTCCCATCAAAGGTGGTCCCTATTTTTCTACTTGCATTTTTACATGCTTTCGAACTGCTAAGTTGGCAGAAGCTGGGACAAGTAATGGGAGCTCACTCCATTACGCGACCCTAGGGATTTGAACCGCTGACCTTTCTGATTGACAAGCTCCATCTCTTAGCCACTGAGCCATCACATCCCTTAAAACAAGATTAAAAATAGTTTAAAGTCTAAAACTCAGCCCAGATTATGACAACCATGACAATAACAAGAAACCACACTGAGTGACCACAAGCACATTAACCTCAAATCTATAAAAAAATACCATAATTTTAGTTGGGTCAATGGAGTCTTTTTCCTTATATAGGAATGTACTTTAAATTGAGTTAGGTTATTTGTCTCTGTAATCAAGGCTCATCCTCTTTGAGCAGTAAAAGCTTTTTGGTATGTGAAAAAGATTTTTCACACAATGTAACTTGAACCTTGCATTTCACCTTTGAAATGTCTCCTAATTTCATTCCCTTTGCTTCGTAATAAATTTCATCCAGGAACTTACAGAAAGAAAATGCAAAGGAACTTTTCAGTCCAGCCCTGAGTCAAATGACAAGCTGATCAAATTAAAATCAAATTTGTTTAATTGAAATTAAACACATTAAAATTTATAATGCCTGGTAAGGCCATGGAATACTGCATTCAGTTTTGGTTGCCAGAATGTAAAAAAAGATATGGAGACTCTAGAAAGAGTGCAGAGAAGAGCAACAAAGATGATTAGGGGACTGGAGGATAAAACCTATGAAGAATGGTTGCAGGAGCTGGGTATGTCTACTTTAATGAACATTTTAAAATCTCAAATGATGTGGAAAAAAGAAAACAAAATTGAGGTTAACCAAACTTCGTAATTGGGACACCCAGGTCTGACCATTCATTCACTCTTTGCAAATGTAGATGCTTGCTTCTTATTGCAAACTTCAAGAGACACATTGCCTCTCTTTATTAATGGAAAGTTTCCAATGAAAGACAATGTTCCTAACCAAGAAGAGATCATTGGTCAGAGCCCAGCTTTAGAAATCGTTCTGGTACAACACTTGTAGAATAATTCAGAGGCACTTGAACTAGCAACAAAGATGATTGGGGGACTGGAGGCTAAGCCAGATGAAGAACAGTTGCAGGAACTGGGTATGTTTAGTTTAATGAAAAGAAGGACTAGGGGAGATGTGATATCAGCGTTCCAAAATCTCAGGGGCTGCCCCAAAGAAGAGAGAGTCAAGCTATTCTCCAAAGCACCTGAGGGCAGGACAAGAAGCAATTGGTGGAAACTAATCAAGGAGAGTAGCAACTTAGAACTAAGGAGGAATTTCCTGACAGTTAATCAGTGGAACAATTTGTTTCCACAACTTGTGAATGCTCCAACAGTGGAAGTTTTTAAGAAGAGATTGGACAGCCATTTGTCTAAAGTGGTGTAAGGTTTCCTGCCTAAGCAGGGGGTTGGACTAGAAGACCTCCAAGGTCCCTTCCAACTCTGTTATTGTATTCCAAAAAGCTGAGTTCAATTTTCACCCTATATAGGGTCTTCTGAGGTTTTGACTGGTTCATTTTGTCCAGGTTTACATTGAAATGTGGAACGCACTGTTGAATCATGAAAATATTGTGCTTGATATATGAAGGAGTTGGCATGCCATGTCAAAAGGGAAAGTATTCTAGAGCAGGAAATAAACTACTGACCTGTCAGACCAATGCTTCTCAACCTTGACTGTGGGATTCTGGGAACTGAAGTCCACGCACATCTTTTAATTGCCAAGGTTGGGAATTGCCAAGATTGTTTAGATGTTGCTAAACTACAATTTCCAACAGGCTGTGGTCAACATGGATGAGGTATGTTTGCAAGAGGGAATTTTATTTTATTTTTTTTAAATCAAGATAGCAGCCCTGATGCACATGAAAAAGAAATTTTATCACAGTGTTGCAGCTGTTATATTGATTTCTTTTTACCTTTTCTCCCTCCACAGATACCTCAGGCACGGCTAATGGTAAAATGTGTTAGATTAGAAAGGATTTAGAAAGGGGGTAGACAAAATAATGAGAATTTAAGAACTCATTTGAAGGCATCTAAACAACAACAACAAAAAATCTATTTAGTAATCTCTTACCGCATCCACATTTTTGGAAATGAAGTGAAGCTTTTCCTTCGGCTTCCTTCCTCTTTTTTTCTTTCTGCACCTTTTCCAGTTCAAAAGTTTATTAATATCTGTTTTATTATTTTCTTCATTTATTGGTTTTGACAATGTCACATTCAGGGATAAGGTCGTTTAACATATATTTAGTAGGCAAACATATTCCAAGACAGCACATGATACAGACTATTTTCAAATTGGGCCCAGGAATTAGAGTGACAGAATGAGTGAACTCTGCTGTTGAAGAGTAAACATTTAATGTGGCATGTTAAGCTCTGTTCAATTTGATTAGATGAAATGCTTTGCCCCACTTTCTCCCCACCCCTGCAAGATGTAAATATTGAACCATAGCTCTCGGTTGTTTGGTTGGCTGGGATGATTAAATAAGGGTTAATAAAGATAACTGCCGCTGTACTTCCTACAACCAAATTTATCTTTTTTGCTTTGCCTTTTGCAAAATTAATAACTCAATCTGGCATTGTTTTTCAAAGCGCTGTGATTATAACAGGTGTCTTGCAGACTTAATGCAGCTTGGCTAAGCCAGCAAAAGGAATCAGAAAATGGATTATGGCTTCTGGGTAATATTTTCAGGTACATAAAGGAATAGATGTAGGATGCATAGTGAAAAAAATAAACCTTATCAAATCTGTATGGAAGGGTTCAACATAATAAAGTCAATGCTTCTTTTGAAAATTTTAAAAAAAAAGCATTCTAACGTTTCAGTGTAAAGCTGTAGAAATAAAAGGGCTATGCAAATATGTGTTTCCCTTTCCTTTCCTTTCCTCCTCTCCTCCCTTCTTCCTTCCTTCCATCCCCCCCCTCCCTCCTTCCTTCCTGGTATACTATTGTTCATTTCAAACAGACAGGAAAAAATTCTCTGGCAATGGAATAACAGAGTTTGAAGGGACATTGGAGGTCATCTAGTCCAAGTTCTAGGTTGCTTCTCTCTTTGATTAGTTTCCATCCCTTGTTTCTTGTCTTGCCTTCAGGTGCTTTAGCAAATAGGTTGGCCCCTTCTTCTTTATGGCAGCCCCTCAAATATTGGGACACTGATTTCATGACACCCCTACTCCCTCTTTTCATTACATTAGACATACCCAATTCCTGAAACCATTCTTCTTAAACTTTAGCCTTCAACTTCTTAATTGGTCTTCTCTGCACTCTTTTCAGTATCTCCACTTTTTTTTTTTAATATTGTGGTGACCAAAATTGGATTCAGTATTCCAAGTGTGGTCTTATTAAGGCTTCATAAAGTGGTATCAATGTAATATCTATCTATCTATCTATCTATCTATCTATCTATCTATCTATCTATCTATCTATCTATCTATCTATCATCTATCTACAGCTGTGTGAAAAAGTCCTGCACGCTTTACAGTTTACGGTTTATGAAAGTTTTTGGAGAGGCTGTTGATTTTATGATATTTTATGCTAACTACCATGCAAATATTGTTATATTTAAGTAAATGCTGATGGTTTTTAAGTGAAAAGCATAAGCTTTTTGCAATTTGGGGCTGTTTGGATGGGGATTGTGAATTTTTTTGCATGCTTACAATGCATGCTTACAAGGACTATGAAAACAGATTAACTGATGCATACCCAGTGGCATACATGTTGCAATTACTAAGGCTGATGCTAGTGTTTTGTTAACATTTTTATTGTTTGTGGCTCTGAAAAGGATCGTTTGTGTAACCAAACATGGTTACTAATATGAAATTGGCCAGCCCTTATTGCTTATCACCAGGTAGCATTGCTTTGGCATAGACTGTATAAGCCTTTGCACGTAATCTTTGGTGACAATGTGGTGCCAGGCTGCAATAATGGATTCAATCAGCTCCTGCTAGGTCTTCAGATGCTTCTTGCTTATTTCATAACCAATCTTGCCCCACAAATTCTCATTTGAGTTCAAATCTGGGCTCTGAGCTGGCCAATCTAGAAGTTGAACACCATGCTTCTTCATCCACTGCTAGATGGACTTGGCTCAATGACAAGGAGCGTTGTCATCCTTGAAGTAAAAGTCCTTCCCTACAAGCTGCTGAGCTGAAGGAAGCATGGTCTTTTCCAGGACTTCAACATACTGCTTGGAATTCATGATTCCCTGCACGATTTGTATCCAACCAATATCAGAAGTAGCAATACATCCCCAGATCATCACGTGCAATGAATGCTTCACAAATAGATTCGGGCAGTATGGCCTAAATTCTTCAGCTGGAAATCTTCTGACATACTTATTGCACTGATTCCCAGTCAAGTAGAAATTGCTCTCATCACTGAATATGAACTTGGCTCACTGTTTGTTGGTTCACTTGGCATACTTCTTGGCCCAAGCACATCAAAGAGAGTGGTGAGCATTGTTGAGTAAAGGTTTACTTTGAGCCCTGCAGACTTTGAGCCCTCTGGCAAGCAGTCTGCAACACACTGTGCCTGTTCACACTTTTACACCACATGTTTCACCCCAAATTCTTGTAATCTGAGGTGAGGTGAGCTTCCTGTCAGCCATCAAAATTCATTGCAGAGCCTGATCTTGCCATTTTGTCGACTTTCTTGGTCTTCCAGAGCGGAGCCTGTCATCAACTTAACCAGTTATTTGGCATTTTTCAATCACTGCTCACTGTGGTGCGATGGCATTTCACTCTCTTGGCTATTTCTGTACAGGAGTAACCCTCTTCATGAAGCACAATGATGCAATGCCGCTGCTCAGTATTGGTAAAAGCAAAGGCCTTCATCCTTGCCTACAGCCAGAGCTAAATTAAATTTCTCGATGCTTTTCATGCCCATTTATAATCAGAGAGTATGACAACATTGATTGGCTCATAGATTTAGCCTCTATGCCTTTTGATTGGTCAGCCAAAGCTTGCTACTGATTGGTTACTTTTGATCCTAACATTCTCGAAAATTCAAGTTGTGTTTGTTTTAGCACATAAACTCACTCAAAACCTTAAAAAGACTTTTGGTTATATTAATAAAAAATATGTATCTCAATCCGACTACAGAAATTTTCATCAAAGTACTAATTTTGCCTGGTTTCTATGAGTGAAAAGTTGATTAAACATGTAAATACAGCTTAAAACTGAAAGCATGCAGGACTTTTTCACACAGCTGTATCTATCTAAATAAATAGTCATGTGTGTATGTGTATGTGTTTCAGTGTAACTCTGGAATGCCTCAAGCAATTTCAACCAAACTTGGTACACAGATGACTTACTCTCTGGAAACAAATGCTGTGGGGGTAAGATACCCCTAACACCCCTAGGTGAGTGTCTGTGTCTGTGTCCGTGTGTGTCCGTGTCCATGTCCTTGTGTGGGTTCCAGCATAATTCTGGAATGCCTGAGCTGCTAAAATGAAAATGACTGAATTATATCTATAGTGTCAAGTCACAATAGTTTTGATAGTGATCGTGTGCATTTTGGATTCAAATTCTGTTAAGATACAGCCTTGTGTGCCTTAAAATGGCTTCTAATGTACAGCACAGTGGAGTTCCCATGGAAATGGCTTTACAGTGCTCCATAAGGGGGCTTCCTCTAATACAGGATTGCGATAAATACATACCCTGACTATGCCGGGTTATTAGCTAGTAATATAATATAGTACCCCTTTACAAAACATAGGAATGAATCTTCCTAGGATTGCTTTTACCCATCTTCCCATCTTGTGACTTGAGCTGTCTCTGATCTCTCCTCTATTTTGGCAATCCTGCTGCAAAAGGCATAAGGAATTGAAGCTCCTTCTGGTTTGCATCCCATAACCTTGATAATTTCCCACCTCCCAGCTCCAGATTTTTCATCCCCAAGTTACAGCAAAAATAATACAATGGGCAATGGGGCTTCCATTAAAAAAATGAGTTCTGCCAATTTCATCGACATTGTATCACAAGAGTAAAGCAGAAATGCATGTGGAACTCAAACTAAATTATAATCATAAGCCTTCCATGATCTTACAGGACCCAGTGCTGCCTTATTAAGTAACCACTTAAATTTATACCAGGCTAATAATGTATTTGCTCAGCTTGATATCCTGTGCATGAAAGGCGGCAGAGAGAATATTAAGCATAGATGGAAAGAATCTTTATTATTATTGTTGTTGTTATTATTATTCATTTTATCATTTCTCTCTCTCTCCAGAATCTCTCGCAGATAGCAGCTGAAACCATTTATTTTGTAACCTATTAATTGTCTTGGCAAAGTATATTCATTCCAAATATGGTTTTTTTTTTTAAAATGGAGCTTGTTAAGAATTAAATAAGATTACAAAAAGAAGTTAAACAAGGAGTAGGTGGAGGTGCCAAAGGCAGCCTTATTCCTAAAAATACTGACACACAAAGGAGGCAAGGCAGAGTTGAGCAGGATGATTTCAAACAGATGTTTATTTCCCCAGGTGTGGCCAAGGGTTCTGAGCACATAAGAATTTGGTCACAAGTTGTTGCTCTGCAGTGGCAAAAAATAAAGTGACATCTTGGCAGCCTCTGCACAAAGTTAAATGAAGCAAAAATGAAGAATACGTATTGTTTATGTAAAATATAATGCAGTACTACAAGTCCCATGGCAGCAGCAAGAAAACGAGGAATGGAGGTGAGCAGAGAGGGAGGAAGGAGGGGGCGGGGGAGGAAGTAAGAAAGTGTGGACTACTTTGTAAAAAGGAATTTTAAGTTAGTGCCTTCTATTCTTTCCTTAGAAATGAATGGGTGATTTGGGATCAGTCTCTTTTTCTCCTACCTTGTGGCATTACAGATGTCACAGAAAGAGTAGGAGAATTATATATATGCCTCTTGGACTTGTACAAAATGAATCTAATAATAATGAATAAGAAAAAAAACATTGTTAGTTCTTGACTTATGATGGTAAATGACCTCAGAATTACAATTGTAATTCCTGTCAGTTGTTAAATGGCTCAGCAAGGGCCAACTTGATTTTATGACATTTTTTGCAGTGATCATTAAATGAATCACTATGGTGGCTCCAGTGGCTAAGACACTGAGCTTGTTGATCAGAAAGGTAGGCAGTTTAGAGGTTCGAATCCCTAGTATAGGTCTCCTGCGTGAGCAGGGGGTTTGACTAGATGACCTCCGAGGTCCCTTCCAACTCTGTTACTGTTAATCTTGTTAATCTATTGTCTGCAATGGGGATGGGGGATGGGGGGAGGTTTTGCTGGTTTCCCGCAAAACAGTTGTAAAATTTGGTCACTTCGTTACAGGACATTGCAAAATTGCCATTAATATAATTTGCCAAGTATCCAAAATGTAATCATGTGACTGTTCTCCAGAACCTGTCAGAACCTGCTGAATTTCACCCCTGGGTACTAGTACTGAAAATTTCATCACATTCTGTCTCAGAATACAGATGCTTGCAGGAACACTGTTCAATCTTCCAGCACATTTTTTTAAAAATCAGATTTAGCATGTTTTACCCCACATAGGGATCATCTTCCTCCAGTTCTGATAGAAAACAACAACAAATTGGACCTGGACAAAGCAGCCTCAATTTACCTTTTTGAGCACTTACTGCCACAGAAGTGATTCAAATAGCACAACGAGAACAACTTTCCCCTTGCATTTCCCTTTGCATTGGTTTGACAGCCCCTCTTAGTTACACAATGGAATGCATTACATCAGTAGCAGCATTATCATCATTAGTACAGGTAGATCTCACTCAATGACTGGTCACCTAACAAAACCACTTGAAGTTATGATAGAACACTACTTTTTATCCGGTTTTGGAGTTCCAATGGCTTTATACCTCCTCATAATCACATGAACTCCTTATCTTTATGTCTGGTTGTAGTGTTCTATGGTCATGGGACTGTGATTTAGGATATTTTATTGCCAGTTTCAGATGATTTCAGGCCCCCCCAAAAATACATGGATTCACTTAACTGCCATGGCATTCACTCAACAACCAGCACAAGTCCGGTCACTTATGTTGGGGCCTCAACTTATGGCCACCATGACTTACAACAGACATTCCATCACTGTCACAAGTCAAGGACATCCAATGTACATCCTGTACATCCAATGGCTAAGATAAAAACTTAGGTTGAAAAGTCATAGATTAAAAGGCTACGATCCCTAGGTGCTTGATACAAACTTTGCAATGCTGAAAGTGTGACACATTGCAAACTCTATCTTTTTGCATTTGTGCTCCAATGTCAGACATAAGCATGTAGGAGGTGATGTCATTGGGTGGTGACATAAACAATGTCAGTGAAAAACGGAGGAGCAGTTATATTCCTGGGTTATCAAATACCATAACATAGGTTGAAAGCAAACCTAGCCAGCATTCATTGGAGATTCAATCTCCAATCCAATGTATGTGTTCTCCAGTTCTCCCCTCCCTCACATGTCTTTGCTACCTCCAACAGTCCATGCAAACTCTTCATGTCTATTTAAAGAGCAATTTAAAGATATCCAATCTCCAATGAATGCTGTCTAGGTTTGCCAACAGCCCTTGTTGTGGTATTTGAAAGAGGCAGCCATTTCCCAGGAAGATAACGTATCCTCCTTTTTTCTTATCCAGGATGGAAACAAAGCCAAAGACTGAAGATGCTCAGAGGCTTTTCTCTGTGGTTTAACAACAGAAGACAACTCTCTGCATTGAAACAAGTGAACACAGGGGTGTGTAGGTATCATCAGTAATTAATATTGCTGAGGCAAGACTCTCTGCTTTATTTAACTCCAGTTTTAGCATTTCCGCTCCCCGCAGTCCCGTCCATGACTAGGCTGCATGTAGAAATGAATTGTGGATACCGCTATACTTCGGACAGGATAATAATATATCTGATGGTATCCCTCCCTGCTTCCCCCATTTTCCTCTTCTTTGTATCAGCCATGCAATCTGTCACTACATTTTAGAGAAAAGGAATATTTTGCAAAGAAGAGGTATTTCTTCTATTCTTACTTCCTTGCTTACAGCTTCCCAGCTTTATGATTATTGAAGACAGGGGAGGGCTCCTGTGAATATTGTGGCATCACAGCAGACTGAATGCCTGCAACTGAGGATTGTCAAGTTCCCGGATCCTGTCATTCATCTTTTCAGTGACTAACTCAATGAGCTTTAGTTACATATACCATAAACTCTCTTGCTTTATCTATATTTGGATGGTTTGGGTGTGTATGTGTGAAAATTGCTCTGCACAATTGCAGTAGCAATAGCAATAGAACTTAGACTTATATATAGCTTCACGGTGCTTTAAAGCCCTCTCTAAGGAGTTTACAGGGTCAGCGTATTGCCTCCCTATCTGGATCCTCATTTTACCCACCTCAGAAGGATGGAAGGATGAGTCAAGCTTGAGCAGCTCAGAATCGAACTGCTGGCAGTTGGCAGAATTAGCCTGCAATACTGCATTCTAACCACTGCGCCACCACAGCTGCAGTAGCAACTGGGGTTGTAAATATATTACATGCTTATCTTTCTCTGTTATGATGTATGATGCCAAGAACATGAATTTCTTCAAGCAAACTTTGAACTGAGAAGCCCCGATTTAAACTTTGTATTATTAACCAATACAGGTAGTCCTTGACTTACAACTGGGACAAGAATTTTCATTGTGAAGCAAGGTGGCTGTTAAGTGAGTTGCTTGTGATTTTATGACCTTTTTTTGCCATAGTTGTGAAGTGAATCTAGGCAATTAAGTTAATGGGACTTTTCCCATTGACTTTGCCTCCCAGAAGGTGACTGAGAAGGTTGTACATAGTGATCTCTACTGCAACTGTTGTAAATACATATCGGTTGCCAAGCACCCAAATATGGGTTACCTGACCATGAGGATGCTATGACAGTTGTAAATTCAAGGATCAGTCATAAGTTGGTTTTTTTCAGTGCCACTCTAGTTGCTAAATGAATGGTGGTAAGTTGAGGACTACCTGTACTGATAATTTTGGACCTAATTCAATCCTCGTTTCCCCAAAGCCTTTTCCCCTTTGAAAAGAGTTTCAATTCTAAGTAAGGAATTTCAATCTCCCACATATTCACCCAGTGTAGCCGATAGTGAGGGATGCTGGTAGCTGTAGTTCAACCACATCTGAAGGAACATAGACTTCCCAGTCTAACTCATTCTCAAGGTCCTTCTATTCTGTACTATATTTTCTCTATCAACTTTCTAGGCTGTTGAAATTTCATGATCTCCTAAGGAAACCAAGGGGAAATGGTTCTTCTCAATGTGCCATTCTTCATTGTTTCAGAACCTTGACTGGCACATCCAAAAACTATGATAAAAAAGCTTTTGAGCACATACAGGAAATTCGGATGTCCATTGGAGTTGTAGAAACCCCCAAAACTGAGAGCTATTAAAGCAAGGTGTAGCCTGGATTTACTAGGAAGGAGGGAGTGTGTTCAGAGGCGACAGTGAAATTAGATCGTTTGTATAGGAGAAAGATTGTTAAGATAGCTCGTCTTTAATAGTTCTCTGTGTATAAGATTATTGGTGCAAACAGTCTGCTTTGGTTTGGCATGATTTCTGTCTATAAGAAAGGAATACTAAAGGAAACTATTTAGAAGAACATCAACATGTCTTTCTTGGGTTTTTTGGAGCTTGACAGTGGCTGTTAGACAGTAATGTTATCCTATTAGCTTCACTACTGGTTCGGTAGGGGGAGTACGCATGAACATTCTGCTCATCTGGGGATGCGCAGAACCTTCTGTGCCTACGCAGAAGGTCTGTGATGACGTCTGGGTGGATGAGAGGAGCTTCATGCTGCCATCACTATTGGTTCGCCCGAACTGGTGTGAACCAACAGAATACCACATCTGCTGTTAGATACCAAAACTTCATGAAGTGGCTTCAAAGAATGATGTTATTCAAAGTAACAAGCAACACATCCCTCAATTATGACATTAGTCCAGATCACACAAAAGAAATGCTACTTTGAATATCATTGCAGAGCTGTAGGAGCCTAGATGTCCAGTAGATGGGCAGAAAAATGGTTTTTTTTTTTAAAAAAAACCTCTTTTTAGGAGCAGTCAGGCCTTCTGCAGAAATGGCATTGTGTTAGATTGGGTAATGGATGGGCAAACACAGGCTTAACGGTAACAACAGTTCTTTATTAAGTACAACAAGTGAGAACAATCTAGAGAAGGTTGAGTCTGACAGCAGCCCTTTTATAGGGAGCTGTCAGACCCTTCGACCAATAGGATTAAACCTCTGTTTCTGTCGGAACAGAGGACCTTGGTGGAAACCACTGTAGTTAGAACAAGTATCTAACAATTGGCTAATGGTATTTATCTCGGGATTGCAAATTGTTCCACAAGGAATACTTTTCTGAAGCCTTTTCTCCGTTCAAAATTTGGCAGAGCTGACTTGGAAAGCTGAGCCATGTTGAACTGCAGCAGCATTTCCTTATTCTTGTATTTTAATCCTGTGACAAATTAAACAGGAACTGCTTCTCCCCAGCATTTTATGATGCAATCTGCTTAATGGAGTCCAGTATGAAAGGCCAGAAAAGAATTTTGTCTTCTCTGGTGGGTCATCACTTCGATGATTGAGTATTTGATGTTCTTTTATTACTGTCTCTTTGCTATATTCCAAGCTTAATTCTTTTCCCATGAAAGAAGATTATAGATCTACTTATTAAATACTGTCTACCTCGTATCAATTTTTCACAAAAGCAGTGTTATTTAAAAATGATAATTATGATTTATCTGCAATGCAGGACTCTAAAGACCAACCTCATCAGGAAGAGGTGGTGGGGTTTTTGATGGATTTCAGCTAAATACTTTGTGTACAAAAGTCTTGTACCTCCTTTACAAAATGCCTTACTTTGATTATATCTCTTAGAAAAATGGAGCAATCAATAAATGATTATGCTGCTTGAACATTTAGGCCATTGGATTTTCTTTTGGGCATTTTGCTCACTATCAGTTTAAAAGGGCAGTTAGTCAACTTTATAAACTCTTCTGTTCTTTTCCCTGTTGCTTAAAGCTTATCTTAAAGTTAAATTTCGAGCAATTTTACTTAAATTCAAAGTAAAGTAAAATGTAGTGTTAGTATGGATTACTGACCGACTGACTTGCAGGCTCTGGAGCAGTGGTGGGTTCCGCATCCCGTTGTGACCGGTACACTGCAATGGGGCTGGGTGCCTACCACGTGCAATGAGCACAGCACACACGCAGAGCTCATGCATACTTACCGCCCAAGACGCTCCAGCTGCTCGGCAGAGCATCACCCAGGCGCTGTATGCTCCATGCACGAAAGTCCCAATCAGCTCAAATACAGGTAAGGAGGGCGGGCGGAACAGTACCTGGTGCTCCCAGCAGGCACCGGTACACCCATACTGGGGCGTACCGGTCATATCCCACCACTGCTCTGGAGGCAGGGGCATTTGCAGAAAGAGTCAGAAAGGTTGAAATGACAGGTGTGACCACGCAATCAAAGCTCAGTCCTTTCTTTTTAAGCAAGTTTAAGAATACAGATAGTACAACTTCCATTGTAAGGAGGGAGATATCGTAACTCTAGTATTACCTAAAATACAAGGGCAAAATTTGAAAACATGGGACTATAGACAGGGGTGGGATTCAGCCGGTTTGGACCAGTTTAGGCGAACTGATAGTTACGGTTAGCAGTTGGCCCCGCCCATTTGCCCCTGCTCTTTCCTGTCCTATATTTCCCTGTTTTTTTAGCTCAGTTGATTTGCACTGCACAGCAGATTGCTGCACATCAGCTGTTTTACTCACCGGCATTGACATAGAAGGTAAGTTTTTAAGCTTAAAATGGGCAGTTTTGAATGCTGCGCGGATGAACAAACCATGTGTTAGGTGCACACGTGTGTGCAAAGCACACATGCACATACTCACTGAACTGGTTGTTAAACTGGTTACATCACACCATTAACTATAGATGAGCAGTCCCTTCCCAAACCTTGGGATATGAAGTCACAAGTTGTTACCAATTTATCATGTTTAATAAAAGAAATCAGGACTCTCCAAACTTAGCAGCTTTAAGACTTGTGGACTTCAACTCCCAGAATTCCTCAGCCAGCATGGGAAATAATCCACAAGTCTTAAAGTTGCCAAGTTTGAAGAGCCCTGATTTAATATTATATATAACTGAATCCTGCATATAATTGTTAAACAACTGTATTTGATTTTAGCTTTTGTCCTAGCCCCACTCTTTATTTTTCGTAATATGGCCCCCAGTATTTCACTGAAAAACTAAAATGTGACCCTCAGTCAGGCAAATATTGTGCCATACTGCTATAAAAACAAGTGATTTTTGAAGAAAGCAAAAAAAAAAAAAAACAGACATCTTTCCACCCTTGAGAATTCCTATATCAATCTGAATAATTGATACAGCCTCCCTCACTTCACTTCACCTAGTTTGAATTCTAATCCCACCCATTTTGTCTCTTGTCTCCCAGGAAATGCTGCATTTAGTCTTCTCCATCACAAATGTCCATTTTAGTCTTATAGAATATGATTAAAATCCACTCAATTAACTGGAACTTGTTGAAAATATTGGTGGATGAAATCCTCAATATCTGAATCAATTCTATTTTAGGTTTCATACTTAGTATTGAAAAAAACCTATATATTTCTAATGTTCTTCTCTTCATAAGCCTGTTCATAAGCAGTACTCGGAAGACATCATATGAACTGGTGTTAGGGGAAGTAGCATTGTTTTAAAAGTCAGCAATGCTTCATAAAGTGTTGAAAGTATGGATGCTTTTATTTATAATTTTGAACCCAATTTGGGGGTTTGGGAGATGCCATCTGGTAGTGTCACAGACTTTTTGGCTTGGTGCAAAATGTGAAGGCAGTAAACTGCATAGCATGCCAAAATAGCTTTTCAGTTGGTTTTACATCTTTAGTTTCAGTGTGTATATAAGAGTTAGTGATTCCAGATTATACCCCCTTGAATATAGCAATGCATTTGGTGACTTCTAAAAAATAGCACATTTATTGTGCCATAAGCATCTCTTGTGTCAAGATTGTGGAATCAAGAAACAAGACAAAGAAGATGAAAAAGAAGAAAGATGCCACTGAATTTCACAGCTACCAGGTCTCTGCTGTGAATCTGTCGAACTCAAAATGGTTAGACGAAATGTTAATCAAGCACTCTTCCCTCAAATTTCTTTATATCATTTGGAACTGAAAAAAAATGATCATATCTAGGGGTAGATATTGTCTTATATCTAAATTGACTCCAACTCTTTACTCAGATTCAAAATAAGCAATGCCTGAGCAAATAATCTGACAATCCTTATTCTGTGAAAGAAGAAGAAGATAGAATATGTGAAAAGCTTGAAATTATACCCCCCAAAAAAGTTTGAGGAGCTTTGCAAACTTTAAGTGGCATATGGAAAAATATTTTATTGGCTCAGCCACCTGCTTCCTTGCTTAGGAAAACATGTGTCCTATATATTGCTG
Source organism: Natrix helvetica (assembly GCF_964273705.1). NCBI lineage: Eukaryota > Metazoa > Chordata > Lepidosauria > Squamata > Natricidae > Natrix > Natrix helvetica. The sequence goes on from NC_138554.1 coordinate 126,768,247, forward strand.
GTTCCAACTATGGAACAACCATAGCTACATTTCCTATGTTGTTATTATTATAGTTTGACCTATACCCCCCCCCCCCCCGGGTCTTCTTTTGGCATTTTGCATCTTGGGAAAGAACATGATTTTTGCTCCTTGATTTCTGCATTTTGAGGCTCAAAGGTTTGAAGATGGTTTAGGATCATCTTCAGAATCATCATCATCCTCTTTTAATGACCCCATAATCACTTGCAGATTAGCTTCTAGGCAACTGAATGGAGCTGAGTGTTTACTGGCCGGATGCCCTTCCTGTCACCCATGCAGAGTTTTTTTCCCCAGCAGATATTTTCTCAGTGTGCCCAGAGAAAGTAACGTAGGATCAAACTCACAGCCTTCTAAATGTGAGGTGAGAGCTCCACCTCTAGGCCACCATATCTTGTTGATAACATATGGTTTGTCAATATTTGAAATCTCCTTCTCTCTTTAACAAAAGGGCAAGGAAGATTTTTCTATTATCAAAACTTTTTGCCCTAGTTACAAAATAATACCCGATTCTTCCTTCCTTCTGCCCATCTCAAAGCAATATTGAGTTTGAGTTGACTCTTTATTGCTATTAGATGCAGTTGGAGTGGTGGTAAGGTATGTCAGAGTAATTAATTTAGGGGGAGGGGAGGCAAAATAATACATTCTGTGAAAAGCAAGTGAGATTTCTTCCCGAGTAAACAGATTCAGGATGTTTACAGCAGTTCAACTAAACAATTTCCTCTCTGATTTGGGGAACACATATACACAAACTGAATAAATAAATAAATAAGCTACTGACTTTTTTTAAGGAAGAGACAAAAGCAATGCCCTTAAACATGATCAGTTTTCCCCCCTTCCAATAGACAAGGATGTCACTGCATACATAATATACTATAATTAATCCTTTCATGGATTCCTCTCTACACCATACAATATAACTATAGGTTGTCTGTCACCTAGTAATTTCTGCAGGTGAGCAATTATCATGATAATTAATAGTTAGGGAAATTACCAGGACAACCCCAACTCGTTTCACGTAAAGAAAGCTTGCTATTTATTGGGTGAGCTTTCAATTTTCTTGTACACTGCCAGTAGAAATACATATTTTTGCATCTGCTTCTCCAAATTGCATGCGTGTTGACATTTCTTCATACTTTGTGAACAGAACATTAATCCTTTGTCAAACAAATATTAAATGTAAGTGATAGTGGAAATATCAGTATGGGCTTTTGGAAAGATTCACTTGGAACATTTTCATGCCGCAAGAAGGAAAACAGTTTGTGTCATAATTGTAACTTTGAACAAATAAGGTACTTTTGAGAAGTATTTTGAGTGTGAGTCAGTATATTGTACCTACCTTCTAAGTTTATGGGATGGAGGCAATACTACAGAAGTTGTGAATGCTCCAACACTGGAAGTCTTTAAGAAGATGTTGGATCGCTATTTGTTTGAAACAGTATAGGGTTTCCTGCCTAGGCAGGGGGTTGGACTAGAAGACCTCCAAGGTCCCTTCCAACTCTACTATTGTATTGTATTGTATTATTACATTAGTTGGCAATGTATTCTTTGGATTAGACATGGATTGCACAGTATAGACAATATCCTTGGGGTTTGCCAGAAGGAATGTTGATCTTCTGGGAGGGAAACAGAATTAGAATCAATACAGTTGTGGAGGCAGAGGCCTTCATGAAAAAACATAGTGCCCTCCTAGAAGACAAAATCATAAGAGGTAGTGAAAAAGGTGACAATACACAAGATACGAGGGAGGGAGGGGCTGTGGCTCCGCCAGGGGACAGGGGGGAGGGAGCAATATTGAAAAGACACAGGTTACAGAAATAAATGTATTTGAAATATTATTGTAATTGTTGATATATTAGAAAGTGGCAAAAGAGATGATTGAACATATGGTTGATGCAATGTATAATGCTGTTTCTGCTTATCTTTTATCTTTTGGTTTTTTTTCTTTGTAAAAGTTGTGAGATTTGGAGAGATTTCTACCTTTAGCACGATGTAACTGCCAAAAATCTTTGTATATCTACCTACCATTTCCTATAAATGTTTAAAAACCAATAATTTTTTTTAAAAAAAAATATCCTTGGGGTGAACTGGAACTTTGGTTTTGTTTGTGTAATATTAGCCAAAATGTACCCAGACCAACTAGTATTTTCTTACTATTAGCAAGGAAACTGACATGAGTATGAACAACCAAAGGGGAATATTTGTAGCTCAGATTGAAATAAGTATGAAATCATACTTATTCAGTATGAACAAAGCTAGTAACTTAGATTGCACATTTGCTTCTTAGTGAAAAGCTTCATCTGTGAAAGCCTCAGTTGACCAAAGTCATTAATCCTGTAGGCAGTTGTGGTGATGACTACACATTTAGAGGATTTTGACTTGGCTTGTAAGAGGAGTAATTAACAAATGAAATAGAAGAAATAAAAATGCTGCATCTCTATGAAACTGAGAGAAAAGGAAGAGATGTAATATATTTGAGTGAAGTGGTCTGGTGTTATGGCATGGGGTGGATGAGTACATGCAGGGAAGCGAAGGTAGTTGGCTTAATTAGGAATGAAAGTTTGCAATGGATGACAGGAAAAAATATCTGAATTATGTTTGTTTGTGGTTGCATGTCAATGGTTGATGATAGCTGCATATTTATGTACCAATGTATCACAATAATGGAAGAGTTAGAGACGAGTGCCAGGGAAATAGTGGGGTATTCCGAATGAATACCTTCCTGGAAGGAAAAATTATACAGACCTGAATGGAAGCAGGCAAATGGAATGAGAACATACTGATTGGGCCATTCAGAGACCAAAGAATGAATGTGAATGGTGATTGTTTGGTATGCATCTGCTTAAAATAAGTGTCTCACATGCAAAGAAATTAATATAGATGTCAAAGGAAGATTGGTTTGATAGTTTGTGAAAGATATAAAGTTGATGAGAGGTTTTGAAAGTGAGATAGACCTTTTGTTGATATGTCAAAAGTGAATCTTGGGAAATAATGGTCTTTGAAGAAATAAGAGTGAAAAAAATAAAGTTGGAAAGAGGGGAAAAAAGTAGAAGCCCTATATAACAAGTATTAGGAAATAAAGGAGGGAGTGTGAAAGGAGGAAGAAGAGAGGAAGAAAGGGAGGGAGGGAAGGAGAGGGGTAGGGAAGGAGTAAGGGGGAAGGAGGCAGAAGAGATGAAGAAATGGAGAAAAAGAGAATAAGGGAGGGGGAAGGAAGAAGAACAGAGGAAGAAAGGGAAAAGAAGGAAAGAAGGAATGGAGGGAAGGAGGGAGGGAGGGAGGAAGGAAGGAAGGAAGAGCATAAAGCTGTTAAGAATACACAATGTTAGCTCAGGAATTTTAATGCAGAGTGACAAGATGGTAGCTAAGACTGTGAGATCAAAGACACACTATTTTGTGACTTTTTCAACCCACCTACCCCTTTTCTGCCATAACTGCACAAAATTTTACATAAGTGGCTTATAGGAATGGGATGGTGGTGGGATTCAATTTTTTTTACTACTGGTTCTGTAGGCGTTGCTTGGTGGATGTGGCGTGGCTTGGTGGGCGTGGCTTGGTGGGCATGGCAGGGGAAGGATACTGTAAAATCTCCATTCCCACCCCACTCCAGGGGAAGATTACCACAAAATCTCCATTTCTTCCTGATCAACTGGGACTCTGGAGGCAGAGAATAGATGGGGTGGGACCAATGAGAGGTGGTATTTACCGGTTCTTCAAATTACTCAAAATTTCCACTATCGGTTCTCCAGAACTGGTCAGAACCTCCTGAATACCACCTCTGGAATTGGACTATGCATTTTATTTAACATGTATGAAAATTGGCCACTGGAAGAATACAGAAGATAAAGAACTATTCCTCTGTTCTTAGTTTTTTAAGTCTGCCTGGGAAGATATTTGCCAAATTTTTGCTAGAAAGAGCACAAGAGATGAAAAATGAGAAAATTTGGGAAGTACAGTGATGGCAAGCTAATTCAGGAAAGTGAAGAACATTTGTTACATATTTGATTTAGGGAAATCATATTAGAAAATGAATGGGCCTGCATTATGGAATATTTTGTGCAAATGTGGAATTTAAGATGGTTTATTGAATGTGATAAGCACAGTCTATAGTGGAAATAAACCATGTCTCAGAGTAAGTGGAATAGTTAGTGAATGGTTCAGCAGTGAGCAAGAAGTAAGACAAGAATATATGATGTACCCTTAGTTGTTTAATATATTTATGGATTAATAAATATGAAATACTTGCAATGATGTTAGAAGTGCATTGGTTGAAGATGTAACTAAATGTATATTTGAATGCAAGTGATTCTCTGTCGGTGAGTCAGAATTTGCATGATTTATAGCTAATGTTAGCTAGATTATGTGATTCAAGCAAGAATAGGGATTTGAAAATTAGTGTGATAAAATAGTAGTGTTTGATACTGAAAATAAAAAGAACAATTGTCAGTTTTGCATCAACATTGAGAAATTACAGCCAATAGATGAATCTGTATTGAAAGAAGGGAGGAAGAATCTTGACTACAGAATTTGCTAAAGCAAGAATCTTTATTAAAAATGGAAAAATGGACAGGACACTGTTATGCCACTGTTGGTAGTAGATAAATTAGCGTGTGAAGGAATGAATGTTTGCTAAAACAAATACAAAGACTTTGAGTGAGAATGAATAAAACAATGACTGCAATTCTGGGTTCAGTTACGGTCATAGGAATTACCTGTATATGATGCTAGGGAAATTATCTGGATTGAATAAATATACATCTAATCAATGCTGGAGATGGGAAAGCATGAACAGAAGTTTTACCATACAAGGTGAACTTGTGAAAAAGTGAAAGAAAGGAAGAGAGGGAGGGAGGGAGGGAGGAAAGAAGGAAGAAAGAAAGAAAGAAAGAAAGAAAGAAAGAAAGAAAGAAAGAAAGAATCAAGTACATATCAAATGCAAAGAATTTAAAAGATTAATATTAAGATGAAACCAGGGCTTTTTTAATTCTAGGATTTACAGACAATCAACTAGTAAATATATATATGAAAAATATTGTATATATGATAACTGCAGCAAGACTTCTATACGTGCAACTATAGAGGAATAGATTATAAAATGGCAAAATTAGCAGAAATAACAGAATTGACTGGTCATGGTTAAAGCAACATGTACTTTTATCGAAGACTGGATCCAACTTTTTGCTGAAAATGGAAAAAAAGTAATTGAAAAGGGGGTTGAACATGTGACAGAATTTAAAAGAGAAAGTTTGTTTGAAGCTGCTGCAAAGAAAATCAGAAATCACTTCTTTAATTGCCTTTTTCTTCTAAATGAAATGTTTGTTTTGCAATTTTTTTTACTTTTCTCTTCTTGTTTACATGTGATTTGAGGTAGATATTGCTGCAATGTTGATTTTAGAGTGCTGTGTCCAGTGCGTAAAAATAATTATAAAGATCATTCTCGGTGATAGATAAAATTCTCTTAAATACCAGGAAATAGCATGCAGGAGATAATCATTTATTTTTGCCCTGAACAAGACATTTTAAATATTTTCAAGGACACCATGTCTGCAGGCTTTAAAAAGATCAACTAATTATCAAATCAATGATCATTTGGAGTAAAGTAATGAAGTATGGAAAATAACCACTTCAAATTATATAAATCATTACTGCAGAGTATTTAAAACCTGTAAGCCATTAGCAAGGAGATTTAATGTGTGGGCATTAAATGATTTTAGAGTTTTACTTTTAAGAAATAAAAAAAAATATTTTAAATGTTTTCTGAATGTGTGTATGTATTCAGTTTTTTATTTTCATTTTTTTCCTTAGAAGAACATTTGTCTTATATTGAAAAGATTACGTTTTCTTCCACAAAGTAGTACATGATGGACAGTCTGCGCTAGTGGTTAAGGTAGGAAACAGAAACCAGGAGAATATGAGTTCAGGTCCTACTTTAGGCCCGAAAGCTGATTGGGTGCCTTTGAACCAATCACCAGGAGGTGGTGAGTTCTAGTCCCGCCTTAGACATGACAGCCAACTAGGTGACTTTAGGCCAATCACTCTCTCTCAGTCCAACTCACTCCGTAGGCTTCAGTTGTATCTGATTCTTGGTGATTCTATAGGCCATATCTTTCAATGTCTTCCACTTTTGCGATACTTCCATGAGTTGTTCTATGCTGTGGCTAGTGTCAGCCTTCATAGTTCCAACCATTCTGTTCTTTGACTGCCTAATTTCTTTTTACTGTTAACTTTCCCAGACATAATTGCTTTCTCCAATTAATTCCTCCACATGACATGGTCAGACTAAGTGAAACACAGTTTGGTGATTTTGTTTTTCTTCTTGTGATACGTCTGATGTTTTGCGCTCCAGTATTTCCTTGCTGGTCACCTTTGCTGTCCAAAGAATTTGCAGGATCCTTAAAGACAGAAACAAATCAATACAAATAAATAAATGATGTTTTTTTATTATTATTCAAAAATGTCGTGAACTAAGGGCATAATAGAGAGACAGCCACTTCAGTACAATTGTTGTCAATGAGAATTGAGCATTCTCTCTAGGTGGATTAGACTACAGTGGCAACAGGAAACAAAGAAAGATCCATAAGATATTCTTTCTTTAGAGAGAGTGCACAGCTCTGAGCAAAACTGATTCCCCAATATTTCAAGGATACACCACAACCTGGGATAAGACACCAAAAGTGCAGAATATGTTCTGATCTAGGCTTCCCCAAAAAGCACGAGTCCTGGTCCTGACAAAACTCCTTTTATTAAACAAATATGAATTCCTCTCATTCACATTCTGCAAAGGCCTGGCAAACAGTCTTTCAAAAGACTATTTATGACTACAAACCTTATCTATCTTGGAAAGCTGCCATGTAAATATTTTCAAATGTGGTGCTGGGCAGAGAGTCTCTGAGATTCACGGACAGATCTTCACACTCCTGAAATGAATCTAACGACCAAATGAATGAATTGAGCCCACTCCCCTTTCGCTCCACTTTCATTTCCTATGGGAGGGGCCAATCACCTTCCATCTGTGGCTTTACTCCCAAGTCTACCCTGATTTCTGAGTTGTTCTTTTCTTCTGGCAGCTCTGCACATGCACACACAGGGAACAGGCTTTAGCTGTTCTTCTGCCTCACTGCTGTCTAACTCCATAGGCACCTGATCACTACCAGATGGCCTCAGCCCTATCTCTGCCTCTGATGCAGAGCCCTCATCAGAGCCTTCCCCAGCTTCCAGGACTGCCCTATGCTCCTCCCCAACCTCCTCACTGCCTGACTCTGCTGCTAGCTCTGCTGGCCACTGGTGGGCCACAGCAGAATAATCCTGTCCTCAGGCATCCAGAACGAACACCAAGGAATGTAATCATGGCCATAGCTTCTAGCTGCTGTTCCAGCAGGAGATACACACTAGGATAATGGTATGCATCTCCTTCCAGTTTGTTTAGATTGAGGGTGTTAATGTTAGGACTTGTGGACTTCAACTCCCAGAATTCCCCAGTGTTAAAATTGCTAAGGTTGGATAGTGTAGAAGAGAGATAGGGATACCCTGAATCATTTAATTATTTCCCAAATAATGGGATTCATTTTCAGCCTGTTTCAATTGAAATACGGCCTCACATTTTCAAAACATTTATTAGAATAGATTAAAACTTGAGGTAAATTAGTGGTGTAATGCCATTGAGTTTTTGGATACAGGAAAATTCAGAATTAATGTATCACCTGATGGGTTTGTGGAAACTCTAGCAGAAAAAATATCTTTTCATGCTGTATGGACCATCGAATCTTGTATGCCAAGCAGCTGTCAGACTGATAAAATCTGTGTATCCTTCATTTAAGAAGTTTTGTTTCCTGGGGAAATATTAAAAAAAATATTTAGTTCTCGGGAATTAGAACTTTCTATTTCTTGAAATACTTTCTTTGATATATATAGTAAGCTCTATTTGCTAGGACCTGTGAAGGACACCTTGAGGTTGGCAGTGACCTCTTGAACCCTTGAAAATCTGTGTGCTTAGCCCTGAATCTGGCCAGTGTTTGAAATGAAAAGACATCCATCACCTGCAGACTTGAGAAGAATGAAAAATCAGTATCTTTTGTTCACAAAAGATGCCCTCCCACAACCTAGATGTGACCTATCATCTTAAGACTAATTTATCCCAGACAAGCTTTGATGTAGTGCTCATCTGTAACCATTAGCAACTGAGAGCAAAATAATATACTGCTGAGATAGCATTTGCAATGAAAGGGGAGAAAAATAATTTTGAGTTGATTTGCCTTTTATTTTGTAGTCTCGACAATAAGGATAAGCATGAGGTCCTTGCTTAGCTGGAATTACTTATCGAAGGCAACTAGACAATCAGTGTGTCTGACCTAAGGAAAAGCTATACACATAGGTGCACACAGAAATACACATATACTGCCAGTGGTTCTGGGGAATGCAGAGCAGGATAAGCCCATTAAAGGGCTCGTGTGATGCCTTGTGACTGGGGTGTGGGGTGGGAGCATTATTTTATTATATTATTTTATTAATTTATTATCTCTTATTGGTTTTATTGTTTTTTATATGATATTTTTATATTCTTGTAAGCCACCTTGAGTCACCGTGTGCAAATAGGTGGCAATGCAAATTTCCTAAAGAAATAAATAGACATGCATGTCTGCAGAGACTAAGGAGGGAAAAATGGAGTCACCACGGGCAGTGAGATGTTGTCTCACATCATTTTTGCATTAGTCATAATGTTATACGCTGTTTCCCAAAAATAAGACCTCCCCAAATAAAAAGCCCAATTCGACTTTTGAGCGCATGCACTAAAATAAGCCCTCCCTCGAAAATAAGCTCTACCCGAAAATAAGCCCTACCCAAAAATATTGCAACATGGCAGCAGACATGAGGGGACCATGCTCGCTGCCTCCTACACCTCAAAAATAATAAGACCTCCCCGAAAATAAGGCCAAATGCTTATTTCGGGGAGGGGGGGTCAAAAGAAAATAAGACCCTGTCTTATTTTCGGGGAAACACAGCAGTCTGTCATGGAATCATTGTAGATATCAATACATCAGTGCACAGATGCATATACCTCTGCGCTCTCATACATTCTTCCAACAGACATTACTATAAAAGTGTCTTCTGCAGCATTTTATGTTATTACAGGTACTCCTCAACTTACAACAGTTTGCTTAGTGACCTTACAGTTATGATGGCACTGGAAAAAATGACATGGTCATTTTTCAACATACAACCAATTGCAGCATCTCCATGGTCATGTGATCAAAATTTAGGCACTTAACAAGTGACTCATATTTATGACGGTTGCAATTTCCTGGGGTCATATGACCAACTTTTGTGACCTTTGATAAGCAATCAATGGACAAGCCAGATTCACTTAAAAGAAATGTTGGGCTCAATAAATCCAGGACTACCTGTATATGATTACTAGTATTACATCATCTTAATACATATATTTATTTACTGAAAGCCAAAAAATTCATTTCTTGAGCAGGAGGACATTCATTTCTTTATACCTTTCAACCAGTTTTTGAGAAGTCGTGAGATACCTCTAATTTTTATTTCATTTAGTAAGTCAGTAAAAGGTAATCTTTGATTTACAACCATAATGCATCCAGATGACAGGCCTGATTTTACTTTTTGTGTGTGGTTGGTTAAGCAAAGGCAACAGTTGTAGAATGAATGTTGTTAGATACTTGTTCTAACCACAGTGGATTCCACCAAGGTCCTCTGTTCTGGTGGGAACAGAGGTTTAATCCTATTGGTCGAAGGGTCTGACAGCTCCCTATAAAAGGGCTGCTGTCAGACTCAACCTTCACTGGATTGTTCTCACTTGTTGTACTTAATAAAGAGCTGTTGTTACCGTTAAATCTGTGTGTGCCTGTTCATTACCCAATCTAACACTGGCGACGAGGATGGGATTGGAAGGCAACTAGATGAACCAAAAAGAGTGAAGCAATCCAGCAAGTATATCCAGCTCGGAGCTCAGCGTGGCTACAAGCAGCCATTTTTGAGTGGCAGATTCAAAACACCCTCAGAACACAAAATGGCCATGCACGCCCCACCAACTCCAATCACTGGAACTCATACATGCTATGATTTGACTGCTTCCTCGAGGCAAATGACCCCATGGGCCTTTCTGAAGGCCGCAAGAAGAACATGTTCCTCGGATACTGTGGCCGGGAAGTTTTCGAGATGGCGAAAGAGCTCTCTGAGCCAACATTGCTCCAATCAGTCACCTGGTCCGTGTTCCAGCAAATGCTGAGGACCCATTATGCCCCCAAGCCGTCCAAGCACGTTCACCAGCATGAGTTTAACATCAGGAACCAGAAAGAGGGTGAGTAGATTAATGAGTACATTGCAGCGCTTTACAAGGCCGCAGTGTACTGCGAATTCCGAAACCTGGACAAGCTGATTCTGGACTGCATAATTTGCGGTGTGCGGGACATTACCTTACAGAGGAGGTTACTCACTAAATCTAACCTCACTGTGCAGATTGCCTTGGACGAGGCCAGGGCATCCAAATCAGCTGTCAAATCTATCGAGACTCTGCAGTGCCAAAGCGTTCCACAAGACGCATGAAAGAGTACACATGTACATTGCAAGGCTGCAGAGCCCGAGAGCTCAGAAGGCGAGGAAAATGACAGCTGCCGCATGCACAATATTATGCACAATAAATAAAGTGCTATAACAAAGCACCTACCCTGTACCCATTGTACAGCACCTACTTCATTCACTAGGCCCCGGAAAACTGCATATTGCAGTATTAGAGGCTTTACACATAGGGCATCCTGGAATTGTCAGGATGAAGTCTTTGGGTAGGAGTTATGTGTAGTGGCCTAACATGGACAAGGAGATTGAAGAATGGGTGGCTATCTGCAAACCATGCCAGGAGTCCAGACCAGCTCCCCCAGAGGTGCCCGTTAAGGAGTGGGAGAGACCTCATTCACCATGGTCTAGGGTGCACATTGACTTTGCTGGCCCAGTTCACAGCCAGACATTTATCGTAGTTGTGGACGCCTACTCAAAATGGTTAGAGGTAGTCCTGATGACCTCTACTATGGCAGAAGCGGTCATCAAGGTGCTGCGGAGACTTTTTGCCACATACGGCCTGCCCAATGTCTTGGTCTCTGACAACGGGCCCCAATTCACAGCCGTGCAATTTGAGATCTTTCTCGCAGCTCAGGGAATCAGGCATGCCCTGGTCGCACCATTCCATCTGGCCTACAATGGTCAGGTGGAGAGAATGGTGAGATCTGCAAAAGAGGCCCTCTCTAGGATGGGCCTAGGTGATTGGCAAACATGGGTTGACCACTGTTTGCTAATTCAGCACATCACACCCAGTGCCACTACAGGGAGAAGCCCCTCCAAGCTTCTCATGGGTCGCCGGCTAAGGTCCCACTTAGACCGGCTACACCCCAATTATTCTGCTTCATCGCCCCCAGACTCCACAAGCAAGATTCAGACATTTAGCATAGGGGATTCAGTATATACCCACAAGTACGCCAGTGGAACTCTGTGGATTCCTGCCACAGTGATAGGCATCACTGGCCCTCGCTCTTACCTCCTAGAGCTCAAGGACGGTAGGAATTGGAGAAGGCATATTGACCAACTTCGTGGCCACCTCTCCAACTCCACTCTTAGACAACCAGAGGTAACTCCTGCACGAGTTAACCAAAGCCCTACCCAAATGGAGCAAATACTCACTCCTTCCATGGCCAGCTCAAGCCCGAGGGTACCCGGAAACTAATCTGGTTATGTTGCAGGCTCGCAGTGAGTTCCGAGCAAACCCGCTCTAGAAGGTCCAGCCATGGTCTGTGAAAGGTTCCAGGAGCTTCCACCAAGCAGAGCTGCGGAGCAAATAGGTCCGTCCGACCTGTCCAAGGAAACCCCTCCTACTGAATTGCACAGTCAGGCAAAGCTGCCCAAAAGCCCGCCTACCTGTGTGACTATGTAACAAGTAGGATTGTTCCATCCAAGAGGGGAGGGGTGTTACTGCAGTGGTTTCCACCAAGGTCCTCTGTTCCAGTGGAAACAGAGGTTTAATCCTATTGGTCGAAGGGTCTGAGAGCTCCCTATAAAAGTGCTGCTGTCAGACTCAACCTTCGCTGGATTGTTCTCACTTGTACTTAATAAAGAGCTGTTGTTACCATTAAGCCTATCCATTACCCAATCTAACAAATGTAGTTAACCCACATTCTTCAGCAAAACTTGCAAAACATAGTCATGTGACATCAGGATGTTGCAGATGGCTATTGTGGCTCATCCAGTGGCCAGTAGAGCTGGCAGCAGAGTTGGAGAGTGAAGAGGTTGGGGAGGAACATGGGCCTGTCCTGAGAATTGAGGAAAGCTCAGACGAGGGCTCTGCATCAGAGGCAGAGAGTGAGTTTGACAGCAGTGAGGCAGAAGAACAGGTGGAGTCTGTTCCCAGTGTGTACATGCACAGATCTGTCAGAAGACAAGAACAACTAAGCAAGTAGGGTCGACTTAAGAGTAAAGCCACACCTTGGAGGTGATTGGCACCTCCTATAGGAAACAAAATAGGAATGAATTGGAAGTGGGCTTTTGCAGGAAACTATTCATTCATTCGGTGGTGTCAAGAGTGTAAAGTTCTGTTTGTGATTATGAGAGACTCTGTGCCAAGTTTTGTTTTGCCCTGCTTTTGGAAACTAGTTATCTGGCAATGCTCCAAACGAGATAGGGTGCGTGTGGATAAACATTTCTCTGAAAGACTGTTTGCTAAGCCTTGCTGACTGTGAATGAAAGTAATTCATGGTCATGTAAATAAAAGAGGTTTTGTTGGGACTAAGACTTTGCTTCTTGCTTTCTAAGGAAGCCTGGATCAGAACAATTGCTGTAAATGTGACTGTGTTGATGAGTACCCGAAATATGGTCATATGATGAGAGGGAGAACCATTGGATCTTTGGATCTGGGTTGTGAGTCCATTTTTTAGGTAGGTTGCTAGGTGATCAGTTATAAGTCAAGGACTACCTACAGTTATTCATTCACTAAGTTACTTATTCAGTAGCTTAATAATGTAAAAGTTTTTTCAATATCAGTCTCAACACCTGAGGTATATCACATCATATCTCATCCTACAAGACATCATATATCACATCACTATATTCCATCTTTGGGAACTTCATCTGTCCTGACATTAAGTTGACCTGTACAATGCAATACAATAGCAGAGTTGGAAGGGACCTTGAAAGTCTTCTAGTCCAACCCCCTGCCTAGGCAGGAAACCCTATACCGTTTCAGACAAATGGCTATCCAACATCTTCTTAAAGACTTCCAGTGTTGGGGCATTCACAACTTCTGGAGGCAACTTCTATTCCACCGATTAATTGTTCTGACTGTCAGGAAATTTCTCCTCAGTTCTAAGTTGCTTCTCTCCTTGATTAGTTTCCACCCATTGCTTCTTGTTCTACTCTCAGGTGCCTTGGAGAATAGTTTGACTCCCTCTTCTTTGTGGCAACCCCTGAGATATTGGAACACTGCTATCATGTCTCCCCTAGTCCTTCTTTCTATTAAACTAGACATACCCAGTTCCTGCAACCGTTCCTCATATGTTTTGGTCTCCAGTCCCCTGATTACCTTGTACCTAGCTAAACTCCCATAACAGGCTGGAGAGGCCTGTTCTATTGGCCTTGGCCTGCGGAGCCCACAGAATCAGCTCTACTAAGCCTTACCAAGCTCTTAAGCTAAGACAGAAACTGTTTCTTGGTTATGTTAAGGTTTTTTTTTAGAATTCTGCAGCTATTAGGTAATTTATTTTAATTTTTTTGAATTTTTTTTTATTGTTTTAGTTAAACAAAAAACACACAGAAAGGATCATTCTTCATTACATCTTCCAGAAAGCATGTCAATTGGTTACAAATAAATTTCATGTGTTACTACCACAATCCTTCTTTATACTTCATTCATATTGAATTGTACATTTTAAATCAAAGATCTTTATGTTTACCATCAATATACCATCATTCTCATTTAACTATAATTGTTTAAACGTGCTTTTGTCTGGAATCATTTATGTTTAAGACACAACCACATACTGGCATTCATTAGCTACTTTTGTAAACCTCAAGCTTATATCCAATTGTTTTCACCAATACCAACACATATAAAATCATTAAACATTATCCATTAAAATTTCATTATTGTTATTGTAGTTATCTAACATCTTTACAATAAATCTGAACAAAAATTTATTAATAGAATTTATAAGTACCCAGGAGAGATTACATCTTTATAACAAAATCTAAACAAAAAAATAGTAAAATTAATAAATCCTTTTCCCAGATCCCAAGTTACAGTTTATATCCAAATTATTTTTACTAATTAAAAGTATCATTTCATTATTATTGTCATAATAGATTATTTGTTAACGAATAGACATTTTAAAAACAAAAAACATTCTATAAGCATCTACAAAATCCTACTTATTAATCACCAAAGATTAACTAAGTTTTCAATTATCAAGATTCATTGTCAACCTGTGTCTTTCCAATAACAAAACAATCTTGTCTCTAGCCAATAATATTTCGTTATTGTTATTGTAGTTATCTAACATCTTAATAATAAATCTAGACAGAGATTTATTAGCAGAATTTGTAAGTACCCAGAAGAGATTACATCTTTATAACAAAATCCAAACAAAAGGTATTAATAAAATTAATAAAACTTTTTCCCAGGTCCCAGTTTACAGTTTACATCCAAATTATTTTCACTAATTAAAATTATTATTTCACTATTATTATCATGATAGATTATCTGTTAACAAATGAACATTTTAAAAACAAAAACATTCTATAAGCATCTACAAAATTCTATTTATTAATCACCAAAGATTAATTACGTTTTGGATTATCAGCATTCATTGTCAACCTGTGTCTTTCCAGTAACAAAACAACCTTATCTCTTTAGCCAGTTGTTGAGTCAATTCTCTTGTTAGCTTCTTTTTAGAGTTCTTAAAAACTTCTCTCCACACTTTTTGGCTCAAAAGATCTCTCATATAATCTTGTTGCCCTTCAGCTGATATTAAAATTAACATGTCTTTGATTGTCAGACGCCTTTCTAAAGCTGTTTCTCATCTTAATTGTATCATCGAATCCATATCTTGACAAGAGGGGTAGAGCTCCAAATCATCAAGTATATAATAATAATCAGGTTGACTTTTCCATATTCCCTTCTTTCCACTTTCATTCATAGGTGCTCTATTATTAGGCTCCTCTATTTTCTTGTCTTTATCTTCTATATCTTCACTCTCTTCTTTAATTTTTGAGGCTCCAGCCCCTTCATCTTTTATTGTGAAAACCAATATTTTATCCAACTTCTTACCAAATCTCTCAAATCCTTCCAATATATTTAAAATTCCATCCAAAAGATCCTGGTAACTTAGAGCTTCTTCATCTATATATAAATTCATATTTTCCAGAGGTTTAAAATCCACTGCCACTCTTGCCTTGAATGTTTCTTTTATGTATAAAAATATGTTTGTTTAACATTTGTTTAAATATAAGATTCTTTTAATTTTTCCAAAGGAAAAAAAAAAAGAGGGTTCTATCTTTTCTTTTCTTTTCCTTCCCTTGCCCAAAATATTTCACAAAGGAACAGACCGTGTCCTTGAATCGTAATCGGTCTCTTACAGATAAGCTGCAAACCCTCTAATTACAATGTCAACAGAGTCCAAAAGAGCAAAGCGAAGGATACATTGTTTCAAACAAAAAACCCAAGTTCTGGCTTCCGAATGGCAGATTCAACTTTCTCTTTCGTATCAGACTTAAAGGAAGCAAAAATCACTAGGTGTCTTTAGTAAGGTTTAATAAGCAGTAAAAGGAAGGATTATTAAGGTAAAAAAAAAAAAGGTTTCAGATCAACCAAAAAATAAAATAGCAAAAAAATAGGAGAAAAAAAATCAATTCATTCACTTAAGAGGAGAAACAGGAAACGTTCCAATCACTTCAATCCACAAAACATTGTTACATAGAAAAGGAAAAAAAAGAACTTTCTAAGGCAGTCCAATAAAAATAAATTTCGCGTCTTTATTCGTTGGCTTAAAGGACTAATTTATCTTTTTTAAAAAAGTTTCTTTGGGCAATCATTCTGAAAGAAAAAATGTCACCAGCTGGACTCACTTTCTGCCTTCTTCCCAGAGCCATCTCCGACTTTGTCAGCCTGGGGGTTGTCTGTTTACTGCAGGCTGGAGAGCTTCCCTTGGGTCAATCAGGGACTTTGCAAGGTCCCTGAGGCCAGCAAGGATTTATCTCCCTGTCACCATCTCTTCGGGATGGTTTAGGTCCCTGCGGACCATGCAGCTGGTAAAAGAATCAACGGCAGTCTTGGACTGTCAAGACCGCACGTTGTGTCATCGCGACGTCTGGCTCTCGAAATAATTTATTTAAATTTTTTTTTGTATATTTATTTGTAATGATGTGAGGTGTTCATAGTTCAGAGGTGATTTACTTCCGGTTTTGCCTGTATTGGCCAAATCAGTAGTTGTGGTGGTGGGAGGCTCTGCCCATCCCCCTGGACACTTCTGTGCGTGCGCAGAAGTGTAATGCGTGCACGCGTGAGTACACCGCATGTCCAAACCAGTAGTAAAAAAATTAGCAACC
Organism: Natrix helvetica; assembly: GCF_964273705.1. NCBI lineage: Eukaryota > Metazoa > Chordata > Lepidosauria > Squamata > Natricidae > Natrix > Natrix helvetica. The sequence goes on from NC_138554.1 coordinate 126,784,864, forward strand.
CACCTCTGTCATAGTTATGTTCTTAAGATGGGCATTTATAATAAATAAAGATAAATGTGGTTACTTTAGAAGTTGCCTCAATATCCAAACTATCCCGGCAGGACAATCCTTTGAATAAAACTTCACCTCAATGCTGATTTTCCCATTTTTCTTTTCATGTCTGCAATATCCTTCATAAATATTTCCAAGTGCTTTTTCTTTGAGGCCATTATTTTTACCCTGATTGATTGTGAGAAAAAATTAGCACCTATGAAGCTGCCTTGTACAACGCTAAAATATTTCATTATCGAAAAAATCCTATATAGCTTTACTCAGTGCATTTCTACTCGTTCAATGGCTTTGCAGATTATTTTTAAACGCAAAAATCAATTTCAATTGTACTTTATGTTATTAGATTGTAAGCAAGGCTCTAAAAATTGTAGCTGTAAGCTTAAACACCTCAATGAACAAAGAAAAAAAATCCCAATGTTACAAATCAGTACTATTTCTAGTTTTACTGATCTGCCTAGATGTTTGTAATGTTGCTTCAGCAGTGCTTGATGTTGGCAGTCAGAAAAAGTCTGGGCATCAGCAATTCAGAGCTTCTGTCCTGCTTTCTGCAATACAAGTGTCCCAATTCAATTTCAAGGATTTTGAAGAAAGATGTGCAATTTTTTTTCTTTTGCAGTTGCTATCTGCAGTGATCAGTGATGCCAACAGGAAACTTGACACAGCCACAGTCTAGATCTAGGACTTTAAGGCATAACCATGTAAAAGAAGATAAAAGTTAGTATCCAAATAGGGCATCCACAGCATGGCAGCCTTACCTATCTCTGAATGATGTGATTTAATGCAGTTAACCTTTGAGAATGGGAAGTGTTATAACACTTCAATATAAGCCACACTTGGAATACTGCATTCAGTTTTGGTCACCATGACATAAAACAGATGTTGGGACTCTAGAAAGAGTGCACAGAAGAGCAACAAAGATGATTAGGGGACTGGAGACTAAAACATATGAGGAATGGTTGCAGGAACTGGGTATATCTAGTTTAGTAAAAAGAAGGACTAGGGGAGATATGATAGCAGTGTTCCAATATCTCAGGGGTTGCCACAAAGAAGAGGGAGTTAAGCTATTCTCCAAGGCACCTGAGGGTAGAACAAGAAGAAATGGGTGGAAAATGATCAAGGAGAGAAGCAACTTAGAACTAAGGAGAAATTTCCTGATAGTTAGAACAAATAATCAGTGGAACAACTTGCTTCCAGAAGTTGTGAATGCTCCAACAATGGAAGTTTCAAATAAAATATTGGGTAGCCAATTGTCTGAAATGGCACAGGGTTTCCTGCCTAAGCAGGTGGTTGGACTAGAAGACCTCCAAGATCCCTTCCAACTCTGTTATTCTATATTCTATATTAATTTTAGCTGTTTGTTAGATCTATAAGGGTCTTCATCTTTTGAATGGGCTTCTGTTTCAAGACTCTTCAGAGACTCTACTGTCTCTGACAAAGACAGAGCTGCTACCAAGGAAGCAGTCATATAAACTGGCCCTGAGTCCTTGCCCAAGAGACAAGCCACTTCCTAGTTCAAATAGAGATAATGAGAGAGGAGGAAGCATGTTCAGATTTGCTAGTTTCTGTCACTATAGCCCTTACACTCAAAGTAGTCCTCATCTACAAGCCTTTGGTTTCTTAGTCTAGTCTAGGTTGTAAGGCTGAGAGAAGTGCAGTTAGATAATTCTTTGGCAACTAAGCAGAAAGAGATCAAATTTAGTGTGGTGGAAGAAGATAGCAAGAGAAAGATTGATTTTTTAATTGGGCCAGATCCAGATCCAAAAAAATCTTTCCCCCAGTAGATCCCTGTTGGAAAAGAAGTTGAACTAGATCTGGAACAGTGGTGGGTTGCAGCTGGCATTACTGCCGATTTGGTGTGCAAAATATTTTGCGCGCTTGAGTTCATGCCAAACACATGTTTGCACCTAAAAAAGGTCTGTGCATGCACACAATGTTAGAAAAGAAAAACTACATTTTTGCAATGAAGATTGTTCTGAAAATGCACAGAACCAAAAATCAAGATGGTGCCGATGTCAATAGAACTGGTTTGGGGGTATGGCAGGCCAAGTTACTACCTACTTGGTTGAACCGGTACAAATCAGTAGGAACCCACCTCTGGTCTGGAATGTCGATGGATTTTCTCAGTCATCGAGGTTAAGTAAGTAAGCTCCCCTTTAGGAGACCGAGTGTGCAGAGAAGCGTAATGAGAGTGGTATGGACGAACACGCACAAACCAGCATACGGGGACACTGAATAGTGTAAAATATAGTAGTTACTATGTGGAAATATAGAGATATTCAGAGTCCAGTTAACAGTCCAAGTCATACACGGTTCAGTCATTCAGTTATCAAATAGTCAGTCTAGCACACAAAACAGCTAACCGTAGCAAACCACAGTACCTCACAATACACTGATCAGTGTCTAACAAACAGAGAGCTAACAGCCATTCTGGTTCCCTCTTATGGTTGCTTGAGGTAACAAACCAATTACATCTCTCTAGTATTTAAAGTAACAGATACGTTTGTTACAATCATAGCTTATATACATTGCCAAGCCAAGCCTAGGGTTACATCCCTAACAATGGTTGTTCCAAAAGTCCTTATTTTCCAAGAGGCAACTGGACTTCCTTTGTTTTTCCATGAAGATGTTTTGCTTCTCATCCAAGAAGCTTCTTCAATTCAGTGAAAATGTTTTGCTTTTCAAACTGAGGAGCAGAAGAACTGAAGAAGCTTCTTGAATGAGAAGATAAACGTTTTCAAGGGAAAAAAAAGTCCAGTTGCCTCTTGAAAAAAGGCATCTTTTTTTCAAGATACTTTTCAAAAGGCAAGTTGACTTTCTTGGGGGTTTTTCCCCCCTTGTAAACATTTCGTTTCTCATCCAAAATAATCTCTTGGGTTTTTCTGTTCTTCAGTTTGAGAAGTGAAATGTTTTCAAAGAAAATGAAAAACGATAAAGTCCATTTCTTTTCAAAAAGTACCTTTGGGACAAGGTCTAGAATGTTGTTGACTGTGCTTCCTGTCTTCTCCTTACCAAAGGCACCTGCCCGATGCAACATGAAGCAAGAGCTGAAAGATAAACATATACAGGCACAACACATTCCTTCCTTAAAATAGAAACTATGCATATAACTACTCAGCCCATGTTGGTAAAGAAAATGAAAATAATTCCAAGAACCTGGTGTCAACTTGCAAAGCATCCCTGCCCTCGAGTTGCCATAAGCAAGAGCGATGGGAAATTGACGGAGCAGCACGGCAGCCAAAAACAGAAGTACATCCCAGATTTATCTCTCTCAAGGCTGTCTCCCAGAGTTACCAACAGCAGCCAGAGGGAAATGATCTCTACAACCAGTGAAAAGGCTCTGTTGGTGAATGTGATTGATGACACACCTGGGGGGAAGGGGAAAACAGGGTCACGATTGGGGCTTAAATTATGTAGGATCAGAGTTGGCTTCATTTGGGAACTCCTAATAAATAACTGGATTTCCTTTGAAGCTTGGCTCATGGGTAATGATTTAATTAGGGCATCCATTGGAACCAAGATATCTGGATCTACAGACTTTCTCCATCTTGTTTACTTAGCTTTCAAATATGACAGCATTGAAAACTGCACTGGTTTTAGAAAAACAACACAAATTTCTCAAGCAAGATGAAATGAGATTGGCCACATGAATAAAGTGCTGTTTTCCCCTTGTGTCTTGAATTATCCAGTGAGTTCTAATAAAACCAACCTCCCAAAGTTTAACCTCTTCTTACAAGTTATATTTTCTTTTCCTTTTCTCTTAAAAATATTTTGTAGGCTGCCTTTAAGGAATTATTTCTCTGAAGGCTGCTTGCAGAGGGAAAAAGCTCCTCTTCTTTAGGAAAAAAAATCCCAATAATATAACACAGCAGAAAGCAAATTGCACTTCTTAGCTTTTCAAGGCAAAAACCATTAAACATATTGACAGTTGACAAAACCTTTAACATGCAGTTTGCTGCAAATAAAAAACCCAAACAAAACTCCTTTTCTCTTCTTCCTTTTCCTTTTTTTCCTTTTGCCAGTTTTATCCCTTAAAACTTTGCAAGCTGACAAAGAGACACTTACAAGCTTGGACAATTACTGTTTCATGAATGATTATAACCCTTGTAAAGGCCGGAGCGTAAGATTCCACTTAAATTTTCTGACATTTGTTCAGCAACAAGCACCCAGTAAACAACGTTTTACTGGTCCTTTCGTGTTCTTTACATGATGGGCTGCATTGTGCCAAACCCATAAATAAAACAGCCCTACAAAATGCTTATGTTTTATGTCTTCCTTGAAGGCTGCTGAGAGCCAAAAAGGCTGGCTGGTCTACCCACATCCAAGGCTGCTCCCCCTCCAGTGTTGGCAATGAAATTAAAATGGGTAGCAATAACTCTCCATGGCATCCATCAATATTTCCATATCCAGGCTGCAGTCACTTATATGAAGGAGGCTGCTGTAAGAGTTCATATTAGTGTAATAATCCGCATGCTATTTAGTGAATTAAGAAGGCTGTCCACAGCTAAGATGACAAGAGAGTCCGGGAGAACCTTAATTAGCAAAGGTGACTTACCTACTTGCAAAGAGTTAGTCTTGCTTGCTTAACATTTACGGAAACCTTCCTGAATCCTGTACGTTGCACACACAGGAAATTTAGTTTAGCTTCAACCACAACTCCCAAATGCTTCCAGAAGGGGGATTATCAGGGGTAACATATTCGGCCGAACTGGTAGGGGTGATTGTCTTTGGTTCTGCAAACCGGTAGTAAAAGAAAGCTTCCAATGATTGCGTGTGATCCACACAATCGTCAGTAGTTTTTAAAAAAGCTTTTTAAAGCATTTTTTCCCTGCTGGTTCAGGCAAATCAACAGGGGAAAAAAATCTTTAAAAATCTTTAAAAAAAAGCTTCTGACAATCATAGCTGAGTCATGTGATTGTCGGAAGCTCTTTTTTTCACTTTTTAAATCATTTTTTTGCCCGTTTGGGCAAACTGGCAGGGAAAAAAATGCTTTAGAAGGCTAAAAAAAAAAAAAAGCTGAAAAATGAACAGTCACATAACCCTTTCCCCATCAAGCCACAGCCACAGAACTGGTGCGGGGAGGGGAGGAAATAGATTTTATCACTGGGGACTATCCCTATACTGCTGTGTGAAAGATAAGAACCAAGAAGGGCATGCATAGCTAGTAAGATGTCAGAATGAGAAATATGCATGTGGTGCTTGCATTGTGTGGTAAACAGGTAGTCCTTAAATTACAACTACAGTTGGGGCCAGAATTGCCATTGTTAAGGAAGCCACTTGTAATGTGAATCACACCTGATTTTTTTTGGCCATGGTTGTTAAGCAAATCATGCAGTTGTTAAATGAATCTATCTCTCCCCCCTCCCCCCATCGACTTTGCTTGGTTGAAATAGGTTGGGAAGGTTGCAAATGGTGATTACATGACCCTGGGATGTTGCATCCGTTGTTGCAAAGTGGCCAAATTTTTATTTTGTGGCCATGGAGGTCCTTTGATGGTCATAAGTTGGTTTTTTGGTTATTTTCTCCCCACTCCTTATGGCTTCGGAATGTAACAATGAAAGGTTTTACCAACATGACCTGTATGGAATTTGCCATTATCACAGTTTTCTAACTCCAAACTAAGAAACATATCCAAATATTATGGAAACTACTAACAGACTACTAGTTTACTGATACAACCATTCACCACAAATGGCATGTAATGCAGTGTTGAAATTCAAAAAAAATTACTGCCAGATCTGTGGGCGTGGCTTGGTGGGTGTGGCAGGGGAAGGATACTGCAAAATCCCCATTCCCTTCCCACTCCAGGGGAAGGATATTGCAAAATCTGCATTCCCATTCCACTCCAGGGGAAGGATTTTGCAAAATCTGCATTCCCACCCCACTCTGGTGCCAGCCAGAGGTAGTATTTGCCAGTTCTCTGAACTACTCAAATTTTCTGCTACCGGTTCTCCAGAACCTGTCAGAACCTGCTGGATTTCACCCCTGATATAATGCCACTGAAAAAGTAACACCGTGTTCTTTCTGCATTGGGTTATATGAATTAGACCAGGTATTCATAAATTCTTAGAAGGATTTAAACTTTTTCAGCTGCTGTTGGCTTGAGAGCATGCCCCTTTTCATCCTGAATTTTTAACCACAAAATATCACAGGAGTCACACAGGGACATGTTTCACAAAAGGCTTGCATATTTGCTTTTCTGGGTGGCTATATAACCTCTCCTTGTGCAGAATATGAGGAATTGATTATAGCTTGGGAGGCGAAAATGCTCGGATTTCATTAATATTTCAAAATATTAATGCTTGCAATAATATTTTGAAAGCAAAAAGTTTCACCCCCCTCCTTTTTGTATCTGAAATACCATGACCTGGAGCAGTGAGCAGTTCTTGTAAATATAATACTGTGTAAAACTTGATTCCGTTTCAGCCGCCCATACAAACTCCAAACATTATTGTGCTTCAAGAGTAATGTTGCCATGCCTCCGTAATATATCCAGTGATAGCCAACTCCCACACCCAATTATCTCTCCAGTTTATTCTTTTCTGATAGCAGTGCTCCAGTATCTCAGGGTCTGCCACAAAGAAGAGGGAGTCAAGCTATTCTCCAAGGCACCTGAGCCTAGGACAAGAAACAATGGGTGAAAACTAATCAAGTGGAAAAGCAACCTAGAACTAAGAAGAAATTTCCTGACAGTTAGAACAGTTAATCAGTGGAACCACTCTCATGCAGAAATTGTCAATTCTCCAGCACTGGAAGTTTTTAAGAAGAGATTGGAAAACAATTTGTCTGAAATGGTATAGGATTTCCTGCCTAAGCAGGGGGTTGGACTAGAAGACCTCCAAGGTCCCTTCCCTGCTACTGTATTGTATTGTATTGTATTGTATTGTATTGTATTGTATTGCATTGCATTGCATTGCATTGCATTGCATTGTACTCTACACTACACTACACTACACTATACTACCCCACTTTACCCTACCCTATCCTATTCATCTTCCCAACTTGCTTTGGCACTGGAAGCTCACATGCCCCTTCTGTCATGCTAGTGGCCCCCGCAAAAAGAGTGGCAGGCCCACCAATGCGCCTCATGCCTCACTGCCACAGTAGCGCAACACAGTAGCAGCCATGAGGTGACCACACAACTCAAAAATAATAAGACCTCCCAGACAATAAGGCCAAGCACTTATTTCAGGGATCAAAAGAAAATAAGACCCTGTCTTATTTTCGGGAAAACACAGTATGACATAGATATCTGTAACATTTGCAGCAGGAAAAAGTTGCTTTATTTGTATGAGAACAGCAGGATAGGATGAATAACATCATATGTGAAATGACTCAGGAGTTAATAGTTTCATTACTGCCAGAGCAAAATTCCTTAGTTCAGTCCTCCAGTCTGCCATGAAATGTTTAATAATGCCAACTTTTGTGCTGAAGATTCACTGAAGACAGAAAAAGACAAGAAAAACAAAGAAAGTGTTGTGTTAGCTGATTTGGGCCTTGATTACTGAAACAAAAACGGAAAATTTGTTTTGACTATTGGGAAAGTCATTTGTTCCTTTATGCATGTTTTGCTGTAAGGTACATATTTTGCTGAGAAGAAAGACACGTGGGCTTCCCATCTGTTGACATCAGCAAAAATTATAATAATTTTATAAGCATGATCAAAGAAATTCATTTCCAGATGAAAGTTAATGAACTGTACCAAAATGTAAGCTGTATTCTTCTGAACTTTTAAAAGATATTCTACAATATAAACAGAATTATTTTTAACGGGACAATGCACTGGAAGAGAATCTAAATTAAATATAGCTTAAATAATATGGGCTAAGACATGAATGTAACTCTTTCATTGTACTTAAATATTTTGAGAGCCATTGCTGATCATTTTAGTCCAATGCTCTCAATTGTTGGCAAAAGATATTACAGTAGAAAATATATATCATTTGGGTGGAAAGAGACTAATGGTGATGCATGGGAGCTGAACTGAATCTCCATATACAGAAGCAGTAAATCTCCATAAAACAGATTTTAAACCAATGTTTTGTGGACAATTTTCCAGAGGTATTTATCGGTCTGCTTTTAGAAGGACTAGCATAACTATATATTATCTTTGTGTAGCCCATTTCCATGCCCGTTCACTTAAAAACATTGTTATAAACTAAAATTTCTCCACATTTTTCCTATTAGTTCTGATTGAAAAACAATTGGCTTCTAAATATTTTCCCCCCCAAAGGAGATTATAATTTTTTATAATAAAAATTTTATAAGTATACAGATGTTGTATACTTATAGGTTTATTGACTGACTGATTAGTTTATTAACTCCACCTTTCTGGTATGGCAAATATTAAGAGAGCTAAAAATATGATCTCTCTGTGTGTGTTTGTGTGTGTGTGTGTGAATTCCTAGCATTTTCTTGCTAGTCTTTTTTTTTTCAGATCAACTGAATTTTGATCCATTGGTTATGAGCAACTGACGTGTCACCCAAAACCAACATTGTGACCTGAGAGAGTGACTGGCAGAAAGTAACTCATCAAAGTTCATAGCTAAGATAAAATTAGACCTCACAGTTTCCTGATTTTAGCCTAGTCCCTTACCACTTTAATTATGTTAACTTGAGGCTTCCTGTGGCACTGTCGGTGTTGGAAGATGCTCCCTAGGGAACGCCAGCCCTGTGATTGAGTAATAAACTGCTAGAACAGTGTAAATCAGCTGTCTAGTGGCTTGAAAACTCCCCCCTCGAGAAAAGAGGGGGGGTGAGCAGACGGGTGAGGCCACAGCTCCCCAGAACCCCCAGGAGAGATCCTGGGGTACGAAGGGTGAGAGCTCCCCAGAAGTCCGACATAGCTCCTCATCCGGGACACTTCTGCTTTTGCAGAAACGAAACGTCACGACCACCCTTGCTGCCAATGTTTAAATTTATATTTGAAAGATATGCAGGCAGAGCGAAGCAGGAGTGAATATAATTGTAAGTACAAACCTTAATTTTGATGTAACATACTTTCCTCTGTGAAGACAAAAGGACTCAAAGATGGCGATTGAATGACAAAGGGTGTGTCGAAAGTGAAATTTAAAAGGGACAGCATTTGTTAACTGCCTGTTAACGATGTTAAAAGACTCCTGATGGTTTATTAAACTGGTAGAGACTTAAGAGTTTAAGATCAAAGAAAACAGTATTGGTTAACAAACCTGAGGGAATAGGTGGATTTTTTGGACTTAATAAACTGGCTGCTGAAAAGTTTGAATATTTCGAAATGGCTTCAAAACAAGCAAAATTAAATGTTTCCAAGAGTGCTGGCAGTTCCCCAGCCCAGAGACAAAAATTACAATCTTTATTACCCCCAGCAGAAACAAAAACTCTGACACTTGAGGATCTCTAAAATGCATTAAAGGACCAAGCCATTGTTTTGGAGGAAAAGATTTCAAATGCTTTTAAAGATGGGTCTGATGAAATGTCTGGAATTAAGTACTTAATTCAAACCTGTAATCAACAGATTAGAGAAGACATAGTAGATGCATTTAAAGACTTACTTGGTTATGTAACATCTCTGGATGAGAAGGTGGAAGAAATTAATCAGTCTAACATTAAGTTGGAGAATAAAGTTGTGGATGCACAAAGCAAAATTGATAAATCAGAGGCAGAAGTAACAATGATACAATATAGAACAATGGGATTTGCTTTAAGAATAAGAGGTTTGAAAGAACAGAACCAGGAAGATCTGCGAGATATTTTTGCCGAAGCTTTCGCTCAATTAACTGGTGAACCAAAGGTGGAGTGTGCCTGGCAGATCAATAAAATTTACCCTATTAATTCATGGATTGCCAGACAGAGACAACTACCAAGAGATATTGTAATTTATTTTGTCACCAGGAAAACCAGGAATGAAATACTGCAAGCAACTTACAAAAATAAGTTACAAGTGGCAGGACAAGATGTGATAGTATTGAAGGAAATCTCCCCCAACAATGTTGAGATCCAGAAAGGATTATGCATTTTTAGTGGATGAACTTAAAAGTCGCCAGATTCAATTTAGATGGGAGGCCCCAGTCGGATTGGTGGTGAATTATCAAGGACAAAGATATTGTCTTAACACAGTTTGGAAAGCAAGAGATTTCTATAGCAATGTATTAAAGGCTGGATGCCCCCCCATCCCCAGGATTTAGAGGAAGAAAAGAAGCAGACGAAACCAGACAGCAAGATATTCAGGCACAAGGGGGAGCTGCTCAAGCTCTGGATTTACTTGAAGAGATAGAAGAAATTATGGAACCAAGACAAACTCGAGCAGCCACTAAACGCCAAGAGCAAGAATTAAAGATGCAGGAAACCCAGAAAATAATTCAAGAAATTACAAACACGAACACAGAAGCTGTGGGGGGAGCAAGTCCGAAGGAGAAATCCCAGCAAGATTTCCAGGCAACTCTTAGAAAGCTTCAGGGAGCTGAAGATGACAATTAAATTTCTAACCTGGAACGTTAATGGTTTGAATTCACCACAAAAAAGGAAAAAAAAATTTCACTACTTGAAACAATTTAAAAACGATATAATTTGCTTGCAAGAAACTCATATTAGAATACAGGATCAGAAATACTTGATGAATGCAAGATTGGGATCATACTTTGTGGCATCTGCTCCAGAGAAGAAAAATGGTATAGTCATATACTTAAGAAAAGACTTAAAGGCTGAACTAATCAGAGCAGATCCTCAAGGAAGATATATTGCAATTGAATTATTAATAGAAGGAAAGAAAATACTCTTAACAGGAGTATATGCTCCTAACCAACAACAAGAAAAGTTTTATAAATTGCTTCATGCTAAATTAACACAATGGGATTATAAATCGTGTATACTATTGGGTGACTGGAACGGAGTAATGGACACCACCAAAGACAAGAAGAGATTATTGCAAAATACTCAAACATGAACAAGACTACCTAAATCCTTTTTTGAGTTGATGGATGATACGGAACTGAGAGATATTTGGAGAGAACGGAATGCTAAAGAACGGGACTTCACATTTTTCTCCGATAGGCATCAATCCTTTTCCAGAATTTATTTTATACTAATCACAAATAATTTACTTTCTAGGGTGAAGAAGACAAAGATATGCTCGAGAACCTTAACAGATCATAACCCAGTTTGGATGGAATTGGAATATAGAGAGGGATCTAGGAGATCTTGGAGGTTAAATGAAAATTTATTTAGACATGAGAGAAATGTTACAGAATATAAAAAATTATTGAAAGAATATTTTGTTTTTAATATGCATAAGGGGACATCGATGGAAATGGTTTGGGATGCAAGCAAAGCTTACATGAGAGGTGTCTTAATAAATTTGAATAATTTATATAGGCGTAAACAGGGGGAAAGACAAAGGGAATTAGAAGAAGAAATAAAAAAGAAAGAGCATGCATTAATATCTAATCCAGACAATAAGAAGACAAAGAAGCAGATGAGTTCCGGTCCCCGAAGGCGATGGACCTGTGCGTCCACCGCTCGTCTCTTCGGTGGGCTCCATTTAGGAGCACAGGGCGCCTTGGAGGGGCTCCCTGCCGTAGGGCGGCTCATTGGGACCCACTGGATCAGCGGCAGCCACAGGAGGGTTTCCAACCTCGCCCCAGGAGCTGTGGAGCATGGGGGTGCATGGCGGCGCTGTGCGCTGTCGCTCTGTGCCTTCGCCGAATGGAGCCTGGAAGGAAACAATCAATCAGATGTTACAGCTGAAGTGCGGTGAGATGGGAAGTTTCCCTCAATCTCTTTTAAATCTACCTAATTGATGAGCAGCAGCCTTTCTAAATTGTGGATTCAATCCTTTGAAGTGTTAAGATTGGAGGGGGGATTTTCCACTCCCCCTCGGAAAAGCAGCACTCGGAATATATCTCTCTCTCGGAGGAGAGAGAGAGAGTTAAAAGTTAATTTTCACTTCCACTAAGCAATGGGACAATGACCTTTGCAACAATTGCAAGAGATGATTCCTGAGTTGATTTTTTAAAACTACCTTTTGGAAACTTTGGATATGTTGCTTTCTGATCCCCTGTGAAGGCGGAGCCAAGATGGCCAACTTCCTTCTTCTTCTTCTTTGCTTTAACGAATGAAGTTTCCCCTTTGAAAGGATTTCTGGCTTTATATTACTCTGCACCCCAGAGATCTCCTGGAGCCTCTCTTCTTATGTGGCCCCCTTGGATTTGGAACATTTGATTCTTATCTTTTGGCTTGGAGCTGTACAGGAAGACTAACTTTCACTTCTGGGCTTGTTTGCCTCACGATCTCTCCCAGCTGTGCACTCCACAGACGCCATTTCTTCTGTATAAGACTTACAGCTATCTGAACTTAACATGGGTCCTAAAAAGCCACCGCCTGGTAAGGCATCCTCGGCCCTGACATCTTCTACATCTAGCCCGATTACTCAACAGACACAAATGGCCTCATTCTACAACCTAAAACAACTGAAGAGATTTCAAAGGACTTATCTGTTGCCCAAATGTTTCAAACTATTATGAAGGGACAAGACGAACTGAAAAAACAACTGGCAGACTTAAATGATCAGCTCAGAGAAATGCAACAACAAGCAACACAAAATAAACAGAGAATAGGTGTACTGGAGGAAGACATGACTGGGCTGAGGGAGGAGGTTGAGATTGTCCAGAAGGGGAATAGAGAATTTGAAAATCATATGATAAAAATGGAATTTGAAAGAATGTCTTTTTTTTCTTAGATTTCAAAACTTACCAGAGACAGAAAATGAAGACCTTAAGGAGATCATGACCACAATTTTAGCAGAATATATTAAATGATATAAACAACAGCTATGGTGGGATATTGATTTCATTTATAGGATCAATTCAGCATACGCTAGAACACACAATGTTCCAAGGGAAATACATGTTAAATTTCTTAGAAAGACTACAAGAGATGAGGTCTTAGGAGCTCAAAGGGTGGGACCATTAAAATATAAAGACAAAGAAATAACCACCCTTAAACAAATTCCGAAGAAAGTAAGAGATAAGAGGAAGAAATATTCTTCTTTATCAAAGAAATTATATAATAAAAGAGTTTGGTTCAGATGGTTATTGCCAGAAGGAATTGTGATTTTCTGGGAGGGCACTAGAATTAGAATTAATACAGTTGTGGAGGCAGAGGCTTTCATTGAAAAATACAGTGCCTTTCTAGATGGAACAGGGGACAGTACACAAAATATGAGGGGGGAGGGGTCATGGCTCTGCCAGAAGACAGGGGGGAGGAAGCAATAGTGAAAAGACTCAGGTCACAAAAATGAGTTTGAAACATTATTGCAATTGTTGTTATAATGTAATTGTTGGAAGTGACATAAAAGATGATTGAATATATACACTTCCGGTTCCGGCGGCTGATGACGATGGGCAACTCGTTGCTCACTCCGGCTCCCCGGTGGGCTTCCCCACTTCTTGGGGGGCACACGACGCCCCGTAGAGGCGTCCTGCCAGAGGGGTGGCATCGCGGAGGATCCCTGCATCGGCGCCGGCCGTCGGGAGGTCCCCTGTGTGCTCAAGGCACCGGGGAGCAGATCGGAGGGCGCGTGGGCGCGTCTTTGCTGACAGGCTGTTCGGAGTGAAAAAAGAAAGCTGAAGGATGCGGCGGCAGAGCGGTGAGGTGTAGACTCCTTTCATTCCTATTACCAACTATAAAATCTGTCAGCTGTGCAAACTTGAACTTTTGGTTTGATTTGGAGAGGTGCGGCTGGAGGGGAGGGGGATTTCCCCCCCCCTTGGACAAGTGGCTGGAAACAAGAGAGCTCTCAGCCCCAAGGGAAGGAGGAGGGGGAGAGCCAAACTAAAGATGTCACACCCCTATTAAATGGATTTTCAGATTTAAACTTTTAAGATTTAAGACAATGAGATCTGGAAGCCCTGGGTACTTTGAAAACTTTATTTGTTGCCTCAATACCCGAAGCTGGCAGGGCAAGATGGCACACTTCCGTTGTCTTCATGAGATGTGAGACTTGACTCCACCTTTTAACTTCAGGCTTCTGGTCTTTGTCTCCGTGCTACCTGGATAATTCTCTTGTGGATTGTTTGCTTCTGAACCCCCTGGAGTGAAAAATGACTGCTCTTTTGCCAGGGTGATTAGAAAATTCCCCTGTGCCTGGACTCTCTGTCTCCTGGACTCTCTTGGCTGTTCTATCTCTCTGACTAATCCTTCTTTATACTGACTGGACTCTTTACTTTATAAACAATGGCATCTAAAAGACCACCTCCTGGAAAGTCAGGCTTTGCTGCCTCAGCCCCAACATTTGCAACCTCCAGTTCTAGCACACAATCAACGTTAACAGCCTTCAAGCAACCTAAATCTACGGACCTGGAATTTCATCAAATGTTACAACAACTTCTACAGGGACAAGAGGAAATAAAGAGACAATTGAAGGAGATGAAAGAAGAAATTAAAGAGAACCAGGATAAAATTAATAAGAACTCACAGAGACTGGATCTTTTGGAAGATGGGGCGGCTGAGATGAAGGGAGGGATAGAGGGTGTGCAAAGGGGAAACAAAGAACTTGACACCCAACAAATGAAAATAGAGTTTGAGAGAATGTCTTTTTATCTTAGATTCCAGAACGTGATGGAGACAGATGATGAAAACATAAGGGAAATCATGACAACCATTTTGGCTGAGTATATTCAGAAGGAAAAATAACAGATGGGGTGGGAAATAGACCTGGCTTATAGAGTGAACTCAGCGTATGCTAGAACGCACAATGTCCCCAGGGAGGTACACATTAAATTTCTTAGGAAAAGCACAAGAGATGAAATCCTGAATGCACAAAGGGGGCAAGCCTTGATATACAAAGATAAGGAGATAACCATTCTGAAACAGATCCCCAAGAAAGTGAGGGAGAAAAGAAAATCTTATTCGCAATTGGCGAATAAACTATACCAGAAGGGGGTGTGGTTTCGATGGTTACTGCCTGAAGGTATGCTAATACTCTGGGAGGAGACAAGAGTTAGAATTAATACACCCATAGAGGCGCAGGCCTTTATGGAGAAAAATAAACTGCTCCTAGAAAAACCAGAAGACACTTCAGTAGATGTACAAGACATGGGAGGGGCCGGAGCACTGCCAACTGGGGGAGATGGGGTGACATCAAGAAAGCTCAGATCACACAAATAAGTAAGAAAATCCACGTGATATAAACTGACCGAAATTACCAATTGAATTTACCACACTGACTATATGCTATTATGTAATATTTGAATTTTATGCAAATGTATACTATGAGTTTGGAGGGGGGGTGCACCTACCGCATTTCGCAGCTGCCAAAATTTGTAACCTTTCCCTTAGCTTTTCCCTATGTAAAACATCAAAAAACCAATAAAAAACTTTGTTTAAAAAAAAAGATGATTGAATATATTGTTGATATAATGTAAAACAAAAAGCTGCCAATGTTTATTTCTTAATTTTTGATCCTTTTTTTCTGTAAAAGTTGTGAGATTGGAGGGATTTCTACCTTTCGCACGATGTAGCTGTCAAAATCTTCTTGTACCTATTTACCCTTTCCTATAAATATTTGTAAAAACCAATAAAATTATTTTAATAAAAAAGAAGACAAAAGAAGCAATTACTTTACTGCAAGGACAGTTCAATATGTTGATGTCAGACCAAGTAGCTACAAATCTGATATATGCTAAACATAATACTTTTTGTAATGCAAATAAACCAGGTAGATGGCTAGCTTACATGTTAAGGAAAAAACAAAAGTCTCGTACTATAGAGAAAGTAGAATACAAAGGTAAAGAAGTTTATCAACAGGATATGATTAAAAAGGCTTTCTCAGAATACTATACTAGATTGTACGCTGGTGATAAGATACAAGGTTTAGATATAGATAGATATTTGGAGAAAGAGAAAATACCTATAGTTACAGATGAGCAAAGGGAAAGATTGAATCAACTTGTAACCACAGAGGAAATTCTCCTGGCAATTAAGCAATTAAAAATTGGGAAGGCCCAGGTACAGATGGATTGACAGCGGTTTATTATAAAAAGTTATAATTAGAAATGGTAGATCCTCTTAAGGAATTATTTAACAAAATTCAAATGGAAGGAAGAGTACTGCCATCTTGGAGAACAGCCTTTATTTCCCTGATTCCAAAAGAAGATCAGGACCACACCCAGCCAAAAAACTATAGACCTATTTCATTACTTAATACAGATTATAAAATTTTTGCTAAAATATTAGCAAATATGTTGATGTCAATTATACAACAAACGATTCATAATGATCAATCCGTTTTTATACAGGGGAGACAAATGAAAGGAATGTAAGACTAATTATTAATATATTGGAATATCTGGGGAGGAACAACGAAGTCCCCACAGCACTTTTATTCTTAGATGCGGAGAAAGCATTTGATCAAGTGAATTGGCAATTTCTAATAAAAATTATACAAAAGATGCATTTTGGAGAGTATTTCACACAATCTATTAAGGCAATATACCAGAAACAAACAGCACAAATTATAATTAACAGTAGTTTAACAGAATCCTTCAAAATTGAAAAAGGAACAAGACAGGGGTGTCCCCTGTCTCCATTATTGTTTATCTTAATCTTGGAGTTATTGTTGAATAGAATACGTGGGTCAGATGACCTACAGGGAATTAAGATTAGGCATTATGAATATAGACTACGAGCATTTGCGGATGACTTGGTTGTAACTTTAACCCAACCCGAGAAATCAGCTAGAGGTTTAATGAACATAATTAATCAATATGGTCAAGTATCTGGGTTCAAAATAAATCTAGGAAAAATAAAGATGATAGTTAAAAATATGACCACAAATCAAAAAGAAGAACTAGAAAGAGCAACAGGATGTGACATAGTAGAAAAGGTTAAATATTTAGGAGTCTACGTTACAACCTCAAATGGGAAATTATATAAGTATAATTATGAACCATTATGGCATAAAATACAGGTAGAGATGAATAAATGGAAAAAACTACAATTGTCATTGTTGGGAAGGATAGCAGCAGTAAAAATGAATGTTTTGGCTAGGTTTCTATTTCTCTTTCAAATGATACCAAAACTTTAAAAAGATACAAATTTGGAAGAATGGCAGAAAGGTATTAATAACTTTGTCTGGGTGGGGAAGAAACCAAGAATAAAACTTAAAATAATGCAAGACATACAGGAAAGAGGAGGTTTGAAAATGCCTAATTTAAAATTATATTATGAAGCAGTAGTTTTATCAACAATTAGTGATTGGATTAACCTAACAGAGGATAGAATACTGAATATTGAGGGATATGACTTGGTATATGGTTGGCACGCTTATTTAATATATGACAAGAAGGTGGATAAGATTTTTAAAAGCCATATATTAAGAAACGCCTTATTGCGTGTCTGGAAAAAATACCAATATAGGTTAAATGATAAGATACCTATGTGGGTAGTACCCAGACACGCGATAGAGAATATAAGTATAGAACAAAAACAGGATGTAATTACATATAGAGAACTTCTTAATATATAGAGAGGTGCTCTACAGTTAAAGTCTATGAATGTATTAAGAGAGGAAAGGGTAACTCAAACCTGGTTCCAGTATGGAGAGTTACAAGCTAGATGGAAAAAATATCAGACAATTGGTATCACGCAAAATGAGGATGGTTTGGTAAAACAAATTAGGGACCAGAGTCAAATGCATATAAAAAGGTTGTATAATATACTGATAGAAATAGATTCTGAAACAGAGTTAGTTAAAGACTGTATGATAAAATGGGCACAAAATTTTGAAGAGCCAATAATGATGGAAACATGGGAAAAGATTTGGGTAAGAAATGTAAAACTCATGCAAACTCAGAATTTGAGAGAGAATTTTTATAAGATATTGTATAGATGGCATTTAGATCCCAAAAAATTATCTTGAATTTACAACCTAAATGTTGGAGATGTGACTGTGCTGACGCTACGTATTACCATTTATACCATAAAGTTAAAGCATTTTGGATAAAAATATGGTGGGTTACTCAAAATATACTTTAATAAAGGATAAAGTTCACTCCCCAGTTGTTTTTGTTAGGTATAATTACAGACTGTACAGTTATAGAGACTAATTTGATTTTGAACTTAACGACAGCAGCAAGATTGTTGGTAGCGCAGTACTGGAAGAGGGAAGATTTGCCTACTATTCAAGAATGGACACTAAAAGTAGTAAATTTAGCAGAGATGGCTAAAATTACAGCATACTTGAAGGACCACTCAACTGAGAAATACAAGCTGGAATGGAGAAGATGGATTGACTATATTCAAAATAAATATTGGACTAAAAAATTTCAATTAGCTTATGAGTGAAAGCACAAGGAATGCTACAATTTACCTAAAGTTAGCTTAACAAAAGGGGAATTAAAGCACAAGAGGAGGTAGGATGTTCAAATCAGTTAGCTTATGCTAGCGCAGTGATGGCAAACCTATGGCACGCGTGCCACAGGTGGCACATGGAGCCATTTGTCAGGGCACGCGAGGTGTGAGAACACTTAAAACGACCCTCCGAGCAAACCAGAAGTGACTTCTGGTTTGCTCGGAGGGTCGTTTTGAGCGCTCCGAAGGCGTCAGGGAAGCCTCCGAATGGTCCCTGAAGCCTTTGGAACGTTTAAAACGATCCTCCGAGCAAACCGGAAGTCACTTCTGGTTTGCTTGGAGGGTTGTTTTGAGTGCTCCGAAGACATCAGGGAAGCCTCCGGACTATCCCTGAAGCCTTCGGAGCGCTCAAAACGATCTTCCAAGCAAACCTGAAGTGACTTCCGGTTTGCTTGGAGGGTCATTTTGAGCGCTCTGAAGGCTTCAGGGACCGTCCGGAGGCTTCCCTGATGCCTCCGAAGGGTGTCCGGGGGGCGGGGGGAGGCTGTTTTTGCCCTCCCCAGGCTCCTATAAAGCCTTGAGCCTGGGGAGGGCGAAAAAAGTATGTAAAAATGGGGGGCAGCGCTGTAGTGCACTGGGGGGGTGTCGTGCATTGCATTATGGGTGTGGCACGCCTTCACACGATCCCCCTGTGCTCCCCCCACTTATGGCACATGAGCCAAAAAAGGTTCGCCATCGCTGTGCTAGCGTATGATTGTTAAATGTTTATACCCTGTATTTTGCTCTGGGAAGTTGGGGGAGGGAGGGCTGGAGGGTGGGAAGGGGAAGGGGTAATACTTGTAAAACTTATTAAAACTTTTAATTAAAAAAAATATGTTAACTTAACTACACTCATAACAATAGCTCTTAGACTTATATACCACTCCATAAGGCTTTTCAGAACTCTCAGAGCAGTTTACAGATTCAGCATATTGCTCCTAGCAATCTAGATCCTTATTTTGCCAACCTCAGAGGGATAGAAGGATGGAAGGCTGCTTCCATCTTGAACTGGTCAGGATTGAATTCCTGGCAGTGAGCTGAATTAGCCTGCAATACTACATTTTTTAAATAAAGTTTTTTTTATTACATAATTTAAAAGTTTTTGTAAATAGAGTTTTGTCCAGTTTTCTCCCTTTAACATTTTCACATATACATAATTCATTTTACATTACATTTCC
>NC_138554.1:126809452-126988496 GCF_964273705.1 Natrix helvetica
AAGACTTGCTGACGTCAGAGGCAGTCCTCGTTCAATATTCGGACAAGCTGCCTTTGACTCTTGCTTGTGACGCCTCCCCTGTGGGTTTGGGGGCGGTCCTAAGCCATGTGCTGCCCAATGGCTCGGAGGCCCCCATAGCCTTTTATTCCCGGACACTGACTTCTGCAGAACGCAACTACAGCCAGATCGACAAGGAGGCTCTGGCTGCAGTGTCAGGGATTAAGAGGTTCCATGATTACTTCTATGGTCAGCACTTTACTTTGTTCACCGACCATAAGCCACTCCTTGGGCTTTTGGCAGGTAACAAGCCGACCCCTCCCATTCTTTCACCGCGCATGACAAGGTGGACAGAGTTCCTGGCTGCATACAGCTACACTCTGCTCTACCGGCCGGGCAAGCACATAGGGCACGCTGATGCCCTCAGCCGCTGCCCCCTGCCCATTGCAGACCCCCCGACAGTGCCGTGCCTGTCGGTTTTGGCCATAGCGGATTTGGCTCTGCCACTCTCTTCCGGAGAGGTGGCCTCAAAATCTAGGGCTGACCCTGACCTGTCCCAGGTCATGAGATGGGTCCAAAGGGGCTGGCCTGAGGGACTGGTGCCAGAGCACCTTCGTCCCTTCAAGGCCAGGCAGTTGGAGCTGTCACTTCACAGTGGGTGCCTCCTGTGGGGTGACAGGGTGGTCATCCCACCCAGCCTGCGCCATCAGGTGCTATCTCGCCTTCATGAGGGCCACCCGGGCATAGAGCGCATGAAATGCCTGGCGCGCAGCTATGTCTGGTGGCCCCACATTGATGACGAGATAGCCGCCTGGGTGGCCGGCTGCCCCCCCTGCCAACATTCCCGATCGGCGCCACCGGCAGCCGCTCCAAGGGAATGGGAATTGCCCCGTGGGCCTTGGTCCCGCCTCCACGTGGATTTCGCGGGTCCCTTCAGAGGCCAGGTCTTCATGGTGGTGGTGGATGCATATTCGCGCTGGGTGGAGCTCATCCTCATGAGGTCCACCACAGCCGAGGCCACGATCAGGGAACTGACTAGGCTTTTCACCACCCATGGCTTGCCGGACATCATTGTCTCTGATAACGGGCCTCAATTTGCATCCACCGCGTTCCAGCTGTTCCTGACTTCTCAGGGTATCCGCCATGCCCCAGTCGCCCCATACCATCCGGCTAGTAATGGCCGGGCGGAACGGGCGGTCCGCTCGGCCAAGGAGGCATTAGGCAGGATGGATGGGGCAGACTGGCCATCAAGGGTGGCTGCTTACCTCTTGGTACAGCATGCCACTCCTTGCCCCCTGACCGGGAAGTCTCCAGCTGAGCTGCTGATGGGCCGGCGCCTGTGGACCACCTTGGATAGGTTGCACCCACTCTATTCAAGTGAACAGCCTGGCAACCTGGGGCCCCCTTCCCGTTCCTTCCTTCTGGACGATTCTGTTTGGGCTCAGGCTTTCTCAGGGGCGGTTCGGTGGGTGCCTGCCACCATCACCGCCATAACCGGCCCCTGTTCTTACAGGGTCCAGCTACCTGATGGGACCGAATGGCGGTGGCACCTGGATCAATTGAGGCGCCGCCTGCCCTGCAACAGCGACAACATCCCCGCCAGGTCGACCATCGACGTCGCTGCGCCTGAGCCCTCCAACGTTTCGTTTCCTGGTGCCCTTCCACCAGTCACTGATCACCCGGCCCAGCTGCCCAGGGCCTTTCCGTTCTCGGACGCCGCCTCACGGCCGTCCATTGTTGGGGGTGCGTCGCCCGTTAGGCGTCTGCCTCCCGGTTTCCAAGTGGCCTTCCCCGAGTCAGGCCAGGCCTACCATGAAATTCCCAGTTCAAGCCCGCCTTCGGCCGCGCCCCCTCGGCCCTGCCTACCTGAGCCTGGTTGTTCTCCGTCAGGGGTGGGCCTCCAAGATGGCGGCCGGAGCTCCACTCCCATGCGGGAGGAGCTTCAACGGACACCACCTTCCTCTCCGGCGCCTCCTCTCGAACTAAGGCGTTCTGGGCGGGTCCAGCGCCGCCCAGTCTATTTGCGTGACTACGTTTGTGCGTCGTCTGCACATGCGCAGTCACTGGGGGGGAAGGAGTATTGTGTCCAGGCAGATGACGTCAGGGAATTTCCCCTGACAGCCGGCTTCTGCACTAGCAACAGCCAGGTCGCGTCTGATTGGCTAAGACACGACCTGGCTGAGAGCGGGGAAACTCTGGCTTGGGGATTGGCTGGTTCGTCTGACAGCTTCGTATAAATAGCTGTCAGACAAACCCTGCATTGAATTCTCTCCTGTATTTTGTCAAGACTGTTCTGTTCAATAAAGACTGTTGATTCTCCTCACGACTCCGCTCGCCTTTCGTGCTTATTCAACACTATATATATATATGTGTCTTTCGTTGTTCGGGTTTTCTCCCGCGTAGAATTGGAAGTATCTTCACGATGTTTCGATGAAGTCTCATTCATCATCTTCAGGCTGGTGCTTCTGGCTTGGTGCTTCCGGCTTGGTGCTTCCAGGAGCAATGTGAGATCTCAGCCGGTTCCTCCTTTTAACTGCCAGTGGGGGTTTGTGCTGATTGGGTGGGAGCTTGGCTGCATTCTGATTGGGTGGAGGTGTATTCTGATTGGTAGGGGGCTTGGCTATGTTCTGATTGGATGGGAGTTTGGCTGTGCTCTGATTGGATGGGGGCGTGATTGGATGGGGGCCCCAAACATATCCTAGATCTGACCAACCACTGCCTATCCAACACATACTTCATCTATAACGGACAAAAATACAAACAAATAGAAGGAGCACCCATGGGATCACCCCTCTCACCTGTCATTGCTAACCTCTTCATGGAACACTTTGAAACCCAAGCTCTAGAAAAATCTGATCACAAACCCAAACTCTGGCTCAGATATGTAGACGACACCTTCATAATCTGGCCACACGGGAAAGATAAACTGGACAACTTCCTCACACACCTCAACAGCCTACACCCCAGAATACAGTTCACCATGGAAACAGAAGCCAATAACCAACTCCCCTTCCTGGATGTCTTAGTCTATAAGAAATCCAATGGATCCCTAGGACACACCATCTACCAGAAGAAAACACACACAAACCGCTATTTGCATGCACTCTCACACCACCACCCAGCACAGATCAACTCTGTAGCCAAGACACTCATCTCCAGAACAAAATGCTTAGCTGACGAACAACACCTCAAAACCGAACTACACACTCTCACCAACGTACTAACATCCAATGGATTCCAAAGAAACAATATCACTAACCTAATCCAAAAAGAAAACCCCACTAAAATCCAAGACAATGAACAAGAAAACAGCAAAGCCCTCCTCCCATACATAAAAGGCACCACAGACAGAATCAGCAAGATCGTCCACAAACACAACATCAAGACAGCATTCTACACAAACCGAAAAATATCCACCATCCTAAGAAACCCCAAAGACAAAATAGAGTTAGAAAATCAAGGAGTATATGAAATCCCATGCACCACCTGCCCCACCACATACATCGGACAAACCAACAGAAGAATAAAGGCACGCATTGAAGAACACAAAAACTCAGTCAGAAAGGAGGAACCAACTTCTTCCCTGGTCCAACACCTCAAAGCCACAGGACATGATATAGACTTTAAAAAGACCAGAACTATTGCCAAAATTGAACACTTTAACAACAGAATAATCAGAGAAGCTATTGAGATAGAAAAACGACCACACAGCATGAATAAACGAGATGATACCTCCCGCCTTCCAGCCATTTGGAAACCCGCCCTCACTGACAAACGAGTCCCTAACACAAAGAATGATACCAGACCCACACTCACAAAAACCACACAGGATGTCACTATCACACATCCACGCAAAAAGCAAGCTCAAACCCACACCGATAATGACCAAAAACCAGAAGCCGGACCACAAACCAGAAGCCAGACCACAGCTGCATTATTAGCCACTTTAAACCCCTCAGATCCATACATTAAGCAAACTGATGCTCACCACGGAGATGTGGCACGACCACAAACGCGAAGCCAAACAACAGTAAAGCAGCTCACCAGCTCAAATCCCTCTGCAACTCAGACTAACACAAGCACAACCAGGCCCCCACCCAAACAGAACACGCCCCCATCCAATCAGAGCACAGCCAAACTCCCATCCAATCAGAACACAGCCAAGCCCCCTACCAATCAGAATACACCTCCACCCAATCAGAATGCAGCCAAGCTCCCACCCAATCAGCACAAACCCCCACTGGCAGTTAAAAGGAGGAACCGGCTGAGATCTCACATTGCTCCTGGAAGCACCAAGCCGGAAGCACCAAGCCAGAAGCACCAGCCTGAAGATGATGAATGAGACTTCATCGAAACGTCGTGAAGATACTTCCAATTCTACGCAGGAGAAAATCCGAACAACCAAAGACATACATACAAACACCCGCGAAAACCTCAGAAAACAAATTATATATATATATATATATATATATATATATATATATATATATATATATATATATATATATATATATATATATATATATATATATATATATATATATATATACATACATACATACATACATACATACATACATACATACATACATATATATATATATATATGTACAAATACAACACAAATATAAAAAGGCAACATTAAAAATAAAAATATGGTTTTCTGCCTGCATGGTCTTCTGTGATAAGCCGAAGGACAGAAAGAGGGAGTAGTGACCTTCCTCCCATATTTAGTCATACTAGGGGTTGTAACACAAATACATACCTATTTCCCTGGCTCAACTGATAAGGAAGAGAGCCCGTGGCTTAGTGGCTAAGACTCCTGCCTAAGATATATACAGCCTGGGTTCAAATCCCAGTAAGGGTATGGCTAGCTGATGAGAGCTAATTAGCTCGAAATAGATCTATACTAGTCTCCCTTTATTTATTTATCAGTACAAATACAACACATATACATATATTTATTTATCAGTACAAATATAACATATATATATACCTACACCCGTGAAAATCTATGAAAACAAATATATATAGTGTTGGTGGGAGTGTTCTCAATGCTTTGATTAGGCTGTTATTTACTGTTTGATTTTGTAGTTCCTTGATTAGGATATTAATCAAGGAACCACCAAGACCACTCCCACTAACAATGACAGGGTAAGTTATTTGTATATAATAAGAGAGAAAACCTCATTCCATTCTAGCATAGATTATGCTACCTAGTTGGGTAATGAAACATTTACAAGAAAGCAATCCATCTTAGAGAGTACTAGGGACCCCACAATTCAACCCTGAGCTACTAATATCTTTTCATGATAAAATATCTCCATCTTTGATAAACAAGAGAACTTTTGCCATGGAGATTCCAATAGGTGTAGACAGCAATTCAAAGGGCAGTCTGTCAAAATAGGGTCCAATCTAGGCTTCTCTTCCTGCCCCCTCATCTCCTACATTTTCATTTGGCCTGAAATAAGGAAACCTGGAATAACACTGGGGAATAACATCTTTGCAGGATGGCCATCTAAGAGAAATTCAGGCTGACAGCTGTTTTCCCTCTGAGGCTAAAGACCTGGAAGATTTCACAGCATTCTTTCAGAAAGATGTAATGTTGTGAAATTTCCCCAGACAATATCCCTATAAGGCTGATTGTCAATAGAAAAATCCCTTTTTTTAGACTTATGCAAAACAGCTGCACCCCCCTCCTCCTTCTGGCACATGGTTATATCCTTAAGGGGAAGGTGATACAATTGGCTTACCTTGGACAGAGGGCAGGTCAGTGCTTTGAACTAATTGTGGCAAGGTAGGAATCAGCAGTGGGGTTTTTTTATACCCATATTTTATACTCATATAGTGTTTTTATATCAATTGTGTCTTTATTTCAATATAGTGTTTTTCTAAGTAATTTTTCTGGGATGATGTTCCAAACTTTGAAAGGGAATTAAAAAAAAGTCCTAATGTTTTAAAGAATTCATTTTAAAAGCTGTATTTTTATTAATACTTAATACCATTTTTAGAAGGGACATTGTGGCTCATTGGCTAAGAAGCTGAGCTTGTTGATCAGAAAGGTCGTCAGTTCACATCCCTAGCAACACATAACGGAGTGAGCTCCTGTTACTTGTGTTAGATATCTGCATAAACTGCTGTAGTCTTCACTCAGGTCCGCCATTTAGGCGGGAACACAGGGCTACTCTGATTGGTCGGGAGGTCTGCCAGCTCCCCATAAAAGGGGAGCTGCACAACCCCGTCTTCAGCTGGATCGGATCTACTTGACTTGAATAAAGAGCTGTTGTCACGTTCGTCTGGAATCTGTCCTCTCCTTGCCCGAATATAACACTGGCGACGAAGGTGGGATTGAGAGGCAGATAGGACGAAGAACTACAACCAGACATTCCAGCAAGTAATCCAGCCCGGGGAATCAGCGGGAACTCCGGCAGCCATTTCAGCGCGGCAAATTCAAATCGCAGGACAAGATGGCCATGCACGCTCCGCCAACCCCCGTACGATCCAGTGGCCGAACATTGGGAATCCTACATGCTGAGGTTCGAATGTTTCCTTGAGGCAAACGACCTCACGGGAGTACCGGACTCCCGGAAAAAGAACATGTTCCTGGGTTACTGCGGATGAGAGGTTTTCGAGATGGCCAGAGACTTATCGGAACCAACCCTGATCCAGGCAGTAACATGGACAGCTCTACAACAGACGCTGCAGATGCACTACGCACCCAAGCCTTCCCGCCATGTTCGCCGCCACGAATTCTACATGAGGAATCAGAAGGCAGATGAAACCATCAACCAATACGTCGCAGCCCTTCGGAAGGCGGCAACGTATTGCAAATTCAGAAATCTGGACGAGCACATCCTGGATCGCCTCATATGCGGAGTGCGGGACATTTCCCTGCAGAAACGTTTGTTGGCAAGATCCAACTTAACGTTGCAGATCGCACTTGATGAGGCCAGAGCATCGGAATCAGCAGACAGGTAAACGGAGACGTTACAACGCCAGCACAACGCACCCCAATCCGGTACTAGACAGACCCGTGTCCATCACAAGGCCACCGACCAAGAGACCGAGGACAGTGAGAGCGAAGACAGCCACCGCATGAGCAGCAGCCGCACAAAGCCGGCACGGAAATTCGAATCCCGTTTGCCACCCTGCGCGAGTTGCGGAGGAAACCACCCCCGGTCTACTTGTAGATTCCGGGACGCTGTTTGCCAGCGCTGTGACAAAATGGGGCACATTGCAAAGGTGTGCCGGAGCGAAGTCCCTGCCACAACATGGCAACCTCCATCTTACTGCCAACAGAAGCCCACCCCAGGGGCTTGGCGAAAAAACAAAGGGTGCCCAGAAAGAGAACCAAGGGAGTCAGCCGAGAGAGAGTATTCCCAGAGAGAACCACTGAGAACCTATCTCACAACGATAGGGCAGGTCCGCACCAAGTGGCCCAAAAAGCTGAAACTTACTGTCCTCCTTGAGGACTCTCCATGCGAGCTAGAAGTCGACACAGGTTCATCATTGACGATCATCTCGTGGTCAACCATGAAAAAGGCGATCCCCAATCTTAAGAAGCGCCAGCTGCATAAACCAGACATCTTGCTACGCGACTACCAGGGGAACAGGGTCCCCATCGTGGGTCAAGGCACATTCCGGGTCCAGTTCAAGAACATCATAGCCCAGCTGCCCATAACCGTGGCCAGCGAACCACTGCAAAGCCTCCTGGGACTGGACTGGTTTGAAGCCCTGGGTCTGGAAGTCACTGGCATCAACACCGTTGAAAACAGCAGCGCCGAGGAAATCTTTACGGATTTCGAGGACGTGTTCAGCCCCGGCCTTGGTAAGTACGTGGGGACGCCAATCTCATTTACTTTGGACCCCAACGTGGCGCCTATCAGACTTAAACCCAGGAGAGTGCCTTTTGCCCTCCGACCTAAAATTGATAAGGAAATCGACAAGCTGGTTGACCAACGAATCCTAGAAACAGTCGACCATGCTCATTGGGAAACCCCAATAGTGACCCCGGTAAAGCCAGATGGGTCAGTCCGCATCTGCACGGACTATAAATGTACTATTAATGTCGCACTACAACAGAGCCCGTACCCTGTACAGTACAACATTTATTACACTCACTGGGGCCAGGATTTTTTTTTGCAAAGTTAGATATGGCACAGGCTTACCAGAAGCTGCCTGTAGATGGCACCACGGTGGAAGCCCAGACTATAGTGACGCATAGGGGTGCATTCAAATGCAACCGCCTACAATTCGGTGTGAGTATTGCCCCTGGACTGTTCCAGAGCGTCATGGAACGGCTTTTGCAGGGAATACCAGGAGTCATCCCCTATTTCGACGACATCTTAGTATCTGCTGCAAATGAGGCGCAACTTTTAAAACGTGTTAGGACCGTTTTGGCCAGAATTCGTGAAAAGGGCCTCCGTCTAAAAAAGGAAAAATGCCACATTAATGTGCCCAGTGTAGAATTCCTGGGCTACATGATTGATGGCTCGGGAATCCACCCGACATCCCAAAAAATTAAAGCAATTCAGGACGCCCCCACACCTCAAAAGCAGACCGAGTTGCAGGCCTTCCTCGGACTTCTTAACTTCTACAGCGTCTTTCTCAGACAGAAAGCTACCGTTGCTGAACCCTTACACCGACTTCTAGCGAAGAATGCCAAATGGACCTGGGGACGACCCGAGGCGGCCGCTTTCGCTGCAGTCAAGCGCCTGCTCACGACCGATTCTCTGCTAGTCCAGTACAGCCAAACCCTACCTCTGGTCTTAACATGCGACACTTCACCTTTCGGCATCGGCGCGGTGCTCAGCCACAGAATGCCGAACGGCACCGAAGCTCCCATCACTTTCTACTCACGAACCTTGTCTTCTGAGGAACGGAACTATAGCCAATTGGACAGAGAGGCATTGACTGCTGTAGCAGGAGTCAAGCGTTTTCATGAGTACCTCTACGGCCGCGACTTTGAGCTCGTGACAGACCACAAGCCGTTTCTGGGTCTGCTGGCAGGAAACCGATCCACACCGGTATATCTCTCTCTGCGCATGACCAGGTGGACTGTTTTCCTGGCTGCATACTCCTATAAACTGGTACACCGACTGGGTTCCACTTTGGGGCACGCGGACACGTTAAGCCGTTACCCATTGCCGAACCTATTGGCCGACCCCACTCTGGAGACGCCGGTCCTTTTGATTGACTGTTTGGACACAGGACTGGTCTCCTCTGCTGATGTTGCCCGTTTTTCAGCGAAGGACATCTTGATCAAACAAGTACTAACATGGGTATGGAGGGGGTGGCCCAAAGGACCTTTGGGACCTGAGTTTAAACAGTTTTGGTCTAAGTGCGATGAACTGCCGGTATTGAGAGGTTGTTTATTGTGGGGGGATCGAGCGGTTGTACCGAACAAACTAAGAAAAAATGTGTTAGATGCATTTCCCATCTGTTCCAACTAGCTGGCCTGGCTTAAATAAGAACTATATTCTCGAATCCCCCCTGGCAATTTTAAATGGTAAATTTTTGGGTATTTTAATTGTTAATTTTATTGTACTGTTTTAACTTCATAGCTATTTATTTATGAAATTGTAAAATGTTTTATGTATATACCTCCTCCATACCATATGTTTATATATTTAATTGTACGCCGCCCGGAGTCCCTTCGTGGAGAGGGAGCGACTTATAAATTGAATAAAATAAATAAATAAATACATGTGGGGCACCCGGGTATCGTAAGGATGAAAGCGTTGGCGAGGAGCTACGTCTGGTGGCCTAACATGGACAGGGAAATAGAAGAATGGGTGGCCACATGCAATCCTTGTCAGGAATCCAGACCAGCTCCCCCAGAGGTGGCCGCTAAGGAGTGGGAGCAGCCACAGGCACCCTGGTCGAGGGTGCACATAGATTTCACAGGACCCGTTCAGGGCCAAATGTTGGACGCATATTCAAAATGGCTAGAGGTAGTCCTGATGACCTCTACCATGGCAGAGGTGGTCATCAAGGTACTACGGAGACTTTTCTCCACTCACGGCCTGCCCGACATCCTGGTCTCCGACAACGGGCCCCAATTCACGGCCATGCAGTTTGAGACCCACTTAGCCAGCCAGGGAATTCGTCATGCCCTGGTCATGCCATTCCATCCGGCATCCAATGGTCAGGCAGAAAGAATGGTGCGATCCACAAAAGAGGCCCTCGCTAGGTTGGGCCCGGGTGATTGGCAAACACGGGTTGATCACTACCTACTGATCCAACACATTACGCCTGGTGCCAGCACGGGGAGGAGCCCCGCCGAGCTTCTCATGGGTCGTCGGTTGAGGTCCCACCTAGACCGGCTGCACCCAAACTACTCTGCCGCATCGCCCCCAGACTCCACAAGCAAAATTCGGAACTTTAGCATAGGGGATTCAGTATACGCCCACAACTATGCAGGGGGAACTCTATGGATTCCTGCCAAGGTAATAGGCATCACCGGACCTCGCTCTTATCTGTTAGAGTTGGAGGGCGGTAGGAATTGGAGGAGGCACATTGACCAACTCTGGGGCCGCCTAACCCATTCCAATCTTAGGTCACCAAACGAAGAGCTAACACCTACTGAGATGTTGCCAACACAGAAGGAGCAAGCCTTCACACCCCTCGCAGACGACTTCAATTCATCAGAGCCGGCAAACGTACCCGAGGTCGATGTAAGTGCGGAGCGCGCCCCGAACGAACGGGCTCAACGGACTCCAACCAGAGCAGTGGAACAAAAGGGCTCCTCGGACCAAGTACAGGAACGGGCTCAGCCCGAATTACGCAGGTCTACCAGAACGAAGCAAAGACCCGCATACTTACAGGATTACGTAACGAACTGGAACGCTCCTACTAAGAGGGGAGGGGTGTTAGATATTTGCATAAACTGTTGTAGTCTTCACTCAGGTCCGCCATTTAGGCGGGAACACAGGGCTACTCTGATTGGTCGGGAGGTCTGCCAGCTCCCCATAAAAGGGGAGCTGCACGACCCCTTCTTCAGCTGGATCAGATCTACTTGACTTGAATAAAGAGCTGTTGTCACGTTCGTCTGGAGTCTGTCCTCTCCTTGCCCGAATCTAACAACTTGTCCCAGCCTCTGCCAACCTAACAGTTCAAAAGCATGTAAAAATATAAGTAGAAAAATAGGAACCACCTTTGGTGGGAAGGTAACAACATTCCGTGCCCTTTCAGTATTTAGTCAAGCTGGCCACATGACCACGGAGACATCTTCAGACAGCGCTGGCTCTTCGGCTTTGAAACAGACATAAGAAGCGCCCCCTAGAGTCGGGAATGATTAGCACATATGTGTGAAGGGAACCTTTACCTTTACCCATATAGTGTTTTTCTAATTAATTTGTCTGGGATGATGTCCCAAAACTTTGAAAGGGAATTAAAAAAAATGTTTTAATTTTTTAAAGAATTCATTTTAAAATCTGTATTTTATTACTACTTAATACCACTTTAGACTAGAAACTGAGAGTCTAGTTCTGGAACTGTGAGTGAATCTGAAATCCATCTGAGAGGTCTGTTCAAAAGGTATTTTTAATTTGTGGGAAAAGATGAATTATATATTTAGCTTAAGTTAGTGAGATTTTGAAAAGTTTTGAATTTAAAAAAAAACAATTATTCTATCAGTTGTCTTTGTCAATTTTGATGTGGAAAGCATATTGGTATGTTAGTCAGATATAATTGCTCCTTGTTGCATCTCCTAAACAGGGCATTGGTTTTGAGAGAATTGGTATATAAATGTCATCCAGACAAAGCATTTTTCCTCTGCTCTTCAGAACTTGCCAGGTATAATAAGTAGAATGGATCATAGCTTGATATAACTGTCAGGGATGTCATCTTGCTGTCTGAAGATGTTGCTGTTGCCTTGGAAACTTTTTTTTTAATCTAGCATATTGCAATTGGGCATTTCCAGCCTCTGTACAGTGAAATTTTAATAACCATGCATAACTGCATGTAATTGCTGAGAGCAATTTTTATCTCTGGTTTTATAACTTCTCTAAAAGTTCAGTAATTTAGCCTCATTGCTTTAGTCCACAACTCTATAAATAAAACATCTGCCCAGCTTTTATTCTGTCAGTAGTAGCTGTTGATGTCTTGGCCTCAATTCAGCAGATTTCTCCCTGTTATGGATTTTGGCTTCTTTGTGAGATTTCTCTGCTTCACCAAAGATCGGAAAAGTAATTTAAATGCATGGGCTTGGAAAACTGCCTAAAAGGAAATATTTACTGGATTTAATTAATCCTTCTGGGTATCTGTTGGATATGGCCAAAAGTGTCAAGTTGAGCCTCAGAATACAGAACAACAGAATTGGAAGGGAGCTTGGAGGTCTTCTAGTCCAACCCCCTGCTCAAGCAGGAGATTCTATACCAGGGGTGTCAAACTCAATTTCATTGAGGGCCGCATCAGGGTTGTGTTTGATATTGGCAGGGTAGGGTGTGTGGCTAGGGTGTGTGTGACCAGGTTGACTTCACTTGTGTCGGGGGGTGCCTGAGTGCTTTGCCAGCGAAAATGGGCTCCCAAACTCTGTTTTCGGCTGTAATGGCCTCCTGCAACCCTCTGCCAGAAAAACAAAGCTAGGGAGAGCCTCCTGAAGCTCTCCTTAGCTCTGTTTTCGACTGTGATGGCCTCCTGCAACCCTCTGCCAGTGAAAACGACATTCAGGAGGGCAGCACGTAGCCCTCCCCAGCTTCGTTTTTGCTGGCAGAGGCATCATGGGCCAGTCCTTCGCTGCTTCCAGGGAAGCCCCAACAGCCTGATCTAACTACCCTATGGGCCAGATCTGGTCCTGGTCCTTGAATTTGACATCCCTGCTCTATACTATTTTAGACACATGTTGTCCAGTCTTTTAAAAAACTTTAGTGTTGAAGCACCTACAACTTCTCAAAGCAAGTCATGATTAATTGTTCTCACTGTCAGGAAATTTCTCCTTAATTCTATGTTCCTTCTCTCTTTGTTCAGTTTCCATCCATTGCTTCTTTTCTTGATGATGAGCTGAAGGCTGTGTCCATTTTTTATATCAGCACTGTGGTCAACTTGCATCATTGTTGATATTATTTGATGCACACACCCAGCATCCTAAAGAAATTATACAAAAATTGATGGCTAATATGCTATCCTGATTCAAACAACCAGGAGAAAGTTGCAGTAGAAGAAATATAAATATATTTTTTTCAGATCAGGCAGACATGAATTAGGGAAGAGGACAGATTTTATTTAGTTAACAGCAAGAGAAAAAGTAAATAGACTTTTTGAATTTTGTAAGCTATCTAGAATCGCATATGTATGACTTTGGTAGCCATATAAATTTGTTTGATAAATAAACGATAAAAAATGAATTGTAAATAATTCTGAGTGAACTCCACAACAAATTGTTATTCCTTATGCCAGTGATGGTGAACTTTTTTGGCACTGAGTGTCCAAGCTGTAATGTGTGTGCATGCACCGGAAACCCAAATTCTGGTATATGCATGTGCACACATGTGCATCAGCCAACTGGTCTTTGGGGTTTTGGCACTCTGTGTGAAGATCAGCTGGCTGGCATACATGTGCATGCCAGAAACCAGCAGAGCACCTGGCTATAGTGCCCATGCCCTCTGCCTGTCATAGGTTCGCCATCATGGCCCTATGCTGTCTTCACTATCTGTAGATCATAAATGTTGCATTATTAACTGAATTCTTTCACATCTGGAGGTCAAGTCTTATTCAATTTATCTGAACTAATCAGGAATTGAGCTATTGGAAAATTAACCAATCAGTACTAACCTCCTCTACTTCAATATGTCTATTTTTACACTTTTTGCCTCTCCAACTGAATCAACAAATAGCTTTCCTTTCCCCTCCCCCCCAAAAAACATTTCCAATACCCTTTTGCCAACAGGATTATGATTCATGATTATTATTTATCATATACTTCTAGTACATAATAGCTCTCCCGATTTGCTGTTGTAAAGAGAAAGTAGATTTCTGAAACTAATAACCCAGGAGTCTCCAAAGCTTCTGCTAACTATGGAGACAGATCAGCATTCCTTCTGAAATGTGTGATCCCAGCAAATCCAGAGCTTAATGTAGCAAAACTGCATTCAAAGACCTTTCGCAAGAAGGAAATGAGAATGGGCACTGAGTGAAATGCAAACATTGAAAGCAGGGCTCACGGAAAACAGTCTTTTCCACAAATGCAGGCTGAACTTACTAGAAGGGGAAATTGTCAAATTCAATTTCATGGAGGCTGTGTCAGAATTGTGTTCAACCTGGGGAGGGGGGCATGGTGGGCACGGCCAGCTCAATGTCACTCATGTCCAGGGAGCCTGTGGTGGCCCAAGTGCTCTGCCAGCAAATATGGGCTTCTGGGCTCTGTTTCGGCTGCAACGGCCTCCTGCAACCCTCTGCCAGCGAAAACAGAGTTGGGAGTGCTGCATGGGGCCCCCCTGAGCTCTGTTTTTGCTGGCAGAGGCACTGTGGCCAAGTCCTTCACTGTTTCCAGGGGCCCCCACAGGTCAGATCTAAGCACCCACGCATCCGGCTCCCATGTCTTGAGTTTGGCACCCCAGTACTAGAACATGAGATTCACCTATGAAGCAATGGAGGAGAAGACAGCTGGTTTCTTAAATATGTGGAGGAACTTAAATTTACAATAGTTAATTAGTTCAAACAGCAGAGAAGGGAAAAATCATGTGCTACTAAGTCTCTGTGGCTCAGTCTGTTTAGAACGATTCAATACTTCTTATGATGAGAAGACATTTGTTGTCGTATGCGGATATCCAATTTTCTTAGGTAGAAATTCAGCCATAATTGTTCATTATTGTTCTGAGGTAGAATTTCAGCTATTATTATAGGTAATATGGGGTTATATTGGAAGGGAGCAGCAAGGCTAAAACTGTCACCTGTATAATCATCAAATATTACTTTTTAAAAATCCATTAGGGGAAGGGAATTGGGTAGTGGAGTCACCTGGAACAAAGAAGGGCGATATTTATTTGAGAACCACTGGTTCTGTAGGCCAAAGCATGTAATCAGACACCATATCAAAAAAGAGCTCTAGTATATATGTAGTACTGCTTACTAGCTTGGAAATCTTAAGCTTTGCAGTAATTTGCAATAACCTATTTTGCCTTAATAAAAGTGTTGCCTCTCTGAAGGCTACTTTTTGGACAATGCTACCATGTTTTCCCGAAAATAAGACACCGTCTTATTTTCTTTTGACCTCTGAAATAAGTGCTTGGTCTTATTTTTGTGGAGGTCTTATTATTTTGAAGTGCAGGAAGGGCCGAATGTGGTTACCTCATGGCTGCTGCTGTGTTGCAATATTTTTGGAGAGGGCTTATTTTCAGGGGAGGGTTTATTTTAGCGCATGCGCTCAAAACACCAATTGGGCTTATTATCCAGAGAGGTCTTATTTTCAGGGAAACAGGGTAGATTAGAGATAGATACCAGAAGATATCCAAGAACGTAAAACTCCAATAAAGAAGTTTAATGTAGACAAGCCAATGAAACTATGATGATAATTCCTGATATGCATCAACCGCAAGCCCTATTTATAGCAAAGTTTAAATTCTTGCATGTTCTCTCCCCCCCCCCCCCATGTTCACCTGCTGTAATGGACTTGAAGCAGTTTAGGTAGGAGGGCTGGCTCCACCTGCCTCTTGTTTCGATAGCAGACTTATTCAATTTGCTTATGGCAATGAGCTCTCAAAGCTGCACTACAGAATGTATGATTTTGGGTGTCAGTCTGATAGAATGTGTCATGTTGGCTCTGTGGCTTAAGTCTATGTTATATTATATTATTCTACCATCCTATCAAAACAAAGGAAATTCAGCAAGAAATAGCTTTTGACATGTCCTTTAGATCTTCCTAAAGTCATCCAATAAGATACATGTCATCATAAAACAGAAGGGCCAGCCTTACCTATAGGCAGAAGGAAGCATCTAGCCATGATAGTTGGTAGTGGGTTACTTTGAGGATGAAGGAGCAGCTACACACACCCCTCCCAGTTTTTTCATTTGAGTTCCCAAAGAGTACCTTCTATTGGACCTAAATCTACATATTACGCTTCCTGCTTTATGTTCACCGGTCTTTCTTATCAGGCAGAAGCTGATCCCTTAAAAAATGGTATTTAAGCATTTGGCTATCCATGTGCTTTTTCTGGTAAAAAGGAAAAGTGGTTTACAATTGCCTTCTCCTGCACATTATAAATTGATGCCTTTACCATTGTAATGTGATCATCTTCCTATATCGTTACTACCCAATATAGTCAATATACCTAACAAGTCACAGAACAGAACTGTAAGCCTTTAAAATGCCATGATGTGATGGATCACTTCCGGTTCCTGTAGGTGACGGATGTGTTGTCCACTGCTCGTCTCCCCGGTGGGCTCCTTTCAGGAGCACAGGGGCCCCTGGAGGGTCTCCTGCCGCAGGGCGGCTTGCTGGAATCCCCCAGACTCGATGCCAGCCGGCGGGGGTGTTTCCAGCCTTGCCCCAGGAGCTGGGGCTCAGAGGGGGGGCATGAAACAGCTGCTGGCTGTCTGCCCTTTCGCCGAATGGGCTCCGGGAGGAAAGAGTTAAGCGAAAGAAGAGCAGCTGAAGTTCCGGTGAGGAGAGATCCACCCTAATCTCCTTAATCATCGTTAACAGATAAGCAGCAGACTATTGTAAGTTTTTGTTCAATCCATTTGAAACTGGAAGACTAGAGGGGGGTGTTTCTTTCTCTTTACCCCCCCCCCTCAGACAAAGCGCCATTTGAACTATCTCTCTCTATATTGGAATGGAGAGAGAATAAAGGGTGACTTGCCATTTGTACTAACTATGTGAGAAAGATTGATATCACAGCTGCAAGAGGTGATTGCTGAGCTGTTTTCTTAAAAGGAAAAAACTTTATGGATCTCCTTGTTCTTCTCCCTGCGAAAGGAGGAGCAAAGATGGTGCCCCTCCGTCTTTGTCTTTGTACTTATAAATGATGCCTGCCTTTTGAAACTACCTTTGGAAAAAAATATCTTGTAATTGTTTTAACCCCCCCCCCCCCCGAAGGTGCTCTGAACCTCTCCTGGTACGTGGGCTTCCTGATTAATTTTGACTATTTGACTTTTCCTCTTTCTGATGTACCTCCGTGCCTTGGAACTGTGAAGGAGAACTAACTTTTCACTTTTGGATCTGCCTCCCGCCTTGGACCGGCACAGCTGTGTGCTCCTCTGATGCCATTTTCTTTGTAAAAGACTTATCATCCCTGAACGCAGATAAATGGGGCCCAAAAAACCACCAACGGGCAAGTCATTCTCGGCTCCTGCTTCTGCCACCTCCAGTCCAAGCATGCAGCAGACGAAAATTACTTCATTGTTACAACAAGAAGGGACTGGAGAGAGCTCAAAAGAACTATCTGTTAACCAAATGTTTCAGGAAATTATGAGGGGTCAAAATGAGTTGAAAAATAGGTGACAGAACTCAAAGATGAACTCAGAGGTGTACAACATCATATAACAGAAAACAATCAAAGAATTGGTTTGTTGGAGGAGGGGGCAGCTGGATTGGGGGAGGAGGTTAAGGCAGTCTGGAAGGGAAATTTAGAACTGGAAAATTTTATGGCAAAAATAGAACATGAAAGAATGTCCTTTTTTCTCAGATTCCAGAACCTACCAGAGACAGAAAATGAAGATCTTAAGGATATTATGAGTACAATTTTAGCAGAATATATTAAGAGAAATAAAGAACAGTTGTGATTGGGATATGGATCTGGTTTACAGGATTAATTCAGCATATGCTAGAACACACAATGTTCCAAGGGAGGTACATGTTAAGTTTCTTAAGAGAACCATGATGGATGAGGTGCTAGGGGCCCAAATGGAGGGACCATTAAAATATAAAGATAAAGAAATTACCATTCTTAAGCAAATTCCGAAAAAAATAAGAGAAAAAAGGAAGAAGTATTTCTCCTTATCAAATAAATTATACAATAAAGAAGTTTGGTTTAGATGGTTATTGCCAGAGGGAATGTTGATTTTTTTGGGGAGGGAAATAGAATTAGAATTAATACAGTGGAGGAGGCAGAAGCCTTCATTAAAAAACATAGTTCTCTCCTAGAGGACGAAAATAGAGGAGGTGGTGAAAAAGGTAGTAATGTGCAAGGTATGAAGGAGGGGGGGCTGTGGCTCCATCTGGGGACAGGAAGGAGGGAGAAATATCAAAAAGGCTCAGGTCACAAAAATAAATGTATTTGAAATACTATGGTAATTGTTGATATACTAGAAAGTGACAAAGAAAGAGATGATTGAACATATGGTTGATATAATGTAAAACAAGGTTCTGTTTATGCTTATCTTTTATACGTTATTTTTAACATTGTAAAAATTGTGAGATTTGGGGGGATTTCTACCACTAGCACGGGAGCTGCCAAAATTTTCTATGTACCTTTTTTGCCTTCTCCTTATAAATGTTTAAAAACCAATAAAATTCTTATTTAAAAAATGCCATGATGTGACAATAGTTATAAAGATCTAGAATCATGCAAGACATGGTATTCTTCATGGAACTCTGTGGAAACAAAAGTTGGACTTTGAAGAAGCAGAACAGAAACAGTATCAACATTTTTGAGCCTTTGGTATTGGAGAAGATTTCTGAAAATATACTGTAGACGTCCAAGAAAACAAACATCTAACAAATGTAGTTAGAGTCTTATAACATATTTCTTCTGCCTAGGAAGGAAGGGCATTGAAGTCATGTCTGGTCATGTAAAAGAAGGCAAAGGCTTGGGAAAGGAGGTGCCAAGAGGCCCTGGAAAGTCCTTTGCAATAACATCCAGAGTATCACCAAGTCGCCAATTCACCATCTGGCTTGTCATGGAGGCATGAAGCATATTTCATGCCTGATCTATAAGGAAACTTGTGTCATCCTGAAGGTCTTCCTGGAGAATGTAATTCATGATGCCATCACCTATACCGAGTATGCCAAGAGGAAGACGGTCATTGCCATGGACATTGTCTACACCTTGAACAACCAGGGCCTCACTCTCTACAGCTTCAGCAGCTAAGTTTTTCCTTTCCATCGAATTCTACAACAAATCAACTCAGAATTCTCACTCATGATATGAATGTCCAGGCTCAGATTATCCTACTTTGATCGCATTATGCCAAGACCTAGCTCTTGAGAAAGTTCTAACTCTGGAAAAGATGGAAGGAAAGAGAAGAAGAGGACAATCAGGAGCAAGATGGATGGGTCAGTTATAATGCTGATGAATACAGTGCTGGGAGATGTGAAGGACCATGTTAGGAGCATTTCACCATGGAGAAAATAAACTATGTAGAGATGTCACTGATCTGATGGCAGATAATCAAGCATCTAATCAGTTTCTGTGCATGCAAGATGTGCTCCTATCCTTCCTTTTGGTTAAGACAGTTAAAGTAACTTGTCTGGCAGAAAAGCTGATGTCCCAATAAACTTGGTTAGTCTTGAAAGTTTTAACCAGAGTCTGGCACATTATTTTATATCCTATCCCAGAATTACAACTTTGTCCATATTTTTCCATCTTTATGCCATTCAAATATTTTGGGAATACGTTTACCAGTATTCCCAGGCAGTCTGGTCAATGAAATTCTGGGAGGAAAATTTGGCATCAGACTTGGAATATTAGCTGACAGGTTTCTGCTGGTTGTAGAAGCAGTGAAATCCAAGAAGATGCAAGAATTATATTGAATAGATGATGGTTATTTTTGGCACATTTTCTCTGCTTCATCTTTAATGTGCATAGAAGCTGTATATGCACACCTGTGTGTACTGCTTACCACTGCAGTCTTTAACATGACCTATCACTGGGTCCCTGCCTACACACTGACATTTCTCTTGGTTCCCATGCCATTAGCAGGGAAGCAAATAATTGCATTCTAAATATTAGCTAACCACCAATCCCAGTGGGAAAATATATGCTTTCTGCAATTTACCGATGTTTTCTAAGAATACTTGTGGCCTATAGATTGCAGACTATGAAGATTAGCTTTGAGGGTTAAGTTTAGCAATGGGATGATTCACATAACCTTTTAGTTCTTCTGGTTTTCTAAATGGCCCACTCAGAAAAGCGTTGTTAAGCAGTGTAAATTTACATAAATTTTTTAAAACATATATTAAACCCACCTAAATTTATGCTGCAGTATCCAGATTAGTTGCAATTGTACGGAATATATATTGTGAATTGGGTTATAAGTTTCTAAGTTTGGTTTTAATTTGCAGATATTTTATTACCCACCACTGATAACCAGGTGGGTATTTATCTATCCCAACCCTCCTTCCATGAACGTTGGTGCAATTTCTAATGTTGGATTTTCCCCCCTTACCAGTGGGAGCCCTCTTGTGGAGTACTGTGAAGCTGTTATAATGGCAACTCTACAGTGATGTACAGTAGAAACCATTTTAAGGCAGTACAGTAGAATCCATTTTAAGGCACAACAGGCTTATCTTAATAGAACACACAACCCAAGGAGTGTTAGGGGTGCCTTATCCCCACAGTATTTCTTTCCACAGAGTAAGAAATCTGTGCACCAAGTTTGGTGGAAATTGCTCAAGGCATTCCAGGGTTATGCTGAAACATACACATTCACACACAAAGAGTCTTTTTCATATATATATATGTATATGTATATGTATATATATGTATATGTATATGTATATGTATATGTATATGTATATGTATATGTATATGTATATGTATATGTATATGTGTGTGTGTGTGTGTGTGTGTGTGTGTGTGTGTATGTATTTGTGTTACTGATAAGGAAGAGAACCCGTGGCTTAGTGGTTAAGACTCCTGCCTAAGATATATATAGCCCGGGTTCTAATCCCAGTAAGGGTATGGCTAGCTGATGAGAGCTAATTAGCTCGAAATAGATCTATCCTAGTCTCCCTTTATTTATTTATCAGTACAATTACAACACACACACACACACACACACACACATACATATATGTTTTCGTAGATTTTCACGGGTGTAGGTATGCTGGTTTTGTTGTATTCGGGTCTTTTCCCATGTAAAGTTGAGATTGTCTTTGCAACGTTTCGGCAGGATCTCACCTGCCATCTTCAAGCGTGGGCTCAAAATGTGGGCTTAAAATGGGAACGGAGCTGCCGTCTTTCTGTAAGTCTTGGTGGGAGGGGATGGGGTGCTGGCTTTGTTACTTACTGAAACAAATTATATATAATTTGTTTTCTGAGGTTTTCGCGGGTGTTTGTATGTACGTCTTTGGTTGTTCGGATTTTCTCCCGCGTAGAATTGGAAGTTGTAAAACACAGTGTCTTGGGACTGAACCACTTTGCAACAGTCATCCTGGCAGTCCTGGTTGTTATTGTTAAGAGAGGATCACAGGTTATTAAGTGATGACTTCACATGATCACAACTTGTAACTTCCTCCCTTGGATGCAAACACAACTCAAAAAGTGTGCAGGTTTCAAGGGTCCTTTAATTTCCCAAATCCAGAGGTGGTATTCTCCCAGTTCAGACTGGTAGTAGTGGAAATTGCCCACCCCGACTCTATGGCATCCCATTTTGGCCCCTTTTTTTGCCAAAAGCACATGCACAGAAGGCTGACTGCATGTGCGGAGGTGGCACATGCAAGCAAAGTGAGCGTGTGCGCATTCTCACATTTGCGAACCAGTAGAGAAGGGAAGGAAATGCCACCCCTTGCTTTGCTGAGTCCCAAGACTAGCAGCTGCTCTTGTTTTGACTAGAGATTGGTATCTCTATTCAAGAGGACCAACATCTTTTGTCTGGTTCAAGTGACATTTTGTTACCAAGTTGGTTCTTCCCTATCTTCCTTCCTTAGGTATCTTCATAAGACAAGATTCCTGGTTTTGCCTGTTCTGCTTATATGTCTGCTTCAGTCTAATCTCACAGTGCTGGTTAATGGTTGCATGTTAATAGTCACGAAAACATCTTATGTTCCATTTATCTTCTGGTAGATGTAATTAACAATATAGTCTTTAGATAGCAGCAGCATTTCAATCCCCCTTGTTTACATGCTAAGGTGAGTGATTTTCTGCAAATCCTTAGTAGAATCTAGACATGAACATTGATTTCTTTTAAGTTCTTTTTCTCCTCCCAGTTTCTCACCACCCAGAATCCCTCTCTGAGGGAGATAGGTGGTTAAAAATGTGAAATATATATAAATAAAAATAGTCTGTGAAAGAAGCAATGGCTCAATCTGCTCCACCAGTCAGGTTTAGCATAAAAAACACCACATTTTTCATTATGAGCTGCAAAGCATTTTCATAATCGGTCATTGTTATGCTACATCTCTCAAGTATTTTCTTCTCTATGCTCAATGTTTTTCTTTTGCTACTTTATTCCCATTTTGAATGAGATTTTGAAAACAAATTCTCTTCTGAAATCATATGAAAACAGGTGGAGAAAGTGCAGGGTAATTTTTTTTTATGAACACCATTACAGAATGAAGGCTTAATTCACAGAGGAATTGTGCACCTTTTTTTCCCCTTAAGAAATACTAATTGCCCTAAATGAACTTTTCCATATTTAGCTATTACAAAGAATATCCTAGAGAATCTGGGAAAAGGTAATCCAGCAGCAGATTTATGAGCACTACTTAAGTAGAACATGACTCTATCAAACAGCGTGATATTCTTGATATGATGTACATTCATTTATGTCTTATGCAAGGCAGAGTCCAGCAAGCATTTAAGGTGCAGAACATCATAAAATCTATTTTTTTTAAAAAAAATCTAAATTAAAAATAGTCAAAATCTCATGTATCACCAGTTCTTCTGAGATTGCTATATTGGTTTGCATCTTCCCATTTGTTGCTTTGTATTGTGCCCCTTATTGTTCTGCTAGCCCATTGCAAAAATTGGAAAGTTAGATCTTTGATCTTTGCAGCAATTCCTTCTTGCCCAACTCCAAATTATTTAATTATTGAAGGCTTTTAAATGTTATTTCAGCATAGATGTGCAGGCTTGATTTGATGGAAGATAAGCTTTGGTTTGAGCTAAATGGGTGTAGGGAAATTATTTATAAGCCAGGTGTGTCGAACTTGTGTCCCGTGGGCCAGATGCATCATGCACTGGCCATGCCCGCCCACATTTTAGCAAAAGGGGAAAAAGTCACAATAGGTCACATGACAATGTGACAATGTGAGTTTGACACCCCTGTTGTAAGCTGATCTCTGTATAATCATAAAACTGCTAGGAAGACTTGAAATGGGCTATGCAAATGCTAAGGATTATTTTTGCTTGTTCCTGTGAATACTGCTTTACTCCTTGTAGATGACCCCAGAAGACCTGTTTTTCTTATAGATGTCACCCTTGTCTACTTGCTAAGACACTTTGTGACAAAACATATCTTGTCAGTTAACTCCAGCTTTCTAGGCTGCCCTTCAAATATCTACATTGTCCCTTCCAAGCATATTTATTGCCTCTGGTGATGACCTCAGTTTCTATTTAATACATGTTCCCACATCAAAATGCCCCAAGGCTTACCTCTCTTTCCCCTACCACTCTTTTTTTGTGACATACACTTTAGTTCACACAATTTGCTCTTGTACATAGGGAATTTATATGCTTCCAGTTTCAACATGACAGTTTGTCCTTTTACACTTTCCTGTTTATTTTGACAAGAGAGAGATGCAAGTGGTCTCTCTTAGAAAACTCAGTTCCAGGAACACAATTTGAGGCAATGTCACTATGTATTCAACTTCACAAGGGGCCAAGCTTTGACTTGCCAATCCAAACGCTGTGTTTTTAATACCCTTTGACAATGTAGGTTGCAGCTATTTTCAACACTGACAACTTAACTTGTATTGTGGGAGAGAGAGAAAAAAAAATCTGGAAGGGTTGGATAAGCAGACTCCTTAAAGTTGTGATAGATGTTTCTGAGTTTTAAAAGTTGCTTTGCCATTTCAAAACTTTCAGGTAGATATCGCTTCAACATAATGGAAGTTGGCTGCATGGAGAATTCCAGGGATCCAGGTCAACACATCTGAAAAACACCATGTTTGGACCATCTTATATGGTTAGGTGCCTCTTCCAAAAATGTCAAGCAGATCATCTCATCGTAGCCTACCCAATTCTTTAATACAATTTTTTGGATTTGAACCTGGGGTCTCTTGATTGCAAGTC
Source organism: Natrix helvetica (assembly GCF_964273705.1). Taxonomy (NCBI): domain Eukaryota; kingdom Metazoa; phylum Chordata; class Lepidosauria; order Squamata; family Natricidae; genus Natrix; species Natrix helvetica. Next base: position 126,833,563 of record NC_138554.1, read on the forward strand.
ATATATTCTATATTTGGTCCTTAACTCACCTTGCCCCTTTTTTTCTGCTGTACGCCTCCTTATAAATCAGTACCAACTTGAAAGTCTATGGAGATTCTAAGTCATCCAGGTCATAGTTGTCTCAAAAATGTTTTTTCAACAGGTACCTGGACTATTCTTTTTTCCTTGAGGAATAATAATACTTTTGTTTCTTATCCAAGAGGTTTCTTGGATAAGAAATGAAATTTCTTCTTCTTCCTCAAGGGAAACCCCCCCCCCCAATGTTGAACTGGATCCCTGGAGTTCTTTCTGCAGCCAATTTGACTTAGGTTGTAGAAAATTGGTTCTCAACCTTTTTTGGCACCAGAAACTGGTAAATAATAAATAAATAAATAAATAAATAAATAAATAAATAAATAAATAAATAAATAAATAAATAAATAAATAAATAAATGAATGAATAAATAAATAAATAAATAAATAAATAAATAAATAAATAAATATTTATTTCTTAGCCGCACCCTCTCCCGAAGGACTCGGGGCGGCGTACAATGAAACATATGAAATAAATATGTGGACAAAACAAACATATAACAGAGACATATACCGAGACATACACAAGGAGGAGGTCGGCTGATGAATAAAAAACAATTAGAATACAGTGATTAAAAAACCCCTAAATAATTAAATATAATTAAAATACCCAATTAAAAACCCGTCAGGAGCGATATGGTTAGATCAAAGTTGAGCCAGGCCAGCTACTTGGAATAGGTGGGTCTTAAGCTTAATACGAAAGGAGCGGAGGTCAGAGGTATTCCTAATATCCGGAGGGAGGTCATTCCACAGGGCTGGGCCTGCCACAGAGAAGGCTCTACTCCTAGGCGCCGCCCCCCGACACTGTCGAGTGGACGGCACCTGGAGGAGGCCCTCTCTGTGCGAGCGGATTGGTCGTAGGGATGTATGGGGCAGAATACGATCCCGCAAGTAACTAGGTCCTGAGCCATGGAGCGCTTTAAAGATAGTTATCAAAACCTTGAAACGCACCCGATAGACCACAGGAAGCCAGTGCAGCTCGCGCAGGAACGGTGTCACATGGGAGTACCTAGTACTCCCCATAATTACCCGCGCGGCTGCGTTCTGGACCAACTGTAGCCTCCGGGTGCATTTCAAGGGAAGCCCCATGTAGAGAGCGTTACAGTAGTCCAAGCGAGACGTCACCAGCGCATGAGTGACTGTGCGTAAGGCGTCCCAGTCCAGTAGGGGGCGCAATTGGCGCACCAGGCGAACCTGGTGGAACGCCCCCGTTGCCACGGCTGTCACATGGTCATCCATGGACAGCCGGGCATCCAGGAGGACGCCCAAATTGCGCACCTGCTCCATGGGGGCAAGTTGAATGCCCCCAATGGCCAATGATGGAGTTAATTGGCTGAACCGGGGAGCTGGTACCCACAGCCACTCCGTCTTGGAGGGGTTGAGCTTGAGTCGGTTGTCATCCATCCAGATCCGTACGGCTTCCACACACCGGGACATCACTTCGATGGCCTCGTTGGGGTGGTTCGGGGTGGAAAAGTACAGCTGAGTATCATCAGCGTACAGGTGGTATCCCACCCCGAAACCACGGATGATCTCACCCAGCGGCTTCATATATGTGTTGAACAGGAGTGGCGAGAGGACCGACCCCTGTGGCACCCCACAAGTAAGGGGGCATAGGGTCGACCTCTCTTCTCCTGCCAACACACGCTGCGTCCGGCCAGAAAGGTAGGAGCCGAACCACCGCAAAACGGTGCCCCGGACCCCCAACCCCTCCAGCCGGCGCAGCAGGATACCATGGTCGATGGTATCAAAAGCCGCCGAGAGGTCTAATAGGACCAGGATAGAGGAACAACCTCTATCTCTGGCCCTCCAGAGATCATCCACCAACGCGACCAAGGCCGTCTCCGTGCTGTGACTGGGGCGGAAGCCGGACTGGCGCGGGTCTAGATAATCATTTTCCTCCAGATGACGTGGAAACTGGTAGGCCACCACACTCTCTACAACCTTCGCCAAAAAGGGAAGGTTGGAGACAGGACGATAATTGGCCAGCTCCAAAGGGTCCAGGGAAGGCTTCTTGAGCAAGGGTCTCACCACCGCCTCTTTCAAGGCGGCCGGGAGAGACCCCTCGCTCAACGAAGCATTCACTAGGCCCAGGAGCCAGTCTTGTGTAACCTCCCAGGATGCCAGTACAAGCCAGGAGGGGCACGGGTCCAATAAACATGTGGTGGGTCGCAGTCGTCCACGCATTCTGTCCAAATCCTCGATGGCAACCAAGTCAAACTCCTCCCAGATCGATTCCTCAAGACTCGCCATGGACGTCTCCATTGGACCACTGACAGGGACCCAATCCCTCCGGATTTGAGCGATTTTATCCTGCAGATATTTACCAAATTCCTCTGCCCTGCCCTGTAGAGGGGCCTCCCGCGGCCTCTGAAACAAGAGGGAGCGGGACACCCGAAACAGGGCGGCAGGGCGGTTCTCCGCGGATGCAATGAGAGTGGCACAATATTGGCGTTTGGCCACTCTCAATGCCACAAGGTACGTCCTTAAATGGGCTCGTGCCTGTGTTCGATCAAATTCGGAGTGAGAGGATCTCCAACGACTCTCTAGACATCTCTTGCGGCATTTCATCACCCTTAGTTCCTCGGTAAACCAAGGGGCCAGAGTGGATCGTTGCCGCCGGAGAGGCCGCAAAGGCGCCACCCGGTTCAAGGCCCCGGTAGTCGCATTATTCCACGCAACCACCAGGTCCTCTACCCGGGGGCGGGTCAAGGTTACAGGAGGTGGCCCAAGCTCCGTCTGGAACCTATCAGGTTCCATCAGGCGCCTGGGGCGGAACCATCTGGTACTTTCCGGTTCCGCCTCCCCGCAGCGGGAGGTAGCACCAGGGAAGTCAAGACGAAGGAGTGAGTGATCTGACCATGACAGGAGAGTGATGGTTAAGTCCCCTCCTCCCAGATCACTCAGCCACTGGCCAGAGACAAAAACAAGGTCCTGAGTGTGTCCTCCCTCATGTGTCGGGCCCTGAATCATTTGAGTCAGGTCCATGGCTGTCATGGAAGCCATGAACTCCCGAACCCCCTCTGATGCTTCTCCCATCGATGGCAGGTTAAAATCCCCCATCACTAAAAGTTTGGGGGTCTCAACCGTCACCGATGCGATCAGCTCGAGGAGTTCGGGCAGGGCCGCTGATGTATAGCGAGGAGCCAGGTATACTATCAGCAGGCCCAACTGTTTCCCAGGGCCCCATTTCACAACAAGGGATTCACATCTGGACGTCTGTGGCACAGTAGACTCCCTCGGCTCTAAGTCCTCCCGAATAATTACTGCCACCCCACCGCCCCTTCCCTGGGCCCGGGGCTGGTGAAATGCTCAGTAGCCTGGTGGGCACATTTCCACGAGGGGAAGACCTCCCTCGTGGGCCAACCAGGTCTCCGTTATTCCCGCGAGGTCCGGCTCCCCCTCTAAAATTAGATCGTGAATGAGGGGGGCCTTGTTAACAACGGACCTCGCATTGCATAACAACAGCCTCAGGTTTTGGGTCTGTAACTCTTGACCACCTAGAACGCGGGGGTTGGTACAAGCGACCGGGTGTAACCAGCAACCACGGTCTCCCAACCGACTGTAAGTTCTTAATCTGTCCTCGTATCTGCCCCTCCCTGCGTAATGTAGAAGACACTTTTTCCATGGACCTTGAGGGCATGATTCAATTTCTTATACTTAACTGCTATTCACCTCCAGGCAGGAAACCCTATACCACTTCAGACAAATGGCTATCCAACATCTTCTTAAAAACTTCCAGTGTTGGGGCTTTCACAACTTCTGGAGGCAAGCTGTTCCACTGATTAATTGTTCTAACTGTCAGGAAATTTCTCCTCAGTTCTAAGTTGCTTCTCTCTTTGATTAGTTTCCACCCATTGCTTCTTGTTCTACACTCAGGTGCCTTGGAGAATAGCTGAACTCCCTCTTCTTTATGGCAACCCCTGAGATATTGGAACACTGCTATCATGTCTCCCCTAGTCCTTCTTTCTCTTAAGCTAGACAACCATTTTTTATATGTTTTAGCCTCCAGTCACCTAATCATGTATGCTTCTTTTTTATATACATTCTTCTTCAAATATGCAGGATTTTTTCTAAATTTTTGATCAGATCATGCCAGTCCATAGTAATGCTTTTTTTGGGGGGGGGGGGAAATTAAATTTACATCAGTGGTGGGCTGCTGCTGGTTTGGACCAGTTCACCCAAACTTGTAGCCCCAAGCAGTGACTGGCCCCATTCACCCACCCTGACCCTATCCGGTCCTACATATTGTATTTTCAGGCTCGCTGTCTCTGTTCCAAAGCCCAGCTGAGTTGTCCACCTCTTCCATTCTATAACTGTTGCTGTCCTCGCAGGTGTGCAGGTAGCTGCCCCCCATTAAAAAAAGCCTTGTTTTAGGTGTTGTGCACTAGTGAAAAAGATATGAACACTATGCATGCATATGCAAAATGGGCATGCACGCGCACTTACATTTTCGGCGAACCGGTTGTTAAAGTATGTGCAGCCCACCAGTGGTGGGATCCTGCCGGTTTAACAACCGGTTTGGTGATCATGCGCTTTGCTCTACACGTGTGCAATGTTTTAAGAATACTTACCTTTCACATCACTGCTGGACAGTAACACAGCTGATGCATGGCAATCCGCTCTGCTGCATGAATCAGCTGAGAAGATATAGGTCAGTACAGTGCAGGGACGGATGGGCCCACCTGATCGTCGGACTGACCCGATCCTCTCTCAGCTGATTGTTGGAGCTACTGGTTCGCCCAAACTAGTCCGAATCGGCAGAATCCCACGCCTACAGACCACCTCTGATTTACATCTGTTGGCTTTTTATTTTTGCAGAACGAGTGATGCAGAAAAATTACTTCTCCGAAGCATTTGTAAAGGAATATGAAGCTGATGACCTCTTTCTATCGGTCCACAATAGAAAGTGTCCTCACATTCAATATTAAATGCTGGTTTAATTGCCATGGACAGGAAGGCACTACAGAGAGTGATCAATTCGGCACAAGAAACCATTGGTTGCCCTCTGACACCACTGGATGACATTGCCAGATCTCGCTGTTTCAGCAGAGTAAGAAAGATACTTAGGGAGGATTCACACCCTGCCCAGTGTCTCCTTTCATTTTTACCATTGGGCAAAAGACATGGAAGTACAGCCAGTTAGACAAACGGATTTAAAAACAGCTTCTACCCATGGACTGTCAGACTCCTAAACACAATATAGCACCACAAACAGATTAATGTGACAGATTTCACTGATGCCAGTGTAGTGTGTAATATGTATGTACCATGATATAAGATCATACACCAGAGTAATATACATGTTGCAGAGAATATGATGTATATATGGAAATGTATGACTAGTTCCCTCCCCCTAACTACTTGTATAAGGATTATTCTTTATATTATTCCTGTTGTTTTGTACTCTTGTATGGACTGCACAAGTAGAGGCTAAACCAATTTCATTGTATACATGACGTACATTGACAATATAGGCTTTAAACTTTGAAATGACTAACTTGATTTTGATTTTAATCTGAATTGGAGGAGAATTCTGTCCTTCCACTTCATTTGTAGCTATTCTCATTTCATTATATCTCCCTTCCTCTTCCCCTTCCTCTCCCTTTCACATCCCATCCCATCAGATTGATATTTGGGCTGCATCAAGCAGTGGCAAGGCAGTGAAAAAAGTTCATTCAACTCATTCTTTTCTTCAGCTTCTGGAAAACAATGTAGTCCTGTTCCTCCATTTTTTTTATTCTCCTTCTCCTTAGTTACAAATGCTTGGAGTCAGAGAATTATGCTTTATGCTTGGTTTGATTTCACTCTTTCTTTAAACCAGGCATGGAATTCAATAGTGCAAAATATCAGCAGTTCTGGATAAAAAAACAATCTCTGTTGAGCTCAGTTTGAAATAGAAGCTGCAGGAAACTATGGAGGGTGAGCATAGAACAGGTAATGGCAGGCTAGATGGACAAGTGACCCATCTCCAAAAAACAGCAAAACATAATTAGGGGACTGGAGGCTAAAACATATGAAGAACAGTTGCAGGAACTGGGTATGTCTAGTTTGATGAAAAGAAGGACTAGGGGAGACATGATAGCAGTGTTCCAATATCTCAGGGGTTGCCACAAAGAAGAGAGAGTCAAACTATTCTCCAAAGCACCAGAGGGCAGGACAAGAAGCAATGGGTAGAAACTAATCAAGGAGAGAAGCAACTTAGAACTGAAGAGAAAGTTCCTGACAGTTAGAACAATTAATCGGTGGAAGAATTTGCTTCCAGAATTTGTGAATGCTCCAACAGTGGAAGTTTTAAAGAAGAGGTTGGATAAGCATTTGTCTAAAGTGGTGTAGGGTTTCCTGTCTTATCAGGGGGTTGGACTAGAAGACCTCCAAGGTCCCTTCCAAATCTGTTATTCTATTCTAATCCAGATAAATAAACATCATTCTGCATATTACGGTTATTTTCGAGGGAGGGGGAAAGGACATAATCTTGAATGAAAATCACGTCACCTCAATCCAGTCTGTATACAAAGGAAGCCTTGACTTGAGTTTGCAGGAATATTTTTGAGTGATTTATTTAGCAGTCAATTATCCCATACTCATTATTTCTGATCTCTACTTGAAAAATTAAGTAATTGCATACTGAGTAGGGGAGGGACCCCCTGCTGCAACCTCTTTTTGGCATTGGAAGTGTTATTATTTATGGGGTAGCTCTTCTATAATTGCTAAGTCACTGCCTCATCTTCAAGGAACTGGTCTCAACACTATGTGATTGCATGAAACAACACTATTACATGATAAAAAGACACTGCACCATACTGGGGAGGACAGGGAGGGAGAGAGAAGAATTTTGTATTTTAATTGTATCTTTTGCATCAGGGGATTAACCTTGTTGGATAGCTAATCATTCACAGGAAAGGGCTAGTTAGTCTTCTATTTCTTTTCTCAGTGCATTGTCAATTATTGTCCTACTTCTGAATGCTTCTCCCTGAGTTAACTGTGGCTTGGGAGATGCTTATTGGGATTCTAGAATACACTTGCTGATGATTATGTGTTATTTTAACGGGAGCATGACAATAATTTCCTGTAATGCCACTTGTTACAGTAATTATTATGCTGTAATTGCCTTATCAAGGTGTCATACAGGAAAGGAGATAAAGATTTCACAGCTGCTGCCTTATCCATGCTAAGTGCTGCCTCAGGAATAGATGATCAGACTTCCACTTGAATTCTTCATGCAAATTCATATCCAAACAAGTTTTTTTTTAGGTGCCAGAGAACATTAATAAATTAAAGAATAAAAAGTTGGGAACTCTTTATATGTTCCTGTCCAAACTGGATGGAATAGTTACATAAATAGATATATTGTTCCTCATAATACTGGGCAGAAAACTCTCACATTTTCCTCTCTGTTCTTGTTAAGTTTGATAAAAGAAAAGTTGCTTTGGGAATTGTTTTAAAGGAGCAGAACATTTTGGAGAAATTATCATTGATGGAGAGTGTTATTCTTCATCCTAGTTAGAGCAAGACAACTGAGATATGTCAGTAAATGTCATTAAAAAGACATCAAAAGATTTCTGAGAAAGAATGTACATATATATATATGTATGTATGTATGTATGTATGTATGTATGTATGTATGTATGTATATATATATATAATAACCACTTCAGTGAAGTGCAACCTTCTATATATTAACTAGCTCAAAAAGGAAGATATGAAAGGACATGTCCCACTTGGCCTTTTTCAATAGAGATGCTAATGTTCTTCCTCTCAGAAATTGTTGGAGTTCTTTTCCCTTTAAAAAAAATGGAAAACTTGTTATCCTAGTCACAGATTTGATAAGGATAATACAATACAAAACAATACAATACAATACAATAGCAGAGTTGGAAGGGACCTTGGAGGTCTTCTAGTCCAACCCCCTGCCTAGGCAGGAAACCCTATACCGTTTCAGACAGATGGCTATCCAACATCTTCTTAAAGACTTCCAGTGTTGGGGCATTCACAACTTCTGGAGGCAACTTCTGTTCCACCGATTAATTGTTCTCACTGTCAGGAAATTTCTCCTCAGTTCTAAGTTGCTTCTCTCCTTGATTAGTTTCCACCCATTGCTTCTTGTTCTACCCTCAGGTGCTTTGGAGAATAGTTTGACTCCCTCTTCTTTGTGGCAACCTCTGAGATATTGGAACAAGATATTGGATCCCACAGACCTCCTCTCTATTTCTAATTCCATGTCTCTTCAAGTGAAATTAACAAGGGGAGTGACACAATAGCAAAAACCAGGGTGATTGATAATATTATGCTTCAATTAGCAATGCTAGGATGCATTAACAGAGAGACAGTTAACCAGTTTTGGTTACCATTTTATATAAAAAAAGATGTTGATACTTTGGAAAAAATACAATTCTTTTTTTTTAATTGATTCTTTATTTTTCCATTTTCATAACATATAATCACATGTATACTATTTCACCATATTGTGTTATTAAATGTTTACATCAATTCACCTTAGCACCTTACCACCCAAAAATAATTATTGGCTCTTCTGCTCTCCATACACCATAATTGTACCTTATCCATCACTTTCTTCTCTCTCTCTCCGCTCCCTCCCTACCTCCTTTTTTCCCTCTGTCATCCTTCTCTTCTCTATTTCCTTTCCTTTCTCCTTCTCCTCTCTCGCCTTTCCACTCCTTTCTCTCCTCCTCTTCCCCACCCCACCCTTTCTCCTATCACTCTCTTCTTCCCTTACCTCTCTCCTCTATTTCACACTATTCATCTCATTTACTTGGTGTATTTCAGCTTCTGAGCGAGCTCCATTTTATGTTGATGGTATTTATAATTACTTTTCAATATACATATTTAATTTTAACATATATCTTCCTCCTCCTTTTTTAAAAAAGAAAAAGTATACATATATAGTAATTGTATTTTTAAACACACACACACAGAGCCTATTTTTGGCCGAGATGTAGATCTGATTACAATTCCCAGCTATTCTCATCATTATATTTATATAATTATACGTCCTTACACATCCCCAATTTGTGATTCTATCTTTAAATCTCAATAGTTCCCCACTGTAAGTATATTTCATGTTCCCTCTCCATTTTTCCATATCTTGGATTAGGTTACCCTTAATTGCCTATAAATGGCAATCCTTGCTGTTCAATGTTCATTACAATTCCCTTAATCTATTATATAGAATAACAAATGGTACACATCTCACTTTATTCATCATCTTAAAGGTTCTATATATATCCATGTTTCATATATTTTAACCCATGCTTAATTGTCCTTCTATTGTCATATTCAATCAATTAGCAACTCAGTTTAATTATCATGCAAAATAGTGAATCACAAACCTCTGCTTTACAATCTCCCTATATCAGTTTCATATTTGTCCACATTCCATATATTTTGGCCTTTATTTAATTATATTTCCATTATCATATTCAATCAGTTAGCAACTCCATTTTATAGTCATATTTAGAAATAAACCCCTTATCCTAGCTTTATATTTTCCCATATAACAATTTCTAGTTGTCTGATTTAATGGGGAGCTTAATTATGTAACATTATCTTTCCCCCATTCCCCCTTCTTCTTTAAATCCCTGCTTCTCTAGGTTCAGAATTCCATTTAAGCTTGATTTTAATGATTTATGAATATTTTTTATAATTTCACATAGTTCTTCAAATTCCCAGCTTTCCATGATGTCCAGTTCCAAAGTTATTGTTAGTTATACAGTTCTTCTGTGAGAGACCTTTATGGGACCTTAACTTAAAGTGGACCTTAAATTTAAGGTCCATCTTAAATTTATCTACTTCAGCTGCTGTGGGGAAGAACGATGGGAGCCATCTTGGTCTTTTGTTCTTCCTTAATTAAGTCTTATTTTGAGGTTCTGGTCCACCTTAAATTAATTAATTCAACTAATATGAAACCGGAAGAGAAGCTGGAGCCATCTTAATCTTTTGCAGAAAAAAAGGAAGAAAAAAATCTCTGTATTTCCTAATTCTTGATTCTGTTATTATTTCCTTTCCTTGCCACTCCTCGCTTCTCATTGGCCATAGCTGTTCAAATATATTAATTGGAACAAGCTTGCATCCAGCCCAAACTCTGGTATGTTTCTTCTTTGCCTCCTGCTTTTCCAAGTACTGATTTATAGCGGATGGTTAATTCAAATTTCTCACACAGGAAAGTTTAGGTTATAAGTTATCAGTGAGAAGATATTGCCTTTTTCTTGATTTTTCTCCCTAATTGGAGTTGCTTAAGATATATTAGTTGGAAGAAGTTCAGACAAAATCCCTTGGAATGTTTGGTTTCTATTTCAAATCAGAATTAGAGTTTATATTTGAATGGCTTTGAATGGGTTTGTCTGCTTTCTCCCTTTCTGTCTGAATTATTTCAAACAAATAGCTTTTTTTGGAGGCTAGTGGTTTTTTTTTTTGGGGGGGGGGAGGCTAATGTCCCTCCATTTTCCCTTTCTTTCTTTCGTTTTTCCAAAATCCAGATCTGTCTATTAATATTATTTGTACTGTCAAGAGTCTTTGCCTTTTCCAAGTTTTGATTTATGACTGTGGGTTAAATGAATCTTTTTACCGTTCTTTCATCTCATCTCCTGTACTCTCCTGTTCAGTGCTTTGGCTGGAAGCCAAATTCTCTGTAGCCATGTTGCCATGCTGCCGCCCCTACTCCAATTCAGAGGGCAAATCTCCAACCTGTTGCCTGTTGCCTCCCTCTGGGTCTGATGAGATGCTCCCCCTTCTTCGCACCCCCCCCAACCAGGGGGGTTCTATCCAAAAAGGATATTGGAATAGGTTTGGCAGACAGGGTTCATGTGAGGCTCTTGAGAACTCACACCCCCCACGTCTGTCCAGATGGAGAGCTTCTGGTCGAAAAATTGAAAAAGTGCAAAAGTTCTGAAGGACCAATACATTCAGAATAATCAGCCTTGTTCATGTCCTACTTTCTTCAGCACCTGTACTCCACTTATCTTACCTTGGAAAGATCTATGAAGTACAATGAATGGTAAGAACAATAACAGAATGCAGAAAGAAAAGCATTAAAAGCATACACAAATTCAATTTCCTATCATCCAGCGCTTCTCCTTTTCCTTGCCATTGTTTAGATTATGACAATGAGCTTTGCAATTATTTAAAATATTATTATTTTAGTGTTTACTCTCATCAACCACATAGATCTTTGCAGATATTTCATTTCATAATCATTTATTAAATATAAGGATATTGTATTCATTGTTTAAATATATGATTATAAAGAAGCCAAACTTACCTATGTTACAACCTATTCAAAGAACTAAACATGATTCTTGAACGTTGAAGCATGTTCATGCTGATATGACATGAAATGAATAATTGAGTAAGTAACTCATGGTACCTTGGAACAAAATTAGCAGGGATATAATTGTGATTATTTCTCTAGACTGCAGAAATAGCTAAACAATTAGTACTTCCAAGTACTAATCATGTCCAATTCTGATTAGCTTTTCCCCCCTTTTGAAGTCAATTATAATGGCCTAGTGCTAAAGCTCCAAAATTTGCAGTTGTGATTGTCTAAAAGAAGAAAAACAAGAGAATATTTGCAATATTTACAAAAGGATTTTGCTCTGTTAAATTCTAACATATCTTCTGTATAGCTCCCTTCTGTATCATATTCATTTACTTTCAAAACAATATACCAATATACCTAAATCAGATCTTTACTATAGCTATAAGTCACAAGGAGAGATGAATGGTTCATACAGAATCTCAAAATTGGCAACTTGGGAGGTTATACTGATTGATGATCAGACTGGATAAGCCACAAATTGAAGTGATGCTCTCTGGCAGGGAATTTCTTCTTGATAACAAGTTAGCAAACATAAGTACTGGTGTCTTCAAAAGAACCTTTCTTGCAGCTCTTAACAATGGGTCTGGAAACTGAAATAATAAAATTCATAACTTAGAATATCGTAGTTATTTTTAATCACTGCCTACCCACTCTAAGCTTTTTAAGATGTCATTGTAGGGGTGAAATTCAGCAAGTTCTGACAGGTTCTGGAGAACCAGTAGCGGAAATTTTGAGTAGTTCGGTGAACCGGCAAATGCCACCCCTGTCTGGGCCCAGGGTATGGAGGGAATAGGGATTTTGCAATATCCTTCCCCTGGAGTAGTGTGGGAAGGGAGATTTTTGCAGTTTCCTTCTTCTGCCACGCTGACCAGGCCATGCCCACCAAGCCACATCCAGAAAATCAGTAGTAAAAAAAAATTGTGAATTTCATCACTGTGTCATTGATATATGAAAATTCATTCTGAATAAATACTTGAAATTTGGTAGTTACCATCTTACAAAAGAATGACATTAGCAAATACAGAACCAAGAATGCACATCTGTTCAGTGAAAGAACAGTGCACATATAAGCAACTTTGCCTGAAAAAATATATGATATCCTAATCTCCTAATGTTTAGATACTTCTTACTTCACCCCAGTGATATGAACATTTGTAGGTCATGTTGTTGGTGAAATAACTGAAATTTGGAGTTTTATCAAGAAATACAGTAATAAGGAAAACATCTGTCATTGGTTATTTTGAAGAAGAAATTAACCACTGAATGGAAACAAAATAATGGAGATAAGAAGAAGAAACTTTGCTGGATACTACACTTTTTGCAACATATCCAAAAGGAATGTTGTAAAAAGAAAGTTTACAGTGAAATGGTGCTCGGTAGTAAACTTATGAAAAATAAAAGCTGATGAATCAAGTCCAAACAATGGTACATCCAGTTCAACCTTATCTCACTGGCCAGCAGTATCTCCCAGGTATACAGGTGTACTTCCAGATACCTGTTTTAATCATAGGCAGAAGACGACAGCATGCAAAAAGGTGCCAGGGATGGTAGATGCATCTATAGCAGAGGTGGGTTGCTGCTGGTTTGGGCCACTAACAACTAAACCATTAGTGGCCTGGAGCAGCTGAGAGTGAACTCTTTTGGCCCGCCCACCTGTGCTCTATGTCACTGCATTAATTGGTTTGCTAGCTGTGTTGAGATTTATTGCACATGCTCCAGTTCTTATCTGACAAATGATTTAGTACGCATGCTCATTCACATTCCAACTTTACTTTCTCTTCTGATCTTCTGTTCGCCTGCGAAGGACGCAGGCACATAACTCTGCAGAGATGTAATTAATTGAGTTAGCAAAGTTTTGTATTTTTATTTTCTTTTATATTAAAATGTTTTTATTAGATCTTGCTTCGGGTTTTATTTTTGCTTGTCTTCAGAAGTATGCTCAAGGAGAAAGCCACGGTCCACGCTTCGTTAATTCAGGGTGGAACTCCCCCCTGACACTCTACACCTGTTTTTATGACAAAAGGCAAATTGTGCATGCACACACAATCAGCTGGTTATTGCAGGGGCAGTGGATTGTGCATGCGCAGACAGCACAATTCAGGTGCACGCGTGAACGAAACGCACGCACACATGATGAGCAAATCAGTAGTGACAGTAAGTGCAACCCACCACTGATCCATAGCAGTTGATGCCATGATGACAGATCTTGGACAGTTCAAGTGTGGTATTATGGTTAGGATATTGCAGTTGTAGAGAGTCAGTTTAGTGTAATCGTTAGTACACCAGTTTAGAAAGTAAGAGACTTGAGTTCTAGTCCTGCCTTAGGCGCAAAGCCAGCTGGATGACTTTGAGCCAGTCACATACTCTCTCAACCTTAGGAAAAAGGCAATGGCAATCCACTTCTGAAGTCTTTCCAAGAAGTGGAAACTGGCAATCCACTTCTGAAGTCTTTCCAAGAAACTGCAATCACCAGAAGTCAACAGAGATTTGAAGGCAACCCCCTTTCCCCAAGCTGAATATGTGCAAAGGAATCTAGGTGCAATTATTTCAGAAGGATATCGTCTGGATTGTTGTGACTTCTGCTGCTCTGCATTCCTTCAAGATAGACTTTGGAAATTGAAAAATCTTTCCAGGAAAGCAAGGAATTGAAAGAGATCTTGGAGACCTTCTCAACCAATCCTCTGCTCAGTGTAGGATCCACTAGACCATCCAGCCTCTGTTTAAAGATCTTCAGCAAAGCAACACTCAACATTTCATGTGGCATTTCATGTGCTCCCATGACTGTTAAATTCAGAACTGCCTTCTAATATTTAGTTTCAATATCTGTTCTTGTAGTCTTGATTCATTGGTTTTGGTCCTGTCCTCTGGAACAAATTCTTGCCCTCCTCTGCATGACCACTTTCAGATATTTGACCAATTATATTATACTACTCTTTTCTGAAGCTAAATATATCCAGATTAGCCCAGTTTTTCATTAGCTCAGGCTAAAATACCGTCTTGTAAATTGAAACCTGAAGAGAAAACTGTTCAGTCTATGGGGAAATTGGCGTTGATATATGAACTGGGGTTTTGTCCTCTTTGCAAAAGTTGTTAAGCAATTATGTTGCATGCTTGTTATTTACGGAGAGTGGGTTATTTACTAAACAGGAGAATTTGGCTTTTTGAATTTCCTAACAAAGGTGAAGTACACAAGTGATGGTGAGGCAAATGTTTGCATTAAAGAAGGCATGAAAAACAACAAGAGTGAACTTGGCTAGTAAACATGTTTTGATTCTGATTTGGCTGCAAGCCATTTCCACCTTGTGTTTGACAGTGTTTGCCAAATTTCTACCTCCTTCATTCTCCTTTCCTTCTGAAAACTCTCTTAGAGAAGAGATGGAGGAACCCATCAATTTCTGCTCCATTTTCATATTTACTGTTGCATTTTTTCTATGCATCTGCACAAAAATCCATATTTATATCTTCCGAACAGTAATTTGCATTTCTAAAACAAAGTTCCTTCCTTATGAGCCATCAGTAGCTTTAAAAGAAATCTCAGATTTTTTTTTCTCCCTGCAATCCTATTTTGTCTTTTGAAGAAATACGGGAAGAACAAAATTTGGTTTATTTGGAGCCAGCAAGTATTTGAATTTTTAGGAGAGTGAAAGTTGAAAGAGTGAAATCATAACAGTTTGTCCTAGAGTTCACAAAATTCAAATTATTCATAAATAATATTTCCTTATTTATCCATGCAATGTTTGAAGAATTCACAAGCACAAGGCCCTTCTGAGTCTTCGGTGAGGCAAAAGCAGAGGTGGTATTCAGCTAGTTTGCATTGGTTTGTGCAAACAGGTAGCAGAAATTTGGCTTGGGTTGCCGTACCGGTAGTGATTGCTGGCTGGCCATGCCCCTGAACTGGTTGCCTGGTTGCTGCTCACTCGCCCCGCCTGCCCGACACTTGCTCCACCCATCCCAGCCCTATATATGCTGCCTTCGCTTCGCCATGTGGCCCAGCTACTTGCCTCGCCAGTTGCCTCTGTGCCTCACCCACTCTGCTCAGCTCACCAAAGGTAAGTAAGAATGCTGCCCACTGACCCTTTGCCTTGGGTCAGGGGCTGGAGCCACAGGGATGTGCCATTCTCCGAGGCCCCAGAGCTGTCACCCACCTCAATCAGGTTGGGGAAAGTGCCATTCCCTGGCTCTGGCTTTGCCCCAGAGCTGCTACCCACTTGCCACCCACCTCGACAGGATTGGGGAACATGCCATTTCCTGGCTTCAGCTTTGCCCTAGAGCCTCTGCCCACTCACCACCCATCTCAGCTTGGTCGGGGAACACGCCATTCCCTGGCTCCGGACTTGCTCCAGAGCTGCCACCGGCTTGCCGTCCACCTCGGCTGGGTCAGGGAACGTGCCATCTTCTGGATCTGGCCTTGCCCTGGAGCTGCCCTCACTTGCCGCCCACTTCTCAGGACATTACCAAATTTCTTTCTGCTCCTAGCAAAATCAGTCAAAATGTGACTGCTCCTCTAACTTCAGAAATAAGGATATACATTTTTTTATCTAAGCCTTTCTTTAGTGAATACGCATTTTAAATCTAACTGCAGCTTTATAGCCTGAAATAGTGATTTAATTTGAATTACAAAGTTATAATATTTATGCTAACGATAATAGCTCTGCTGCATCAAAAGTATACTAAGTAAACATTTTATTGTATTCTGTTATCTTACTGAACTCTTGTTAGGCATTCAGCTTTGTATTATGTGCCAACAGTAGTTTCTTTCTTTCTTTCTTTCTTTCTTTCTTTCTTTCTTTCTTTCTTTCTTTCTTTCTTTCTTTCTTTCTTTCTTTCTTTCTTTCTTTCTTGGCTGTGAAGCCCTACACTCAGTCACTCATGTCCTAGTCATCTCCCACTTGGATTATTGCAACATGCTGTTCATGGGGCTAACTTTGAAGAGTACTCAGTTGGTCCAGAATGCAGTAGTGGGAACAGTTTTGGAGTCCTCTAAAGTAGCATTTTTAACACTATTGCTACACAAGCTGAACTGGATGCCAATCTGCTTCTGGGTGCATTCAAAGTATTGGCCATCACTTTATGGAAGTGGTCCCAATCTTTCTGGCTCCGCAGCCTAGGGGGGGTAGAGAGGGGATGATTCTGTGTGAATGGCAGGTGTGCCCACCACTCATGCAAGTAGAGCTGTGCATACACACCTGCTTACCCACCATTCGTGTGACCAGGCTCCAAATGGGCTGAAGCCTGGTAGTGGCCCAGAGTTTTGGGACCCCTGATTTATGGAATAGGGTCAGGATAGTCGTGGAACTCTCTGTCTGCATGGGGGTCAGCCCACCCATGTGTGCTGGCAGAAGGCACCTACTGCAAATCCCATCAGCCAAGTAATTTCTGGTGGGATTCAGGAGAAGAGCCATTTCTACCAGGACTCCACACTTTGGGACATCTTGCCACAGGGAGCGAGATTTGCCACATTGCTTTTAGCCTTCAGGAAAGCCTTAAAATCTGGCTGTGCCAATTCGCTTGAAGTCCTGAACAAGAGGCATTTGCCTGCAGGTGGTTGCTGCAGTAATAGAGAAGACACCACTACTACTTCACTCCAAAATCAGGATTTTTACTATCACCTTAATCCAATCTGTATACAAAGGAAGCCTTGACTTGAGTTTGCAGGAATATTTTTGAGTAGTTTATTTAGCAGCCACTTATTATACTCATTACTTCTGATCTCAACTTGAAAAGTTAAGTAATTGCATGCTGAAAAGGGGAGGGCCCCCTGCAACCTCTGTATGGCATATATACATATACTTATACATATAGATATACTTATACGTACACACACACACACGCACACACACGCACACACACATACACACACACACAAATACATGTGTGTGTATTTGCATACTTTAAAGTATTTGCATACTTTATTTCACTGAAAGTTGCTCAGAATCACCTTGAACTGCAAGCTGATGCCAGACAAACTTAATAAATAAATAAATAAATAAATAAATAAATAAATAAATAAATAAATAATGAATAAATAAATAAATAAATAAATAAATAAATAAATAAATAACAAATATTTAAACCTGGTGTTTATGGTTTTCATTACTCTGTTCTGATGAAACTGTTGGGTTGATTTTGTAATGCCACGTTGGTCAGTTTCCAAAATAAATATTTAATTTGATTTGACTCTATCCCTTTTCATACGCATTTCAGATGTGATGTGTGTAAAAAAGAAAAGAAACACTATTATTGCCCTATTTTGGACCCTGTTTTGACTTTTTTTTCCCAAATGCAACTCATTTGTCAGTGTCCCTCCTTAGTTCTTTTTCCCCCAAACACAGTTTCCTTGACTAATTGTCATAATTCAGGCACAAAATTGCAGCTGTTAGCCACGCAGGTCATTAAGAGGGTCACCATGTGACCACACCTGATTTTACAATCTTTTTGCAGTGGTTGTTAAGCCAATGCGATAGTCGCTAAGTCCCAATGGACATTTTTTTTTGTCAGAAATAGAAGTTTTCTGACAAACATTTTTCTGATTAAAAAATGGCATAAATCATGGGACTGCAGGATGCTGCAAACAGCTGTAAATATGGTCCAGTTTCCAAATACTCCAAATGTGATCACATGAATGTGGGAGGACATTATAATTTTAAAACTGGGTTGTAAATAACTCTGGGGAGATCCATTGTAACTTCAAGTGGTTGCTAAGCAACTGGTTGCAAGTCAAGGACTTCCTGTATGCAAGATCACTTTGAAAGAATAGTGTGTTCCACTCTAATTGCTATTAAATATGTAACTGAAACAGTCACGTGTTTTTAACTGCTACATAACAAAGCAAAATTAAATTCACAGCAAAATAAATACAATATTGTTTTCTTTTTTTAAAATGGGAAAATGAATGAGAAGAGCACATAAGTAGTCATAGGTTTCTTGTTAGAATTTTATGACAAGTCATAATAATAACAAGATCTTTCCTTGGTAAGAATTGTTTAAGATACGCCTCAGCAAAAGAGCAAGAAACAATCCTTGAAAGAAATAGGTGGTCTAGAAACATGAAACATAAATAAAAATATGTAGATAGGAAATTAAAGAAGGTGGCTCAACTAAATGAATTCCTCCCACTTATAAAGTGAGAAGAATCTTTGTTCTCCCTTCCAGCCCCAATTCTTTAACCTCATGGCTGGAAGTTAAACTTTTGACTTCTCTTCTGCAATATTCGATTAGGTGAATAAGTCCGGTTCCATGAGGAAATACATGTCAAACACATCTCCGAGGATTGCCATGACAACCAGTAATAATGCATATGAGAATTGGATGCATTAAATAGAGAAAAATCCCACTTGTTTATCTTTTTTGAAGAAAACAGAGGTAAAATTTTCATGATTCACTGGAAAGAACATTCAGATTTTCCCCCCTCCAGGATAATGCAATCTGCTCCATTTCTAGTTGAAGTATTCTCTTGGTCTATATTATTATGAGGAAATGTTGGTTAATGACCCTCATAACTGCCCATTTTCTCATGATTTAACCATGATTGGCACAGCAGGTTCACTGCTAGGCTATTATTGTGTATTGGAGTCATGAACTCAGGAACTCATAAAATGCAGATACCACCCACCATTTTCTTCTGCCCAAAATCCATTACTCACGTACCTCCTTGTCTTCTGCTACATTTAGCTCTTTTCCCTTAACCCTAACACCCCATTTTCTCCAGCAGGGGTGTCTGCAGGGAATCAAAAAAAGGTCAACTTGGTAGCCACAACCATGTGATTTTATGTTGCAAAAGGTGTGGAAAAGGCATGGGGTTTTATTGCGTGTTTGTAGCTTACAACTTGATGTTTTTTAATCCTTCAGGTAGACATTCCTGCCTTCCAGGGAAAGTAATGCAATTACTGAATCTAATGAACAGGATCTTAAGTCACCCATTTTCCCCTTAAATGCTTTCCAACCTTCCAACCTTATAAAACAAATTAATGGGCTGTTTGATCTTGGAGTGCTTCAAGGTTCTCAAAATGGCGGTGGGCTCAAACAAAGCCTGCAATAATCAGTTGACCACCTCTGACTCAGAAGAACAAATAAAAGATTATTAGAGACAGAAGATGATAGAAGGGTAAAATCTGCACAGGTACTCCTTGTCTTACAACCACTTGTTTAGCAATCATTTGAACTTACAACAGCACTGAAAAAGGGACTTATGGCTTGTCCTCATACTTATCTATCTCATGGTCACCTATTGAAAATTTAGGCACTTGGCAATTGACATATTCCATTGAGGCCCTATATACTGCACTAGCCAGAAAGAGGGCTGTGAAAGTATCTACAGACCCCTTGCATCTTGGACATAAACTGTTTCAACTTCTACCCTTAAGACGACACTATAGGCACTTCCCACCAGAACAACCAGACACAAGGGCAGTTTTCCTCCCCATGCCATCACTCTGCTTAAACAACTGATTTCCACAACACTGTCAAACTCTCTAGAAAGGCAGTATTACCATCATTATTCTCGTATTCCCTATCACCTTATCTTCTTATGACCATAACTGTGTTGCTCATATTTTACAATTTAAATTGTTTAATTAGTCTACTAGTAAGATTTATGTTGATTGCTTATTTAGTATCCATAACTATCACTAAGTGTTGTATCTAATGTTTTATGATGAATGTATTTTTTATAATGACTATCATAATGATCTACCACTATTGTTGTATGTACACTGAGAGCTTATGCATAGGAGACAAATTCCTTGTGTGTCTAATCACACTTGGCCAATGAAGAATATTCTATTCTATTCTATTCTATTCTACTCTACTCTACTCTACTCTACTCTACTCTACTCTACTCTACTCTACTCTATTCTTCTAATATTCTATTCTATTATTTTACAATGATTGCAGCATCCCAGAGTTATTCTGTATTATCACTATTGTGATCTTCTCAGTGACTTCCATCACTCAAAGTCAGTGTGGAAAGCTGGCTTCCCTTAATGACCATGTAATTCACTTAGCAACTGCCACAATTCACTTAATAAAAGTGAAGGTCATAAAACTGGGCACAACTCACTTAACACGTGGTTTGCTTAGCAATGGAAATGTTTGTCCAAATTGTGGTTGTAAATTGAGGTCTACATAATAGCTGTTTGGAGATAAAGACATCTAAGAGAAAATATGGATTGAAAGATTGTAAATGCTTGGTCAAATGTCCATCAATAGCAGTTACATTCAGGATTACAAGACATCGTGAGTCTCCATGCCATGCACAAGAATAAATCTCAAATTCCCAGGGATTAAATGCCCCAAAAGATATGTTCATACAATTACTACATTGCAGACAAAGAAGAAGCCATATATGTGTAGAAGATCTCCCTGCTTCTGAAATTAGAAACCAAGTCCTATAAACATGCCATCATCTCTACTTTACCATTTCTGAGTTCTCCTCCTGCTCTTTTTTTCTCCTTTATTTTTTGGGTAAATGGAAAAAAAATCTCTAGCTGAAGTTTTTATTGTTGAAGGTAGTGAGTGGTTCTATTGCTAGTAGGTTTGTTATTGAATTTCAAACTTAAATTCAAACTTATTATTATTATTGTTATTACCATATTTTTCATATTATAAGACACACCAGTGTATAAAACGAACCATGATTTTGAAGAGGTAATTTTTTAAAAAAGTTTTTGCACTCTGCAGGCTTCCCAAAGCTTCTGCACACCTCATTTTTTGCAAAATAAAAATAAAAATGTGGGGGGGGGGGCATGCAGAGCTTTGGGAGGCTTGTAGAGTGTTCCTGGGAGCTGGGGGGGGGGGCAAAAATGAGCAAAAACAGGCCGGTATTTTTGCTCATTTTCCCCTCCTCAGCCTCCAGGAGCACTTTGCAAGCCTCCCAAACCCTCTGCATGTCTATTTTTGCAAAGGGGGCGGGGTTTCGGTAGGCCAAAAATGCTGTATTCACTGTATAAAACACACCCAGATTTCTACCCTCTTTTTTTTGGGGGGGGGGGAGAAAGGGTGCGTCTTATACTCTGAAAAATACAGTATATGTGTTTTCAGCAAATCATTAAATTAGGATGTTCGCCTATATCTTGTGATTACCTCATCCCAACTTTTTGCAGCTAAATGCTTGCACAATTCATCTGGTGTGGCTCTTTGACAGGTAGACAAGGAGCAAATAATATTTAGGGGATAGAAGGTTTATTTGGGGGGAAGGAATAACAGCTGTGGTGGACAGAATAGCAAAATAAATTACAGGTAGTCCTTGGTTTAAACCATTCCATAGTGTGGAAAAACTTATTTATAACCCTTCTTGCACTTACTGTATGATCATTGCAGTACCCCCATGATAATGCAATTTAAATTTCAGTACTTGGCAAATGGCATGTGTTTTCAATGGTTATAGCATTCTGGTGTGTGTGTGTGTGTGTGTGTGTGTGTGTGTGTGTGTGTGTGTGTGTGTGTGTGTCATGTGATCATCCTTTGTGAACTTTCCAGCCAGCTTCCAACAAGCAAAGTCAATGGGGAAGGGTGGATTCCCACTTAACGACCACGTGATTCAATTAACAAACACAGTGATTAGCTTAACTGTTGCAGAAAGGTTGCAAAAAATGGGTGCAATTCATTTAACAATTGCCTAATTTTACAACAAAAATTCTGGTCTCGGGAATAATGGTCATAATTCAAGGACTACCTATATAGATAGAATTTGGAGAGTTTTGGCTGAGTTCTAAAGAGAGGTTAAGCTTTTCTAGGATTTTTCTACTGCATTTTTCATGCCTCTCCTGCATGGACATTATTGAAGGCTGTGCCACCAAGTTTCAATCCTAATTGCCACTCCAAGCACTCTAAACTGTTTTGTTGCCAGTTTATATGAAGTCTTGCAGTTATGGGGTTTTCACATGTCAGCTAGATTGTATGTTAGCTATTACCAAATAAATACTGTATTGCTGTGAGGAGTTGTACTCTTTTTTGACATTTTGTTCTTGTTGTTAGTTGAGAAGTCATGTCCGACCCAATGTTCCTTCAGGCCTTCCTGTCCTCTACCATCCCCCAGAGTCCATTTAAGCTCACACCTACCACTTCAGTGACTCCATCCAGGCACCTCATTCTCTGTCATCCCCATCTTGTTTTGTCCTCATCTTTCCCAGCATCAGGCTCTTCTCCAGTGAGTCCTTCCTTCTCATTAGGTGGCCAAAGTATTTGAGTTTCATCTTCAGGATCTGGCCTTCTAAAGAGCAATCAGAGTTGATTTCCCCTAGGACTGACCAGTTTGATGGCCTTGCAGTTCAAGGGACTCGCAGGAGTCTTCTCCAGCACTATAGTTCAAAGGCCTCAATTCTTTGGCATTCAGCCTTTCTTATTGTCCAACTTTCACAATCATACATTGCAATTGGGAAAACCATAGCCTTAACACACTTTTATTGCCTCTGCTTTTTAGTATGCTGTCTAGATTTGCCATAGCTTTCCTCCCCAGGAGGAAATGTCTTTTAATTTCTTGGCTGCAGTCCCCATCTGCGATGATCTTGGAGCCCAGGAAAGTAAAATCTGTCACTACCTCCATTTCTTCCCCATCTATTTGCCAGGAATTGCCAGGAATGTTTGACATTACTAACACATTACCAACACTATTTGATATTACCAACACATTGTATTAACTGATCTGAAAGGCCCAAGTCTGTGATCTCGACATTTTGTGATTGTTACTTACACTGTTTTTTTTTAAAAAAATAACTATTGGTGAATAGTAGAACATGGATAGCATTGAAAAGAACATTACTTAAACCCAAAAGGATCAAGTGGCAGATGTGATGGTGTGGTGGGATAAAAAAAGTTGAGCAACTTCCATTCCACCCTTTAAATATTGTAAATAGCTTTATTTCCTGTTAATGGGGTAATTTATACAGTCCCAACTATCTTCATTGACAGCCCTTTTTATCCACCCGCAAATGGGCAGCATTTACCAAATCAATTACTTGAGTTATGAAGAGGAGCACAAAGACTTGTCGCCACTCCATTCTTCTCAATAACAAAGGAGAAAACACATTAAAAACTAGCATTGATGGGTTGTTGTGAGATCCAGTCAATGAGCACTTCCAGAGTTGAAATTAAAAGGCAGTTAGGAGAAAATTGTTTTCTGTGGTCATCAGTCACCATGTGAAAGGGCTTTTTCACAATGATTAATTAAAAGCTGGAGCTGGGGAGGGGGAGAGGGAGAGGGAGGACGGGAGGGCGATGAAGGTTCAATAAAGCATCCGCGCAGGGGTGGGTAGGTAACATCATGAGTTAATGGACAGTGGCTTGCCTTGACTAAGTGTTATACCTCCAGTCCATAATTTCATCTCGAAAATGGGCAAGGGAGTGAATCTTCCTCTTCGTAATTGAGTATTGATTTGAAAATAAATGGCACTGAAACACCCACTGAACTGTCAGGATATATTCTGGACAGGAGTGACAATAAATGGTTTTTGGTTGGTGTGAAAGTTATGTATCAGCTCAATACTTAAACACAGAGAGCTCATCTGCAATCGGGCTTCCAATTTATCAAGCTTCAGAGAGGTCAATACTGGCACAGCAGAGGAAATAACATCTGGGAGATTAAAGCTGAGATGGTCTGAGGGGTAGAGGCGGGGAGCTTTTTCTGAACTTCCCTTCGTTTGCAGAATTTCTTGGGAAACTGCAGCAGTGAAAAAATGACACCATGGAAGCAAATAACAGCTTTTACCCATTGCAACTAAAGAATTCTGTCTGTCTGTCTGTCTGTCTGTCTGTCTGTCTGTCTGTCTGTCTGTCTGTCTATCTATCTATCTATCTATCTATCTATCTATCTATCTATCTATCTATCTATCCATTCATCCATCCATTCATCCATTATATCTATCAATTTTCTATCATCTATCTATCTATTTATCTATCTATTATCTATCTATCTATCTATCTATCTATCTATCTATCTATCTATCTATCTATCTATCTATCTATCTATATCTATATCTATCTATCTATCTATCTATCTATCTATCTATCTATCTATCTATCTATCTATCTATCTATCTATCTATATCATCTACCTACCTACCTACCTACCTACCTACCTATCTACCTACCTACCTATATATATATCTCCCTATCTCTCTCTCTCTCTCTCTCTCTCTCTCTCTCTCATCATCTGTCATCCATTCGTCCATCCATCTCTCTATCTATCTCTCTATCTGTCATCTGTCATCCATTCATATCTCTCTCTCTTTCTCTATCTCTCTCCCACCTCTCTCTCTCATTATCATCTACAGTATTTCTATCATCTATTTCTATCATCTATGTACCACATACCTCTCTAGGTATCTAGCTAATTATCCAGCTCTCAAGCCATCTGGCTATCTAGGAATCTGATTATAACAAGGCCACCCAACCTAATTTTAGAACTGGAAGTTCAACTCCCATTATTCCCCAACCAGCATGATTAATGGTGAGAATTTTGAGGATTTTGGGAAAGTCCACCCATCTAGAAGATCCCCTGGCTGGGAAGCAGATTTGTCTCCTGTCAATAATTATTTGGGATTTTTATTATAACCTCTTATGGATTTGTACATAATAATTGCCAATGTTTGAATGATGTTAATAGTTTTATTTATTTATTTTTTTACTTTAGATCAGGGCTGAGCAAGCTGTTGGTGCCTGAACTCAGTTCTTTTAATATTTTTTTCTTTTTTCAAGGAGAGTCCTGCAGTTAGTGTAGTGATGCAATTATGGACTTTTCATTTTGATTTTTGTTCAGTTTTCTAGAGGCATACAGCCTGACAGTTCACACACTGATTTAAAATCCGTTTTCTTTTGTTTCTGCTCAAATCAGCAGGAGGACATCCTATTGATATATGCTATTTTGTGGCTGAATTTCAACAGTAGGAATGTTGATCCCCCCCCCCAAAAAAAAGAACAACCAGGGACCTTTTAGCTCATAGATTTTGTAACCCTACTTTGATTTTATGGATTCAAGAATTTTCATCAACATTTGATGTGACTTGAAGATATTTGATCTACACAGATATCATACAAGATATAAACCACATCTCTTAACATATAAACCCTGGACTGTGGAAATTAGGCTTAAGGGCCTTTCCCCCTACCAATTGCTATCACTCACTCCTATTCTGTGGGATTTTTTTGGCCTCATCTCTAGAGCATTTTCTTTTGAGCCGGAAACAACTTAAATGCAATTAGTGGAATATAGGATTAGTTGTAAGTGACAGCATTGCCTACGGCAGTGATGGCTAAACCTTTTTGGTCTTTTGTTTGCTTAAACTCTTACTTTCCAAAATGTTATGATTTGATTCACTCTAAACAGATAAATGCAAACATTAGAGAAAAATATTATAAACATTATAAATGCTTATAGAGCTACTCTGTGAGTGGTCTCAAAGTTTGATGTACAATGTTAAATAAAGTTGGGATGAGGTGGCTAAGACGCTGCGCTTGTCGATTAGAAGGTTGGCAGTTCAGCAGTTCAAATCTCTAGCAACGCATAATGAAGTGAGCTCCCATTACTTGTCCCAGCTTCTGCCAACCTAGCAGTTTGAAAGCATGTAAAAATGCAAGTAGAAAAATAGGAACCATCTTTGGTGGGAAGGTAACAGCGTTATGTGCGCCTTTGGTGTTTAGTCATGCCAGCCACATGACCACGGAGACATCTTCGGACAGTGCTGGCTCTTTGGCTTTGAAACGGAGATGAGCACTGCGCCCTAGAGTCGGGAATGACTAGCACATATGTAAAAAGGGGATCCTTTACCTTTAGTAGGAAATATAAATATAGTATGGACAGCTGGCCTGGCACTCTCTTAGTTTTGTCTCCCGGGGATATTTTAATTGGGTTTGGGTATTTTAATTGGGGATGTTTTTTAGGGTTTCTATAGTATATTTATTTCTTGTACAGTCTTATCTCCTCCATCCAAATGTTTAGTATTTAATTGTTTTATATTATTGTATTTTATCTGCATTTTATTTGACTGTACACCGCCCCGAGTCCCTTTTTGGGAGAGGGGGCGGTTTAGAAATCCAAGAAATAAATAAAATAAATAAATATATTATCTCTATAAAGATAATAAAAGGAGTGCACACACACACACACACACACACACACACACACACACACACACACCTTAAATGTGTATTTTGGGAAAAATGTGCATTGAGCTTTAGGGGTCCCTTTCCATAATATGAAAAATGAGCCAGAAATGGGCTGGTTACAGTAAGAGAACAAGAGAAACTGAATGGAACTGAAGTTAACAGATTTAGCTCTCCCTGGTGTACTGGGACATATTTTATAGCAGACCGTATGGTAGGGAGAGCAGACACATTTTCTCAGCAACAGGATATTATTCTGAACTATGGCTGTTTGCAACACAAAATCTTCCATCCAAAATGTGGGATCTGTTCAGTCAAAACCAGGCTGAGTCAATGTATTGAGATGAATTACAGAACAACAGAGTTAGAAGGGACCTTGGAGGTCCTCTAGTACAACTCCTTGCTCAAGCTCCTTGCTCAACATCATTCTGGGTACATGGCAGTCCAGTGTTTTCTTTTAAAAATAAAAACCTCCAGTGATGGAGTACTCACAACTGAAGGCAAGCCATTCCATTGATTAATTATTCTCACTAAAAGGAAATTTCTCCTTAATTCTAGGTTGGATAGCTCTTTGATTAGCCTTCCTTTCCTTATTCTTGTCCTGCCCTCAGAGGCTTTGGAGAGTAGGTTGACCTCCACCCCTAGTGGTGGGATCCACTCTGCACGTGTCATCCGTTTTAATAAAACTTACATTCCACATGACTTCTGGGGAGTAACACAGCTGAGGCGTGGCAATTCGCTCTGCGCGAATCAGCTGAGAGGATAAAGTAAGTAAAGCGGGCAAGCCAGCCTCATCATCGGAGCGAACTGGTTCGCTCCCCAGTTGATCATCGGAGCCACCGGTTCACCTGGACCGACTGAATCCCCCCTTCCCTCTGTGATAGGATTTTGATGAAGTCATTAGAGTTTGGATGGATGAGTAAGAAAGGAGATTTTGTTGTACTTTACCACATATCCCTGGGGCAGTGGTGGGTTCCGGATCCTGTTGCAACTGGTATGGTGCAACGGGGCTGGGCACCCACCATGTGCATGTGTACAACAAGCGCATGCGTACCTGCTGCCTGTGATGCTTCAGCTGCTCGGCAGAGCATCACGCAGGTGCCATACACTTCGTGGGCATGCGCAAATGCCCCAATTGGCTCAAATAGCGGTAAGGAGAGCGGGTGGATGGGTGGACTCTCCAGAGCTCCGTACCAGGGTGTACTGGTCAAATCCCACCACTGCACTGGGGTAAGGTGAACATGTGTAATCGTTGACCATATCGCTGGGAGGATGTCCAGAACTACCATTGAAAGAGACTGCTTAATCTTCAAAGAACTAAAAAGAGCTAATGGCTTGTAAGGAAGTTTCCACAAGGAAAATGCTTCTAAATCTCTCAAGGAAAGTTAGCCATGGAAGCATATGGCCTATACAGCAACTTTTTTTCAATAAATATTTCACTCAGCATAACCAATCCTTAATAATCGGTCTTAATACAGGTAGTCCTCAACTTATGATCACAACTGAGCCCAAAACTTATATTGTGAAGTGAGAAATTTGTTAAGGGAGTTTTGCTCCATTTTACGACTTTTCTTGCCACATTTGTTAAGTGAATCACTGCAGTTCTTAAATTAGTAACTTGGTTGTTATGTGAATCTGGTTTCCCCCATTGACTTTGCTTGTCAGAAGGTTGCAAAAGGGGAGGGGGGGTCACATGACCCCGGGACACTGCATCCATCATAAATGTGAGTGAGGTGTGAAGCATCCAAATGTAAATCATATGACCATGGCAGTGGTGGGTATCAAAATTTTTTAGAACCTCTTCTGTAGGTGTGGCCTGTTTTGTGGGAGAGGCTCAGTGGTCATGTGACCAGTGGACGTGGCCTGGCAATCATGTGACTGGGTGGGAGTGGCTTGGAAGTCATGTGACATGGGCATGGCCAACTTGGAAAATGTGGTGAAACTCACTTAACGATGCTCTTGCTTGGCAACCAAAATTTTGGGCTCAATTGTGGTCATAAGTTCTCTTTCTTTCTTTCTTTCTTTCTTTCTTTCTTTCTTTCCTTCCTTCCTTCCTTCCTTCCTTCCTTCCTTCCTTCCTTCCTTATTTCTCTTTCTTTCTCTTTCTTTCTCTTTCTCTTTCTCTTTCTCTCTTTGTCTCTCTTTTTTTTCTCACTCTCCCTCCACTTCTTCCTTTCTTTCTTGTGTGTATCTCTCCCACTTTCTTTCTTTTTCTCTTCCCTCCCTCCTTCCTTCCTTCTTTCTTTCTCTCTTTCTTTCTAAATCACTCTAAGGCATTGTTTCTCAATCATGGTGACTTTAAGTCCTGTGGCTGGGGGATTCTGGGAGTTGAAGTCCACAGGACTTAATGTCGCCAAGGTTTAGAAACACTGCTCTAAGGTTTGATGAAAGCAGTCACAAGTTTAGCGTGAAATAAGTCTTTCTTCAAAACTTGAACCAAGATTTCAACAAAAACCTCTAGGTCAGCATCAAGCTTAGGTTTTGACTTTTATCCAGAGCCCACCAGATTCAAAAGTTCGGGACAGACCAGGTCTCTCCAGCTTAGAATTCCCAAATAGCCCTGGCAATCAGGAAACCATGGGTGTGTGCCACCTCTGAACCCTCAGCCACCCTTTATACTACAAGAAGACTTATTGATGCTCAACTGTCATGGGCTTTGGGAGAGTGGCCACCACAAGGGGTGGAAAGCAAGCAAGGCTAGGAGGCATCAGAAAGTTAGGATGAGGGATGTCTATGGGGATTCTTGATCATCCAGGATGTCCCAAAGATGCTTTTTTCCCCAAGAGGCAGCTTTCTGCTTTTTCTTTGAAGATCTTTCACTTTTCCTCCAGAAAGCTTCTTTAGCTCCCCCAGAAGCTTCCTGGAGGAGAAGCAAAACATCTTAAAAGAAAAACCAGAAAGTCCAGTTGCCTCTTGGATGAAATAAAGCATCTTTGGGAGAAACAGATGAGGGCATCTGGTCCTAGCCTGTGCCCCTTGTGTATGGGCATCCATCCCAAGGAAGGACTCAACCCGGCTTCAAAACGGGCCCATGCTCCACACCAGCCAATCTGCAAAAGAGTGGATGTGGGCAGGGGGTGATGTGCGTTCAAGACCAGTCACGTCCAAGTTCCCCCAATGTAATGCCCGGACATGTGGTGGGGATAGAGGGTGGGAAAGGGATAAAAGTTGCGGGTATGGCATCCCCCCTCCCTGCAAAAAGCAACGTAGCTCCAGCAGTAACAGTAGTTTTCCCCTTCCTCCACCCAGCTCTCCACCTCCTCCTTTGCTTACGCTCCCTGGTGGCTCTGAGGCTGCAGGCGCCCAGGGAATTGAGGTGGGGGGAAATGCTGGCCATCTGCCCCCCAAAAGCAACCTTGCAAGTTTTCAAGATCCTCTGGAGAGGCTTTTTTAAAAGAAACCCCCCCAAAAGCTGTAAGATCTGGAGAGATGAATGGGCGGTCTTTTTGGGGGAGGAATCCCCAGAACCAGGTTGCTCAGCATCCTGAAGAGGTCTGTGTGGGCTTCCGGTGGCTGCAAAGTGTGGTAAGAGGGGCAGAAGTCCTCGAACCCAGGGGGCAATGCAGCTCTAGCAATTTCTCCCTTCCTCCACCCAGCTCACTCACCTTTCACCCAGAGGGTCTGTCAGTGGGGCACCTGCCATTTCACCTCCCGAGATAAGCTCAGGAGACACATGCAAATGGCCGCAACTTGAGGCTCTCGAGGAGGACGCTGGACACCAGGGGTGGCAGTGTTGCCCCCTGCTGTTCCTTCTGCTGCTTCTGATAATGCAGGATTCTTGGAGAGCATTAAGTTGCAGGCACAGTGGTATACCGATTCCAAAAGCTGCATTTTCCCTTGAAATTTGCTGTCCCAGCAACCCAAAGGGGACATTCTCCTAGCAGCATCTCAGGCGCTCCCACCCTTAGCCAGAAGGTGCCAAACTGTGCCCAGCCATCTTCACTCCCCCTGGCTAAGGGTGGGAGTGCCTGAGACGCCGCTGGGAGAATGCCCCCTTCGGGTTGCCGGGCAGCAAATTTCAAGGAAAAATGCAGCTGCTGGAATTGGTGCACCACCAAAAGTTCTCTGGTCCAGCTAAGCACCCGAGATTTTCTGAGCAGGGGGAGACGGATGGTGCAAACTACTGTCCGTCTCCCTGTGCTCAGAAAAGCAAGCCCGTGCAAGTCCTTTGCTAGCAGGCAGGTTCTAGGATGCCTGCTGCCATCAAAGAACCTTCCCGGAGTTGCTTTTCTGACCATGGGGAAACAGACAGTGCAAATTACCATCCATCTCCCTGTGCTCAGAATAGGAAGCCCGGGTAAGTCCTTTCTAGCAGGCAGGTTCTAGGACACCTGCCACCACCAAAGGACCTCCCCATAGTTGCTTTTCTGAGCATGGGGAGATGGACAGTAGTTTGCGTCGTGCAGCTGGTGCCTAGGAGGTCCTAGGAGACCAGCCATGCCGCGTAAGCTCCCGCCACCATTCCCACCCCACCCCCTTGCCTTCTGGCAGCCAGGTATCTTAGGCAAGTCCAGAGACCTTGCAAAGGCCTTGTGAGGTCCCCCAAACTTGTCAAAGATGCTGGCCGCACCGCATAAGTCCCGCCGCCATCCCCACCCCCATCCCCATCCTTCTGGAAGCCAGGCATCTTAGGCCAGTCCGGAGACCTTGCAAAGGCCTTGCGAGGTCCCCAAACTTGTCAAAGATGCTGGCCGCGCCACATAAGCTCCCACTGCTGTCCCCACCCCCATGCCCATGCTTGCTGACGGCCCTGTGACCCTGCACTATAAGCGAGCCCAGGATCCTTGCAAGGCTGCAAAAGGTCACTGGACTCGCTTATAGTGCAGGGCCTTGGCAGGCTGCTCCAGATGGCCTGCCGCCGCCCCCACCCTGCACTTGGTTGCAGCTTACTTACCTCCTCGGTGTCAAGCCGGCCTCCCTCAGCAACCAAGAAAGAAACCACTTAACTCCATTTTGCAGAATTAAGACTACTTTTACTGGTTATGAAAAGATAGCAGCTAAGCAAAGCAAAATCTGAGGCAAAAGCGTGTGAAATCATACATATCAATATGTGACCAACCCCGTCCCCTGGTAACTCTCTTCCCACTGTCCAATCTGTAAATTCCTTAGGTGTCATGTGAGTTCCATCTTAAAGGAGCATCATCAGGTCGGTATGTAGGACGATTGGCCCTGACCGACAGCTAGCACTAATCTCCAGCATGCACAGTAGACAGTGAGACCAACACTCTCTTTTTAAAATCTCCCCTGTACTAAAACTTCCCCTCCCAAATACCAGGCCCCCTCCCCGGTTCAATGGCAGCCGAAAGCAAATAGCAAAACAGAGGCTGACACTCAGAGTCGCCAGGCAGCAATAGACCGCCAAGCAGGAAAAAAGGTAAGTGGGTTTAGGTATGGTTCTTAAAGTCGGGTGGGGTGATGGGTGAACCAGCCAATAAGTGAGCAGTGGGCGGGGGTAGGATAATGCAGATGGGTGGGGGGAGTGAGCGATGGAGCAGCTTCCGGATAAGCGGGAGCGAGCAACAGGGCTGGGGCAGGCATACCGGAGCTTACTTCCGGGTCCACCGGTGGAACCTCTTATAAACAGTTCGGTAGATTTGATGAACCCATTCTACTGAACCGGTGCCAACTGGTAGGAACCCACCTCTGGACCATGGGGATGTTATAATGGCCATAAATGTGAAAAATGGTCACAAGTCACTTTTTTCAGTGCCATTGTAATTTCAAACAGTCACTAAATGAACTTTTGTAAATTGAGGACTACTTGTACTATATAGTGGAGAAAACACACATTGGAGGTTTTTTTTAAAAAAATTACCTCTTGAATTTTTTTTTAAATATATTATTTTTATTTGGGTTTATTGGCACTTATTCAAACTTGATTTTGGAAAGAAGGATGAACATGGATGTTGTTGAGAAGTAAAAATGAGGTTTAATTCTTCCCTTCTCACTTCCCTGTTCATTACCAAGCTATCTAAGGTTGAGAATGAAGGACTGTCAAAAAGATAGGACTATTAAAACACAGAAAGGGATGTGGTGGCTCAGTGGCTAAGACGCTGAGCTTGTCGATCAAAAAGGTCCACAGTTCAGCAGTTCAAATCTCTAGTGCTGTGTAATCGGATTACTTGTCCCAGCTTCTGCCAATCTAGCAGTTCGAAAGCATGTTAAAATGCAAGTAGAAAAATGGGAACCACCTTTGGTAACAGTGTTCCATGCACTTTCGGCATTTAATCATGCCAGCCATATGACCATGGAGACATCTTCGGACAGCCCTGGCTCTTTGGCTTTGAAACGGAGATGAGCACTGCCCCCTAGAGTCAGTAAGATTTTGAAATACTAACATGAACACAGACAACTGGGATTATCTGACTATTTTTCTGTCTGTCTATGTGTCTATGTATATCATCTTCATTACCATCCATCCATCTAGGAAAAGAAGCTAGAAAAGTTATGTTTGTTTCTTTGAATCAGCTACCTATGCTAATTTGCTCTACAGCCCCTCATTCCTGTAACTCAGAAGTCCGGGAAACTTTGGGGCAGTAATTCTGCTCATTTGGGACTGCTCATTTAGATGGAAGATTTCTCAGCAGTAAAATTAACCTGATTAAGATCAGGCACAGCACAGCATTGTGTGATCATAGGAATGACTCTGATATTATCAACAGAAAGCCAGATCAGATATTAGAATAAAATCATTAACTTGAATGCTTTCCCAAGGAAGGTTAAGCAGCCATACAATTCCAAAGAATTCAACCCATCATGGCCTTAGGTGGAATTCTGGAATTTTGAATCCCAACACATCTAGGGTTATCAACTTGCATGAATAAGTTCTGTGACACTCTCAAAGGCAGGGATATGTAGCCTCCACTTGATGTACCACCTTCTCAAATGTTGCAGCTTCATAATTAAGACAGTGGCTGATTTTTTCCATCATTTTGACAGCTCAAACCAAATTAGATTTCCATTCATAACTGGACAGTGACAAGGAAGTCATCAAAGTACAAAATAGTTCAGCTGAACAGAACAACCCCCGTAAGAGTAGGATATCTGATTTCTCTGTAAGAAATGTTAAGATGTTAAGACTTCTTTTGTATCCCACTAGTAAATAACACAGCTGTATGTGTGTGTGTTTTCTATTGTATGTTGGGATCTCATAAAAGACACTTTTTATTTTTCTAATATTGCAGACTTTTATATCATGAAAAATGTGGGGGTCATTTTATTTCCTTAGTATTTTCAGGCACCAACCATGCTGGGCCTTTTATATACTTCTAATAAGTGGAAGATCTATCAGCAGAAAGTGTACATTTCACTGTAGAAATGTAACTTTAACTGGACAGCTTTCGTCTCGTAGGATTCAATGAAATACAAGCAATGAACGGAGATGTCCCTTTTTATACTGCTGACAAACATCGAGCCAATTGCTTTTGCCATCAATCGGCTGCAGAGTTGAAGAGTTGCCTCGTGCAGGCTTTTTTTTTTCCCTACAGGAAAAAAAAAATTAAAAAAAAAAAGCAGTGGAAGATTATTTAGCTCCATTTCCTGGTTGAGTAGATACTCCCCATCCATAAGTGGCAAAGAAGCCAATTGACAAGTAGGGTACTTATTTTCAAACCAAGCCTGTGTGCATGGCAAGGTGATAATGGAATCAATGTTTGAGATTTCTTGCATTATTTATTAAAAGCACACTCAGCAAGGAGACTGGTGGTTGAGAGAGATGATGAAGTTAATGGCCCCTTCATACATGTGCATGCATCACTGGCCACCGCATGACAGACAGCAAATGATTACTATTAACTGCAGCAGGGTTCAGCTCAAGCTGACCCTAAGATGACCCTAGTGGTGTTATTAGTAATAATGGGTGGGTTTACGGTCTCTGGAGGATCCTAGACTCTGAAGTCACTTGACAGCATTCCCTTTTATATTCATATTTCATACCCCTGCATATTTTATGGCACTTCAACCCAGTGCTTTATTGAATAATGCTATCATCTTTACTCTTGTGCATTACACCTGCATTTCAAGTCACGGCCTGTTAAAATTACTGGAAGGCACATTAAGAGGGACCTTAAGCGGGACCTTAAGAGTCCCGCTCTCACAGAGAGGGACTCCTCCGGGTGCCGTCCACTAGGCAGTGCCAGCGGGCGACGCCCAGGAGTAGGGCCTTCTCTGTGATGGGCCCGACCCTCTGGAATGACCTCCCCCCCGACATCAGAATAACCACCGATCTCCGCTCCTTCCGCAAGAAACTTAAGACCCACCTGTTCAACTTAGCTGGCCTGGCCTAACCGTAGTTTTAATCTTTCTAGCCTGTATTTTAAATTTTTAGGGGTAGTCTTTTTAGGTTGCTTTTAATTTTTATTACTGTACAGCCTAACATTTAATCTGATTTTAGGGGTATTTAAGATCATTTATTTTGTACATGGTTTTTAGCTTGCTGTCTGTACACCACCCCGAGTCCCCTCGGGGAGAGGGGGTGGTCTATAAATTCAATAAATTCAATTCAATATACCTTGCAGGAGCGCCACCTATTTTCTCTCAATCTTGGGTTTGGTCCAGAGATGGACATCACATACTGTAACAACCGGTTTGTCCAGCACCAGAAATGTGAGTATGCATGCACCTTCCATGCATGTGTGCAGCATCAAAACACATAGCAATTCACTTGCATTCACTTTCCATGCATGCGTGCATCATCAAAAACACAGCAATATAGTATGTGTTTGTGCCTGAATAGGTGGCCATCCCCGCGTCGCAACTACCAGCTCTCCTGAACGGGTCTGAACCAGCAGCAGCCCACCACTGGCTTGGTCCATAAGGGCCAAAAGGAAAGGTCAACCATTATTAAGGATGGCAGTACCAAGGTAATGGACAAAGTCTTCACTATGAAGCCCATATGAGGGATAGCAACCTAAAGCTGGGCAAATCCGATTTCAGTGTCATCAAGTTAGTAAAAACTCTTAGCCATCAAATGGATTTTCTCCAATGTAATTCATTTCCAAACCGGTCCTCCATATCTTTTAACAGTGTACCCATCATTGTTATAGTCAATAACCTTGTTGCTCCTTGCCCCTTCCCTAGCAAAGTACTAGGTCATGGTGTCTGTTCTCCTAGTTGAAAAATTGCATCTTCGAAGAATGGCTGACTTGTAAAAATCTCCAGCAATTCATTTAAAATTAGGAAAAGTGCTTTAGTCAAACGCTTTCCTAAGTGTTCTCCAAAATCATATCTTCATCTCACTGCGGATGGCTGGTCAGCCTGAGAATCATCCAACTAAACCCTGATGTGACAGCCATTTCAGACAAACCAAATATGATCAGAGATCAAAATGTCTCTGGTATGCTTGATGCTCAGACTGGAAAACTGGTTCTTCAAATGACAAAATTAGTTCACAATGCTGAAGGTTTAACCCAGGGGTGTCCAAACTTGGGAACTTTAAGACTTATGGACTTCAACACCCAGAATTCCCCAGCCAGCCTGGGTTAACCAATCGGCCTACTCAAAAAGGCAGTAACTTGGAAGGGGTGAGAACATACATAGATGGTTTCCAAAGATGTAACCTAGAAATCTTTTTGAAGAGTTCAATTTCTTCTCAACATTATTAACCCTTCCAAGGTGATTATTTTTCAAAGCCAAGAGTGACCTTCAGATTATGTTAGAGGAATGAGTCTTAAAGCAAATAGATTTTTGTCAAAAGATAAACTGTCAGTCGATGTCCATCATAAAACCCGAGGGGGGAACATCTAACTTTCAAAACATTTTAAATTGCATGGTGCTCTGAAGAACAGATGAGGCATGAATATGTTCACTCGTTTTTGAAGCAACAAAGAACAGTATTGTTTTATCAATATTCTTCCCATTTGTTAACACTTTTAAGCTCCCATTGAACAAGATAATTCTCACTACTTGAGGTTATGCTGGTTTATGACCGTAATAAAGATTTGATTGATTGGTACTTCAGGCAAATGGAAATACAAATGTCCAGTTGTATCATATAAAATGCCAAACAGAACCAAGCACAAACTCATATACTGAGTGAAATTCTGTAAATAAATGACAGCAAGTACGGGAGCCAAAGGTTGAGAGAAAGATGGGACATTAGAATTTCACTTGTTTTTCATATTTCTTTTAGACCTTTTAAAAAGAAATATTTAGAATTTGTAGCAGATGGATGGGTGGGTTTTGTGTAGTAGTATTGTTATACAGGGATTCAGGTGTGACTTGATAAAAAAAAGATGGAGTCCAGATTTGTTTTGATGAGTCAAGCATGTTTATTAAGCTGAATAAAGATGAATCCTCCCATAAAGTGGGTGAACCTCGAACACAGTGTAAGGCAAACAATTACACCTTTTTTGCTTTTATTTAGTTACTAGCTGATATACTTCATTGCCTGGGTATTTATTTATCCTAATCCTGATTTTAGCGACAATTCAATTAGTTACAAATGTTTTCTCTGTGCCCCCAGAAGCATCAAGGAAAGTGATACTGTCTTGTTGTTTTGCTAGCTGATCCATGATCATTTGGTATGCTTTTTTCTGATCTTGATTAAAAAGTGGCTTCTTGTCCTCAATATGTGCACTAAGCCATTCAACATTGTAGTTCTTTTCTCGTACGTAACCTTCATGAACTCATGTTGGTCCTATAGTGGTGCAGGCAGGCCAAGTTGCAGTAATGTTTTATTGATCATGGCCATACATTTGTCCTCAAAAACAATCGAAGCCTTGATGAAAATGTCTGGACCAAACGTAATTTCTAACGTTGGATTTTCCCCTCTTACCAAAGGGAGCCCTCTTGTGGAGTACTGTGAAGCCGTTACCATGGCAACTCCACTGCACTGTACAGTAGAATCCATTTTATGGCAGTACGGTAGAAGCCGCTTTAAGGCACAACAGGCTGCATCTTAACAGAACACACACCCCGAGGAGTTTTAGGGGTGTCTTATCCCCCACGGTATTTGTTTCCAGAGAGTGAGTCATCTGTGTACCAAGTTTGGTTGAAAGTGCTCGAGGCATTCCAGAGTTATGCTGGAACACACACACACACACACACACACACACAAACACACACACAGCCATTTAGATAGATAGATGATAGATAGATAGATAGATAGATAGATAGATAGATAGATAGATAGATAGGTAGGTAGGTAGGTAGGTAGGTAGGTAGGTAGGTAGGTAGATAGATAGATAGATAGATAGATAGATAGATAGATGATAGATGATAGATAGATAGATAGATAGATAGATAGATAGATAGGTGATAGATAGATAGATAGATAGATAGATAGATAGATAGATAGATAGATAGATATAGAGATAGAGACAGAGACAGAGACAGAGATAGAAGAGGAAGCTGGCACACAATAGATAAGGTGTAGCAATATAAAAGTTATAAAAATACTCACACATGCCTTCTGTGATTTGGTCAGATACCTAACCCACAGGTTAGTGGTTTTCTTTGGAACATTCCATGGCCTTGAGAGTCTGCTGAGTCCTGAACTTCAACTCATCCATCTCAACGTATGTTCCCTTTAGCCAATCATCAAGTTCATCAGATTTCTGATCAACAGTAAAATTACACACAGTTAATGAATCTCACTCTGAGAGTGAGTTGGGCAGCCAAATGGTATAGAGTCTCCTGCTTGAGCAGAGGACTGGACTAGAAGACCTCCAGGGTCCCTTCGAACTTCTGTCTTCCATGTTCTATATATGTTTTCATAAATAAATAAATAAATAAATAATAAAGTAATAAATAAAGTAATAAATAAAGTAATAAATAAATAAAGTAATAAGTAAGTAAGTAAGCAAGTAAGTAAGTAAGTAGTTCTGTCTCCTTCACTCTTTTTCTGCCTGAGCCTGCTGTCATATAAACTCATCCCATTCACAAGGTGATTCTGGATTGTGTGAGATCACCTGTGTTGTGGGAAGCATTTCCTTGATCTCAGTAGATTTAATTTGTTTTTGTTTTTTCAATCCAAAGAGAAAATTGGAAAGAAATAATAGAACGTGCTTAGGGCTCTGTGTACAATAATCGTCTGGACCTGGAGCAAGTTGGGACAAAATTTGACGTGGGATGAGAAACAAACATTACTATTTAAAAAGATAAAAAGTGACTACATTCAGCTATGGGTTATAGAGAGAAACAAATCCATAACATTTCCTTAATCTATCTTGCAGAAGAAGTAGTTAGGCAGCAATTATTTTATTCTTGTTTGCGACTATTTTTTAATTATATTTACATATCTTTTTATATGATTACATGTTTTATGTCTCTTTATACATTGCTCAGAGTCGCTCTGTGAAGGAAATGGGCAGTCTCTAATATGATAAATTAATCAATCAACTTAGAAGATCATTAATTCCAACATTCCTGCTTCTGTGACTTTAAGCATCACTATTTTTAAGGAATTGGAAAGAAGTCCAGAAGTTAGATTTTTGCATGTGTTCTATACCTTGATATTCTCTCCAACCCAGTGGAATATGGGAAATAAATTATGTAAAGGGAATTGAGACTCTGTCAGCAAGATAAATCCTTTAAAACAGAACAGAATTAGGTCAGCTTTGATATGAAGGAAGAAGCCAACAAAAGAAACATCAGGTTTGAAAATGGCTTGGATCCAGCTGGGTCTGCAGTTAAAAAAAAACCCAGGAAAAAATTGGTAATGTATCTATAGGAGAGAGGGGGGGGGACAATGAGATCATGTGTTGTCCACTCCTCCATTCAAAGGTCCCTTGATCTTCCCTTTCAATCACCTGACCCAAAGCAGAAAAATGGCAATAAGGAAAACTAAGCCCTGCCTATTTTCCAACTTTAAAATAAATTAAAATCTGCATGCCTATTATTATTATTACTGTCTGTTTTATTCATTAAACATGAAACTCAGTCAACCAAACATTTAAATATGTGTCACAAATACCATTGACTGGCGCTAGTGGTTGATACAGGTTTCTTCCAGCATCCTAGGTATTGACCAAGTACCGTCTTAAGATGTACAATGTTCTGAGTAGTGCAGTTTTTTGCAGGTCCGCTGATGTTATTGCAGGAAGCTGCAATTTCTTGATGCATTTTGTAAAATTCTTGGACATGGTACCAAGTGCCCCTACAACAATGGCTATCACTGTTACATGTTTCATCCTAATTGCATAGTTTTGTGATTTTTTATAGTTCTTTTTCTTTACTCTGGCGTCTCCTGGTACAGCAATATCAATAAATTGTATGTTTCAGTTTTCGACAAATGTGAAATCTTGCATGTTGTGTTCCAAATGATGATCTGTCTGTGTTTGAAAGTTCCACAAGATCTTCACCGTCTCATTTGACAACTTTTTCCACTTTATGTTCTCATGCCTGTTCAGATACAGGTAGGATGTATTTTTTACAGAAGGACCAGTAGATTAACTTAGCAACTTGAACAAATTAATCCACTGGTCATTATGTAAAAATGCATTATTATTATTATTATTATTATTATTATTATTATTATTATTATTATTATTATTATTATTATTATTATTATTATTATACGATACAATTGTATCACAGTGGCCAGTTGTTTCACCGGATTTGGCATTGATTACTAGTTGGGCCCCACCCAGGGGCCTAGGACGTCGTAACATATTTTCGTAATATACGTGCAGATCCAAGCAGTGCAGCTTTTTGCATTTGACTGATGGTGATTTTGTCAAGTTTTAACTGTTTTAAATGTAATTCCAGTGCTTTTGGAATAGCACCCAGTGTGCCGATTACCACTGGAATTACCACTGCTGGTTTGTGCCATAATCGTTGGATTTCGATTTTTAAGTCCTGGTATTTCGCGATTTTTTCATGTTCCTTCTCAGCGACCCTGTTATCACCTGGTATTGCGATGTCCATGATTGTAACCTTCTTTTTCTCAACCAGTGTGATGTCTGGTGTATTATGCGCCAGTATTTTATCCGTTTGTATGCGAAAATCCCACAAGATCTTGACCATCTGACCCTCAACGACTTTTTCAGGCTTATGTTCCCACCAGTTTGTTGCTGTTTTAATATTATATTTTTTGCACAAATTCCAGTGGATCATTTGTGCTACTGAATTGTGCCGCAATTTATAATCAGTCTGCGCGATTTTTTTTACAGCAGCTGAGTATGTGGTCAACAGTTTCCTCAACTTCTTTGCAGAGTCTGCATTTGGCATCATCAGAGGATTTTTCTATTCTGGCCTTAATGGCATTTGTTTGGATAGCTTGTTCTTGCGCAGCCAGGATTAGTGACTCTGTTTCTTTCTTCAATGTACCTGTTCTTAACCATAACCAAGTTTTTTCACTGCCCACTTTATCTTTTATTTTTTCCAGAAATTGACCATGCAATGCTTTGTTCTGCCAACTCTCCATTCTTGATTTTATCACATCTTTTCTGTATTCTTGTTTTGTCTGTTGGGCCTTCAGTAGATTTTTGTTCTTTACTTCGATTAATAGATGTTCTTGACTTTCTTTTAAATAATCAGCCAGTGCATGTTTTTCTTCTTCAACTATTTGCTTCACTTGTAATAATCCTCTGACACCTGTTTTTCAGGGCAGGTATAATAGTAGTAGTAGTAGTAGTAGTAGTAGTAGTAGTAGTAGTAGTAGTAGTATTTGTTATTGCGTGGTTAATCTTTGGTGAGATTCACAGCCTTTGGGGCTGGTTGGTAGCTCAACAGCTCGAGTCCTAACCAAGGACCTAGGAACTGTTAAGGTAACGTCAAAGGATATAAGCTGTTCCAAGTAGGGCAGTTTTTTGTAGAATCAGAATGTTCAAATCTGATAAATTTAAAATTTCCAAATAGCGAGGTAGTCCTTTAGGTATTGCTCCAAGGGCTCCAATTACAATCGGGACAACAAACAATTTCTTTTTCCACAGTCGCTCAACTTCAATTTGCAAGTCCCGGTACTTTGTGATTTTTCCTTGCTGTTTATCTTCAATTCGTGCATCTCCAGGTACTGCAATGTCAATGAACCATACTTTTTTCTTTTCAACTATTGTTATGTCAGGTGTGTTGTGGGCCAAGTGCCTGTCAGTCTGGATTCTGAAGTCCCACAAGATCTTGACTTTCTCATTCTCTCAAACCTTCTCAACCTGATGGTCCCAGTGGTTTTTGCTGTACTCAAATCCAAACTTTTGGCACAATTTCCAGTGAATGATCTTGGCGTTCATGGCGTTGTAGGTAGTCAGTTTGTGAAATTTATTATTTCACAAGTTATTTCTTTCCAAATATCCATAAATTTGGTTTGCAATGATACCAGTAAGGAGCTTGTTTGTTGTTGGCAAACAGGTGATTGGTCTATAGTTTCCAGGGTCCTTTCCTTTTTCTTTATCTTTTTGGATCAAAAATGTCCTTCCAGTTGTCATCCATTCATCATTTTCAGGTGTTTTTAAGATCTGATTCATTTGGGCTGCCAATCGTTTGTGCACACTTGTAAGTGCCTTTAACCAGAAGCCATGTAACTCATCTGGTCCAGGTGCACTCCAGTTCTTCACTTTTCTTGACTGTCTTTGCACCATTTCTTTTGTTATTTTCACATCTTCCATTTTAGGCACTTTAATAGAATCCTCAATTTCTTTGATCCATTTTGCATTTCTGTTGTGGTTCTTGTTGTTTTCCCACAAATTCTTCCAGAATTTCAGAGCTTTCTCTTTATTGGGCTTTTCATTTGTTCTTACTCTATCTCCACTTTCTAATCTTTTATAAAACTGGTGCTGATTTGCTCTGAACTGTGAGTTTTCCTTGAAATGAGTTACTTCTTGTTGTTGTTGTTGTTGTTGTTGTTGTTGTTATTATTATTATTATTATTATTTTTCTTTTAGAAATTAAACAAACTCAGTCAAGTGAACATTTAAAGATGTGTTGCAATATATATATATATATATATATATATATATATATATATATATATATATAATTATATTTTATATAATTATATATATATAATACATATACCTATATAATATATGTGTACCTATACCTATATAATAGGTATAGGTACACATATACCTATATAATAGGTATATATAATACATATACCTATATAATATAAGTGTGTATGTATATGTATATATAATACATATACATACACACTATACATATATAATTATATTTTATATAATTATATATGTATAGTGTGGGTCATGAAAAAAAATATTCTCTTACCTCTTTTTAGAAACCCTTCATAGAGTTTCTCAATCTCCTTAGGGAATTGCATTCTGTCATGAAATAGAAGGCAGCTATAAGATAAAGTAATCAGTGGGAATGTGGAACAGATTAATCTTTTTTTTTGGGGGGGGGAATCAGAATATAGGTTTT
Source organism: Natrix helvetica (assembly GCF_964273705.1). Taxonomy (NCBI): domain Eukaryota; kingdom Metazoa; phylum Chordata; class Lepidosauria; order Squamata; family Natricidae; genus Natrix; species Natrix helvetica. The sequence goes on from NC_138554.1 coordinate 126,876,380, forward strand.
GGGAGACAATATTCAGAACAGCCCATAATATTCTAAATGTATTTCCCCTCCAGTTCCTCTAATCTGAATGATCCTTTAGGAAAACTGTTGAACAGCCAGGCAATTTATAATTTAAAGTAGCATAAAAAGTAAGCAAATAAACAATGTTGCTATCCAAAAGGAACTAGTGGAATAGTTCCAATAATGAAAAATGTGGTTTGTAAATTAAAATTTAAACAATTGGCCCTTAAAGACCAAACTAAAAATAAGCGGTCTTTTTATGTATTTTATAAAGATAGAATGGTAGCCAATTGCAACTACTTAATTAGTGCCTTCCAAATTCTGGGATGCAGGAAAAGGCCATCTTCCATCTGCTTAATAGATCAGTCTACTAATCTATTAATCTAATAATGCATAAATTTTCCCTGTGAGGAGCCTTTCAATCCATAGAAGTTTTTTCTCTTTCATACCACAAAGAATTCAAAACATCTTCTAGAATTAAAGTTTTGGATCAGTATATGGGAAATGTTTTTACCTTATTCCCAAATGCCAAATTATAAAGGTAGCCACTATCTATAGATAATTTTTCTCTATATAATAAACATTTATATTTTGCTCTTTGTAATGATGAAGCTTATAATTCTTCACAAGAGTTGTCTGAGTAGGGTAAATGTGTAATAATAATAATAATAATAATAATAATAATAATAATAATAATAATAATAATAATAATAATAATAATAATATGTATGTATGTATATAATTACTCATTTACCCTACTCAGACAATTCTTGTGAAGAATTATAAAATTCATCATTACAAAGAGCAAAATATAAATGTGAACAAAAAATGCTACCACACCATAAAAAAACAGAATAGGGAAATCTAGGATAGTTTTTAATTTATCTGAGATTCATCAGAGTATCTAACTCAATCCTTTTCCTCAGTTCAAAAGCCTGTGTTTTTAAGGTATGGGTCCAGGAGCCAGGAGATCCTGAGTTCTAGTCTTCCCTTAGACAGTTTTTCTTGGTGTGTACAACTGATTAAAATACACTTTTTTCATTTTTTGCCATTGGTAGTTGAGTGGCCATGCTTAGCTCTGCCTTATCCTATAAAGGAAATGGCATATAAATCTCTTTTCTGTAACATCTAAGTAACTACAGATTGATGTTCTGCTCCCCCAGAAAAAAAATGTTGAAAAAAATCTTAATTTGACAAGCTGGATGTCAAAGCATATCATAAGAACCTACAGGAGGCTTTCCTTAGAGGAGAAACATCATTCAGTCATAGCTATGGCAATACATCATTTTTTGTTGCATGTTACATCTGACCAGAGATGATCGACTGTCATTCTGTTTTGGGAAAACTACGATTTCTATTGCAGAAATGAGGAATAGTTGAAAGAAAGAATATTTAAGGAGATCTTAGCCCCTGAAGAAAATGTCCTTAAATCACTTGGTTGAACAGGCAAAAAAAATATGAAAATTGTTCTGATTGAACAAGACAAGAATGGCCACCCAGGAAGCATGGAACATTCCAGCCCAGAACATGAAAACTGTGTGAACCTCTGAGTCATTCAAATGTATTTGCTGCAGTTAGAATAACATTTGCTTTCTTAGTTAGATCCAGTGGTGGGATTCAGCCAGTTTGCATCGGTTCATGCAAACTGCTCATTAAATTTTTGGCTGGCCTTGTCCCCTCCAGGAGTCCCCATGTGCCTTATTTTGGCTCCCAGGAGGGCCTACTAGGCCCCAAATGGGGCATGGGTGTTTGTGCAGCGCTTCTCCCTGCAGTCCGTTTTTGCTCCTAGGAGGCTGCAGGGATGCCTACTAGGCCCAAAATGGGACCCAGGGGGAGGGGTACTCCCAAAGCTCATTTTTGCTTCCAGGGGCGTTCAGGAGGCTGAGTGCTGTCACACCCCTGGCCACACCCACCATGGCTATGCCCACCCAGCCGGTTATTAGTGTAGAGAATCGGTTGTTAAATTATTTGAAACCCACCACTGGTTAGATCCTATTTTATTTCATCTACTTGGAGGCAGAGGAAACCATATTTCCTCAAATTATGAACAGTATGCCATATTCATTTACTTGTTTCCCATATTTATTATTTTTAATAAATAACTCAAGGGTTATTTACTCAACACATTTTGACACAAAGATGTCCCAGTATTCAATGTTTGTTTGTTACTGCAAAAGGAAGTGAGGAGACAGCCGCAAAGCGTTGACAGGAAGTCAGCCATGCTGAGGAGTTCACAGGTATAGATAAAGACTAGAATAGAGTAACAGAATAGAATAACAGAGTTGGAAGGGACCTTGGAGGTCTTCTAGTCCAACCCCCCTGCCTAGGCAGGAAACCCTACACCACCCCAGACAAATGGTTATCAAATATCTGCTTAAAAACTTTCAGTATTGGATCATTCACAACTTCTGGAGGCAAGCTGTTCCACTGATTAATTGTTCTAACTATCAAGAAATTTCTCCTTAGTTCTAAGTTGCTTCTCTCCTTGATTAGTTTCCACTCATTGCTTCTTGTTCTACCCTCAGGTGCTTTGGAGAATAGCTTGACTCCCTCCTCTTTGTGGCAGCCCCTAGAGATTGGAACACTGCTATCATGTCTTCCCTAGTCCTTCTTTTCATTAAACTAGACATACCCAGTTCCTGCAACCGTTCTTTATACGTTTTAGCCTCCAGTCCCCTAATCATCTTTGTTGCTCTTCTCTGCACTCTTTCCAGAATCTCCACATCTTTTCTACATCGTGGCAGCCAAAACTGAATGCAGTATTCCAATTGTGGCCTTACAGATAGGAAATCCTTTCGGGATGAAGCAAAGGGCCATGAGATAAGTCACATGGCTTGTTTGGTATTCATCCTTTTTTAGTACTCACCGTGCCTCCTGAAACAACTTAAGGATGAGTGCAGAGGTATTTTGTAATGAAAGTGCCTTCCAAAGTACACCATTTCTAGGATTTGGATAAGGATATAGTGGCCCATTATTATTGTCACCATTGTTAAGGTTTTATCCCATGAATAATATGCTGGAAATAAAAAGTTGTGCTGGTATATTACATTTAATATTACATATAATACAATATTACATTTACCTTACATTCAAGGTCGACTCAGATAGGTAACATGAGGACCCAGATTTTTGTGGGCAATAGGCTGACTCTGTAAACCACTTAGAGAGGGCTGTAAAGCATTGTGAAGTGGTATATGTTTAAGTGCTATTGCTATTTCCAAAAACAGAACCTGTGCCATATTAATAACACTGAAAAATGCTCAGACATGTAAGCAATTGGTTGAGAACTATGATATATGTCTGGATCCCAGCAACTGCGTGTATCCCAATACATTGTATCAAACAATGATATTTAGAGTGATACTCTAAATAAATTGAGATTTGGGGGTACTTCATTCCTCTTTTATCTAATACATTGTTATTCAAATTCGGCAATGTTAAGATGTCTCAGCCAGGGACGTGCAGTCAGGGGAGGCAGGGGAGGCAGGGGAGGCAGAGCCTCACTGCTCTCATCATGAAAAAAAAAGGGAAAAGGCGCTGAGGAGCCTCAGGGAATGAGACCGCGTGAGCCGCGGTCCCCTTCATGTTGACTCAGGAAGGTGGGGAATGGGACCACGTGTGCAGGACAGAGGGAGGTGCAGAAGGCTCCTCTAAACTTAGCCTCCCTCCTGCACACGTGTCCCATTCCCCACCTTCTGTCAGGTTCTGACGCAGGAGCTCATGTTCCAGGGCGAATGCGCATGTGCGAGTGGTTCCCTTCCTCGCACTGAGCAATGGCAGGTTTATGGGAAGTTGCTTGCTAAAGCAGAAAGTGTGACGGACTTTTCAGACCGTTTCCCTACCAGCTCGCTCGCGAAAGGACCCTGGAAACCAAGTCGTGGCTGGCGCCTTGTTAAGAATTCCCCGCCTTCCTGATGACGTCACCAGCCTCACCAGCCATAAACCTCACTGCACGTCACTGGTCTCAGCTCCCAGAATTCTTCAGCCAGTTGGTTGGGAAATTCTGGGAATTTAGGTCCATACATCTGAACTTTGCCAAGTTTGAAAAAAAAGTGCTCTAATACAACATTATTTGGGTCATTCTAAGATACAATTTTAAAAGGATTGGTTGTCTTCTGCCATTGCAAATTATGCCAAAGCTAGGCCATTAGAAACAAGATCTGCCTATAAGGGTTCGTTTTCTTAACTTTGCAATATTTCCACTAAGGGCGTAATGGTTAAATGAAAGCAAAAACAAACACTCTTTCCCTACCAAGAATATTACATGTTTAGTTTACAGATAATAATGAACTGACAAGTTTACTTTTGGTGATAATCTTAATTTCAAAGCTCAGCAGGGAAAGCTTTTTGGAATTGCTAAAAGCAACATGCACACACAAAGTTGCCTACTCAGGAGCAATTAAAATCTGTCTGTCAATGTGGCTCACTAAGGGTGAACTAAAGAATGCAAATTACCAAAATTTGTCTACTGTATTTGACTACTGTAGAATTTGACTACTCTAGTCAAGGTATAAAATAGTTAGTAAATTAAATATAATTTTAATCAGTCTCTACCACTGTCATACCTTCCAAAATATATCTTGGAGGGCATGACTTACAACAGTTCATTTACTGATAGTTAGCAGTTGCAATGGCCCTGGAGAAAAAAGTGAATCGTGGCTGTTTTTCACACTTACAACTATTGCAACATCCCCATGGTCACATGATCAAAATCCAGGTGCTTGGTAATGGGCAGGTATTTATATGGTTGCAGTATTTTAGGGTCATGTGATCCTTTCTGAGGAGCAAAATCAATGGGGAAGCCAACTTCACTTAACAACCAAGTTATTAACTTAACAGTGATTCTCTTAGCAACTGTGACAAGAAAGGTTGTGAAATGGGACAAAACTCACTTAACAACTGCCTCGCTTAGACATTGTGGGCTCAATTGCACCTTCCACGCATGCACCCGGCCTTCCTTGCATACACTTTGCTCACACTTGTGTCTTCCACGCATGTATTCAGCCTCAAAAGCGTGGCTAAATAGGATGGCATAGAACTGGGTAGGCCCACCTGCGATCTCCGCTACCGGTTCACCTGAAACGTTCCAAACTGGCTGAATACCACCTGGTTGTAAGTCAAGGACTACCTATATGCAGATATTAATTGCTATAACTCCATTGGCTAGCATGGCTAGGAACTGGGAGAACAGAAGTTCCATACATATCATGGCCACATAGTTAAGGAACCCTGATGCAGAATGTATTTCAATTTTCCCTTATAATAACGCTAAATAATATTCAGTATACAAGCTGAGTTAGCTAAATCTGCTGTCAGCGTTCCAGATAGCATCCAAAATTAAATTTGAGGTCCAAGGCAACGTGCTGCTCAAAGTCCCAATTTATTAAGAGAGCCATGCTGGCACATCTGGGGGAAAACCTGAATCTGAAGCTTCTTCTACTCCCCCCGCCCCAAACTTGAAGTTTAAGATCTTGCCCCCACACCCACAAGTCCATCATATGGTCCAATCTTCCACTGCCATGCTGGCAGTTCCACCCATCCAGTTCTGGTCGGGTGCAGAGGTGCAAAGACAAAGGAAGTCCTTGGATTCTAGAAAGGAATTTTATTTTGGTTACATAACATTCTACTCCTTACTATCCCCCCTCCCATTTCCCCACTATAGAAACAGCATACTAGATAGATGTGTGGCAGGCCAAAGATCCAAAAAGGAACATGGCTGCAGGCCTGACATCTGCATTAACAAACATAGCAATTTGGGGGCAAGTCATTTGGATGTTCTCTTACACTAGGTCTAAAGAAAGGAATGGAGGATCAAAAGTCATTTTCCACTCATTTCAAGACTACAATTCAGAGATTCATTATAAAGCTTTCATGAAACTGACTCAACCCATCATGGAGGAAAAGATCTATGGAAATGTAATACAGGTAGTCCTCATTTAACAACCACAACCAATCCCAGAATTTCTGTTGTAAGTTATTGTAGTCATTGAATGGGTCACCACAAGACCTGATTTGATTTTACAACCATTAGAAAAATAGTATAAAGCAGGGCTGTCAAACTCCCACCCTGTGGGTCACAGGCTGGCCACGCCCATGCCCAGTTTAGCTAAGGGACAAAAAGTCCTAATATATCAAGTGATGTCACCATGACAACATGCGTTTGACACCCCTGGTATAAAGTGAATCACTGCTGTCATTCAGAAAATCACATGGTTGTTAATAAACTATATGGTCATTAAACAAATCCATTTTCCCAAATGGATTCCCCAGATATGAATAAAGAAGAATATTTGTAGCTCAGGGTTGAAATGAAAAATCCTTGGTGTTCTCTGAGCTGGTTTGTTTTCTTGCAGATGTTTCATTGGCCAAATTAGGTAACATCATCAGCCTCCTCAGAACTGATCATCATTGTAATTTTAAGTGTCAGTCATAAGGCACTGTTTTGGTGTCTGATGTAACTTCTAACAGTCATTAAGCCATCATCTGTTAAGTGAGGACTATCAGTATCTATTAACTCGCTTAGCTTAGTCACAGTCAATAGGATTTGCTCTGTTTTGAGGAAAACAACCTGTCTCTTTTTAGTTGGCAAATATGCCTCTTCCTTTCAGTAATGAAATCTCTATCGTTTTATTCAGAATGTATTATGGCTAGCTGTAATTGCAAAATACAGAGTAATAGAGGAAGGGATCTTTGAGATCTTCTTGTCTAACTCCCAGCCCAACTAGGAGACATACCGTATTTTTTGGAGTATAAGATACTCTGAAGTATAAGACACACCTAGCTTTTCGGGAGGAAAACAAGGGGGAAAATCTGCTTTTGCTTCCTAGCAGTTTGCCTCCTTGCAACAAACAGCAAACAGTACAGATGATATACACTGTTTGTGGTGTTACATTTCAGGCTATACTTCTACAGATGCTGTATAAGATGCACCCAAATTTCCACCTTTTTAGGGGGGGGGAAGGTGCGTCTTAAACTCCGAAAAATACGGTACACCCAAAACAATGGCTGTCCAATCTCTTCTACAAGACTGCCAGTGTTGGAATACCCACAATTTTTGAAGGCAAGCCATTTCACTGATTAATTGTTCTCACTGTCAGGAAATTTCTTCTTAGTTCTATGTTGAAACTCTATTTGATAAGTTTCAATCTGTTACTTTTGTTTTGTCCTCAGATGCTTTGGAGAATAGGTTGTTTCTCTCCACAACCACCCCTCTTCTTTTTGATGCTGTCTCAAATGTTGGTAGACTATCATGACATCTCTAGTTCTTTTCTTTGTTAGACTGCATATACCCATTTCCTGCAACTGTTCATTGTATGCTTTATCCTCCAGCCTGCTAATAATTTTTGTTGATCTTCTCTTTCTAGGGTCTCAGCATCTTTTTTTCATTGTGATGACACAGTATTCCAAGTGTGGTCTCAACCAAGGCAGTATATAGTGGTACTAATACTTCATGTGATCTTGACACTATCCCTCTGTTGATGCAGGCAAAGGAGGACACACCTTTAATTCAGTATCCCTTGATACATGTTATGTAAAGACCACCAACAAATCTGATGGAATTGTAAAATGATAGAGCTGCATCTAGAATTAGTTCAATTCTAGAATTATTCAATTAATCTAGAATTGTGTAGCATATAAACTACAACAATTATGGTTGATTCTGACTCCAAAACTGGACTTCATAAAATTGTAGGCAACAAGGAAATATTGAAACAGGGACTTGACGGAGAGTTTGACTAGAAACAGAAATGAATGTGTTGCTACGATCCCGTTCCATTGTCACCAAGAATATATATCCATTTATAGATGTTGTTTATGTACTAAATTAATTCATGTTCTTTAATAAAGATAGCCCTCAGTCTTGAATACTCTACCCACAGTCACTAATGGCTACATTTATTTGACCTGTTTAGCCAAATTTACTCAATCTAATCCATTTCATTTCTCCTTTGTTACATTACGCCCACTCAGTCATAGCCAGGGTTAATGAGAAGTGAAGAATATTCGAAAAAGCTACAAAGGTTTTCATCACGGAGGGCTATTCATAGTTACTGATATATTTCCCCCCCATCCTAACAGGCTCAGTTGTTAAGTGTTCTAAATCAAAATCTATCAAGATCATGCTCTTTAGCTATATTATAATTCATTGCCATAAAATGGGATTGTTTCATGCTATTGGGAACAGTGATTCAGGCTGGCCATCAGGAAGAGTGATGTTTCATATTTCAATGAAAGCTGAGAGTCATGCAGAAAAAAAATCTTTGCATTTTTTTTCTCATTCAATTTGAGAAAGAGAATCCACTTTATTTTTTCCCCAAAGGAGAGAGAATTTTGGAGAAGGTCTCTTGGAAAGATGGGGGTCATCTTATAGGAACTTTCACTATACAATCTTTCTTTCACTGCCTTTCTCAGTACATTCCTTTTTAAAAAAAAACAAACAGATATCAGTATTCCACATTTCTATTAAATCTAGTGATATATAAAAGGCAAATACCACTCACTCATCATGAAATCTTCAGAACAGTAAATCCTACAAACTTGAAATTTGGCATGTACGTTCCTCTTGGCTTCTAGATACTCACTAAGAAAGGATTTTTCAAAATGACCATCAGATCATTAGTATTTTTATACAGTAATTAACACACTCTGATGCTAAGGAGTTCTACTCCCCCTCCCCACCTGAAAAGAACTCTGTTCCAACTGACAGTTGCCTTACATTCCATTACTTCAGTTCAAACTGGCAAACATTCCACTCCTTCACTCAGGGGCTCCTTACAGTACTAAAAGTCGGTACCTCACCAAAATGTCTACGCTTTCCACTTATGGAACTGCTTCTGGACTCAAGGCAGCAGGAGCAATATTCTCTTATGTGTTTCAATCACCAACTGTCCCTGAGCCAACAGATTGTAAACCTGATCACATAGTTTCATTGTGAAGCACGGGTATCCAGCTAGTACCATATACATTCAAGAGAGAGTTCTTCCCAACGTGCTTTTCTGGAGTGAGATATAGGAGGTGAAAGGAAAACAAAACACCATCACCAGTTGCCCCCTCTGCCAACCAGTTAAAATAGCCACTTGAGACATTGAAAGCAACATCTGAGAGGTATCTGAGAATATAGGATTAAAACAAAAGCCTCTTTCACACAGTAAGAAACTTTTAGAAATTGCAAAGCAGCTGATGGTGCAGCTGAAGCTGAAGTGAGAAGGGACAGATATGAACATAAGAGCAGAAGTTATTAAAGAAGTTATTAAACTAATATTTTGTTCAGAGCTTTATGGGGGGAATTAGGCTTTTCTGGTAAATTTCAGGCATTTGGAAAACATGGGCCCAAATCATTTGTTCCCAATTTTATCTATTTTTCAGTGGTGTCTAGGAAAGAGGCAAAGGGGAGGGCCAAATCATTAAAGCAGTGTCATGCAACTGTGATAGAAAATTCTGTCACTTTTATATGTATGTTACAATATTGGCTTTTATTGTGTTTGTATTTTGTATTTTATTGTGTTTCACCCTAGGGATACACACTCAAAATTCTAAGTAGACTATTGACAACCATTTTGGCTTGCAATTGATATATGATAGCTTACATGTTTTAGGACCCTTAGAACATTATCTCTTTAGATCTGTCAGCATTTTGAGGAATTCCAGATAAGAAGCATCCAGAAGGAGTAGTAACACTACCTTCATTGCAAGTTTATAGAATCTTGTAAGACTAAAAATATCTCTACTCTTCCTTCCTTTGATCTCCCAAAACCTAGAGAAGGTTCCTTCAGAGATACTTTCTCCAGCCCTCAACACTCTCTTGGACTCAGATTTCATTTATTAGACCAATCTCTAGGCTGTAGCCCTTCATCCTGTCTTGCAGGTTCATTCCCACATACCTTTATACTACCTTAAAATACAGTGATCTTTTACTGATAAACATGTGTTGACCGCACTGAAAACCAGTGTGGTGCATTGATTAAGAGTGTGTGAAGTGTATCTAAGGAGATGTATGGTGCGGTCATCAAGTAATTTAGAGTCAGTCACTCTGTCAGTGAATTGTGCAGCCAGTGTCCAAATGGAGTCAGAGACGCTGACAAGAACCAGTTTTATATACATAAATATATTTATAGTAAATAAGAGAGGTAAATAGGAGCACAGTCAGGTAAATCAACACAACAGGAACATCAGGAGGTAAATCACAGAGTGTGCACACATGCACACACAGGAAAAAGGTGGGAAACAAGGAACCCCCACCCCTTTCACTCACAACAGCCAATCACAACTTAAGTTGCATCATGTAGTGGCCAGCTATTTTTAACCAATTAGTTATAACGACATGTTCTTATTCATTGTCCAATCCTTCACTACTCGAGCTATTAAATTTTAAATATCTTAACAGACTCTCTCAAACCAGTCTCCTTAACTAGGTGATTGTGTGGATAAATAAATAGAATGGTAGGTTTCTATGTCCCCAAAGGAAAAGCAGTATAGGGATACAATATAAAAATACAGTACAATAAATAACTACATATAAATGCAATCAACAAATGGAGAACTATTGACCAAGAAAAGGAACAATATCATCCTATTTTGCAATGCAAATTAAGTTATGAGATAAATGAACTGAAAAATAAATGAACTGAAATAACTGAAAAATTCATAATAGCTATGTCTTGAGTCAAATGCTATGCTGCTGAAATTTGTACAATCCCTGTCTATGATGTTCATTGGGATTCATGCATCAGCTGATGTTATAATTTTTGTTGCAGTTATTTATTTATTTGCATCTCACCTTTTTATTTTTACAAATAATTTAAGGGGGCAAGCATATGCAACAAAACTTCCTCTTTCTGTTTTGTCCACAACAATAATCCTGAGAGGTATTTTGGGCTAAGAAAGAGGAACTGAGTCAAAGTTGTCTTGCTGGCTTTCATGGTTAAGGAGGGACTTACTTACTTACTTACTTACTTACTTACTTACTTACTTACTTACTTACTTACTTACTCACTCACTCACTCACTCACTCACTCACTCACTCACTTACTTATTTCATCAAGCATGAATTGGATAACAGATATATAAACATGATTATGAATACAAGAAATGGATACGAATACAAGGGAATATTAGGACAGGGATGATAGGCACTCTGGTGCGCTTATGCACATCCCTTAAAGATCTCTTAGGAATGGGGTGAGGTCAACAGTAGATAGTCTAAAGAAATCGTGATCTTCTGCTTTCTAGCCTGGTGCCTTAAGTACTAGATCGAACTGTCTGACTATTGTTGACTAAACTACAATAGCAAGATTCACACCTAATCATCATTTCCGAAAGTTGACAACTTGCAAGGGACAGTATCAACAACTGACTCAAGCCAGGCTATGATGACTATCCAAAAGAGATTTCCAGAAAACACAAAACTTTCTGATAGCATTTAACTTCACCAAGAAATATCCAGTGACCATTCAAAGCTATTAACTAGCCATCTTCTCAACATCAGAAATAACTTTAGAAGATGTCTTAGACTTAAAAATGACACCAGCATTTTGATCCCAGAGGTGGGGCTTGCATCACAATGCAATGCCTGCCATTTTGCAGATTTCAATGCCTCCTGGCAGACACCAATCAGCTACTCTCAATTCTTTGGGAGAAAAAAAAATGTTCTAATTTTGCTTAATTCATGGAACTGACAGTTTACATTGTAACCATCTTGGCTCACCAACTTCACTTCCTGATGTATGCCTTATTTACTGCAAGGCAATTTAATTTGGCCTATGTAATTACTGTTTTCCCATTTATCGTGATCAAATTATGCCAAGCATGTCTCCATTGTACAAAGGAAATTGGCTCCTGGTAACACCACTCTCCGCTGTATGAAATCTGATTGAAACAGGCAACTAACTTTTGATTCACGCTCAGAATGCCTGAGAGCATTGCAACAAGGGGAGGGAGGTGTTGAAGAAAATCAAGAGGGAGCCATATAACTCCTTGACCTCTTGGTCACTTAGTTTCATAAAGGCAGCCTCAGTTTTTGTGTTTTCAAACAGCACAAGGTTTGCCCAAAAGAGGAGAAAAATCAGTTATTTTAGCGTTGGCATATATACAGACAGTTCACTCCTGTCTATTGATGTGCTTGTGACTTCTTCATTGGCGCCTTCTCAGTGCATGAAGGCAGAAATTTTGCAAGTTATCAAAAACTGCTTCACAGCAGCTATTTTTATTATTGCAGATCCAGAAAGTTTTACAAAGGTCATCAAAGAAGGAGGTTTTTCTTCTCTTTCCCCACCACTCCTGTGTTGGGTTGAGCATAGAGATTTTATTAGTCCAATTCATTTTCACTTTGGCGTTTTCTGTCTTCAGAAAAACTCAGCTGACCAGAGTTGGTATTCAGCAGGTTCTGACCAGTTCTGGAGAACCGGTAGCGGACATTTTGAGTAGTTCGGAGAACCGGTAAATACTACCTCTGATTGGCTCCACCCCATCTATTCTCTGCCTCCCGAGTCCCAGTTGATAAGGAGGGAATGGGGATTTTGCAGTAACTTTCCCTTGGAGTGTGGAGGGAATGGGGATTTTGCAGTAACCTTCCCCTGCCATGCCCATCATGCCACACCATGCCCACCACGCCATGCCACATCTACCAAGACATGCCCACAGAACCAGTTGTAATTTTTTTTGAATCCCACCACTTCAGCTGACTAGGTTCACTCTTAGCGTAACTCCTTTAAGTGAGTTAGGCTGAGAAAAAAAAAGAATTGCTATTGTAGAGATGACCAGGCTGAACCTGAGGGAGGGGTCAAACATGTCATGAGGCATGTATCTCTGCATGACTACAAAAAGATCAAAGTCTAGCTCACTTTGAATGACTTCTTATTCCCATTCATTTCTCTTGACTGTTAGTAAATCAGATTATTATAGAGAGCTTGCAATAAATCTTTATATTCATTTGAGCTGCCAGAATCTGCTAGTTTCCCAGGTGCTTGATAGCTATGACTTCCATGAAACTTCATTGGGTATAAAATTAGGTTTTCAAAGTCTGAACTGAACCCTCCATCTATTCTACCTGGACATGAGTATAAAGAGTATTTCAGAATTCTCAACCAAATTTGTGAGAACTTCTTGTTTAGAAGGATAGGTGGAGTGAGAGTGACATAATATTTGTGATTGGACTGAATCTCATATAAACAAAACCTAAATCCTTCAAGGAATTAGCAGAAGTGTGAGAAGCCAAGAAATTTCAGATGATTGGAGAAGGAATTGGATACTGGAGGACATGATTACACAGATATTTTGGCTAGCTTTTGATTAAATAAATACTCCTAAGGACATATGTCCCTCATGAAAGGTTAACCATGACTATCACTACCACCAATACCACCATAATTTTTTTAATGTTGAGGCCTGGGAACATATATTACAAATAAAATGTAATATATTGAAAACTTGGATCATATTGCTTCTTTGTCAAAACCAAAACAAAATCCTTCTCTGCAATATCTATCTTTATCTGTCTCTGTGTGTGTCTATCTATCTGTCTATACCTATATCATTTATATCTATATTACCTATGTATATATCTATCTCATCTGTCTGTCCATCTATATATCTATCTCATCTATATCTATCTCACATCTATCTGTCTGTCTGTCTATCATATATATATGTGTGTGTGTGTGTGTGTGTGTGTGTGTGTGTGTGTGTGTTGTATTTGTGCTGATAAAATAAAGGGAGACTAGTATAGATCCATTTCGAGCTATTTAGCTCTCATCAGTTAGCCATACCCTTACTGGGATTTGAACCATCTGCCTGGATGGTTTTCTGTGATGAGCCGAAAGGACAGAAAGAGGGAGGAGTGAGCTCCCTCCCACATTTGGTCATACCAGGGGTTGTAACACAAACACACACACACACACACACACAAACACGTATGTATGTATATGTATATGTATATGTATAGAGAGAGAGAGAGAGAGAGAGAGAGAGAGAGAGAGAGAGAGAGAGAGAGAGAGAGAGAGAGAGATGCATACTCAATAGGCATTAAGTTTGAATGGAAGGCAATTTTGTTTTATAGACTTTTGATTTCTTACATGCGTGCAATGTTCTTGAATGCCCCATTCATTTGGCTGATCATTTAAATCCAATCCACAAATATCATCAATATTTCTGGGCTGCAAGGCAGCGATATAGGGCATCTACTTTCCTTCTGTTCCTATTTAACCTTGAAGGGAGAGAGAGAGGAAATATGCTTTGTGCTGACACCTGTTTTTTAATTGTCTCTTTGCACTTGAGGCCACCACATGCTGTCATTCTGCCTCTGTGGAGGGAGTTAACAGGGAATATATACATACAGACAAAATGCCTCTGGCCAAAATTATTAATAGAAAGCCCATACAGCTGGCATCACTACATGACTTTTTTTTTTCTGCTGTGGATTCTTCCATGGTGACATCAGGCTCTGCTGATGTGGTGGAGCTTCTGGGGTCCTATTTAGAGCTTTCCTGCACAGCTTTGCAGTAACCCTCTTTTCCTAACCTGGAGCTTAGAGAAAATCATGTTGGCATAAATTGAACTGCTATCATACCTGTTTCTTGGCATAAACTGGGCTGCCCTTAATGTAGTTCTGGAATGGGAGCAAGCCATGCGGTGGTCCATACATTTCTACTATCAGAAGCTAAAAGGTCAGTGGTTGGTGTGGTTACCCTGGCTTAGAAATTCTAGCTTTGCCCATTATCAGCATATCCGCACCATCCTTCATACAGAATGTGTTTTCACTAATGCTTGACTGCTCCAGATGCTCCATCTCACAATGTCCCCTGCTAATTCTTTGCAAAGCATTATCAGCCTGTATAGCAGCACTGAAGTACAGTTTTATGTCTCTCTAGGTTTCTATCAGATGGTCCTGTGGCTTCGTACAGCTCTGATATGGCTCCTTCGATGTGTTACTGAAGAGTTCAAGAAGGGGTTTGATTTTTATGATAAAGACTCTAATTCCAAGGCAGAGAACATTCAATAGGTTGCCAGGGTAATATTCTCTTTAAAATGAAGCAAATAAAGAATCTGAAGAAGGTAGATTTTTGATTCTGCTTGCAGGCAAAGCAATATGGTGCAGTCCAGCTTGATTGTTTGCTTCAAGACATTTAATTACTCAACTAGGTTACATCATGATTGCAAGAAAACAACTAAGCTCAGAGAGCACTAAAGATCTTACAGTTGAACCCTGCCTTTCAAATATTCTCTCCTATTGGTAAACCAATATTGCATAGCAAGTGGAAAGCTATGTGATGGGCCAGGAGGGAGAAGTACCAGATCAAACTAAGCAGATTGTCCATATAGCATCATTTCAAGGGTCATCTGCCTTGGAAGCGGAGTGTCCATAGGAGAGACATGAGTGTCCACATGAGGTCTTATACTAGGATAAGAGGGAAAAGTACAATATCTAAACTGACGTTAGATTGTCGAAGCAATAGGATGAGTGAGGGGGGGAGTTGACAGGAAGGAAGGGAGGGAGGGAGGGAAGGAGCTTACCAGTATAAAAAGTATGCAGTAGCTCAAAACCAGATCACTCCTTTTTTTTCAAAAGATTGGGCACTTCCAAGTCCCAAAGCTTCATACAACCCACCAACTCATTTTCCCCATTCTTTCCCCAAATGCAGTTGCTGAAAAATTGACCATAGAGTTTCTAAAACAGGCTTCACAACATTTAAAGGAAAAGAAGAAACACTCCTAAATCCTTTCCCAAATAATTCCAAAAAAGAAAAACAGGAAAGGGTGGAAAATCCTGTTACATAACACCTTCCCCCCCCCTTTTTTTTTGGCCTAGCTACCCTCTGTAACCTTCATCTTCCTCCCAAAGCTGTGTGCAGCTCCTTGCTGGCAAGGTCTGCCCCCTCCTTGCCTGAAATTATGCTGTTGCAGAGGCCATTCTCTGTCTGATTCTCCTGCAACTCCTCCTTCTGGTTGTTTTCCTTCTTGGTGACCATTTCCACCCGTTTGTTTCTATTTGTTGGGAATCCTTCCCTCTACTTTTGATGATTATTTTTCCTCTAGGGCTCAACCTCAATCATGGCTTTGAGGGTGACATTTTGGGTGATGTTTGTAATTTCCCTTGGTATCTTCCCAATTTACTCCACACGTTTCATACAATGAGGCGAAAGGACTTCCCAACCCTCTTCTTTCTCTCTCATCAGAATTGTAATGTCTCCTAACCTTGAAATGACAGAATGAACATCCTCGTCCCACTGTCTAAATTGAAGCTTAGGAAAGGCACTTTGATTTCTTCTTAGTCTGTGCTCATTTGGATTTAATTCTTTTCCAGCAGGAAAACAGATGCAAGAGAAGAAAATTAAAAGGTGAATCATATGATTGTTTCATCTATGCATTTTGATCAGGAATGGGCCTAGAAAGTCTGTTCCCCCAAAAGAGTGAGAGGAACACACAGTGAAGCACTCTGGTTGCAGTTAAGACAGAAGCCCCTGGTGGCTATCTTGGAGGGGGTGACAAAGAATTAAGGTGGTACAGGTAGTTCTTGACCTATAGCAGTTGGTTTAATGACTGTTCAAATTACAAGGGCATTGAAACAGGTGACTTATGACAGTTTTTCACAATTATGATCTTTGAGGCATTCCCATGATCATGTGATAAAATTCAGACACTTGACAACTGACTCACATTTTTGACAGTTGCAGAACACTTTTTGTGACACTCTGACAAGAAAAATCAATGGGGACACTAAATTCATTTAACAACTGGGTTACTAACCTATTAACTGTATGGGTTCACTTAACAACTGTGGCAAGAAAGTATAAAAGGTTGCAAAATGAGGGGGGGGACACATCACTTAACTAATATCTCACTTAAGCAGAGAAATTTTGGGCTCAATTGTGATCGTAAGTCGAGGATGATCTGTAGTTGCAACTGAGCAATCAAAGCTCTCCCTACTCAAAAAGGAATGGGTTTTGATCATGTAGTTAGTGCCAATAAAGGAGAATAATTGTAGCTGAGGGTCGAAATGGGGGGGGGGGCTTGGTGGTCTCTGAGATTGTTTTCATGCAGACGTTTCATTAGTCAAATTAGGTATCTTCATCAGTGCTTATGATGTACTTGGTCTGGGTAATAAAATGTCTGCAAGAAAACAACCAAGCTCAGAGACCACCAAGGACTCCTCGGGGTATATACCAGGGGTCAGCAACCCGCAGTTCTGGAGCTTCATGTGGCTCTTTCATCTCTCTGCTGCAACTCCCTGTTGCTGGTTGGCATCACAATTGATAGGGCTTTTGGTTAGGACAGGTAGAGGAAAAAGGATGCCGCACTAGGAGGAGACTCTATGGTAGGGGAACCAAACTTCTGGTCAGCAGAGATAAAAGGATGCTGTGCTAAGAGGAGACTCTACAAAGGGGGAACTTGACTTCCAGTCAGCTCCAGAATTGAACAGGGGGGCTTCCATTTAGGACCTTTGTGGCTCTTTGAGTGTTTAAAGTTGCCAACACCTGGTATATGCTATCAAATGCTGCCATCATATTGATTTTTTTTAATTCCCACCCCCTCCAGAAGATCCTAGGTCTCCATGTTACAACTTAAGTGGGAATCTTTAATTGATATTTTAGTTATGTATGATGTTGTAAGAATATATCTACAGCAATTTTAGGTAGTAAGTAAGTAGGTAGCTTTGGAAAGATTCAGTTTCTACTCTAACTTCAGTCATGGATGACCAATGAGTAAGTAAGGCCTATTGCTGAGCTTAAGAAGTAGAAAAAAATGTATCTGTTTGACTGAATTGCCCTTCATATTTTCTCTGTTGTGTAGGATTAGTTTCTTTCCTTATTAGAAAATTCATTTTTTTAAGGGTCATTCTGGAGAAATGTCTATGAAAGTCATTACATTTTGCTCCATTGCAGCTATCATAAGAAGATCCCAGATCTGAGATATGAATAGAGAAGATGAGATTTAGATAAAACCTATTGGTTTTCTGAATTTTGAATGTTTAATGGATACAATTATTTTTATGGAAACTTTTGGTCTAGACCAGTGTTTCTCAAATTTGGCGACTTTAAGTCCTGTGGACTTCAACTCCCAGAATTCCCCAGCCAGCTATGCTGGCTGGGGGATTCTGGCAGTTGAAGTCCACAGGACTTAAAGTCGCCAAGTTTGAGAAACACTGGTCTAGACCATACAGGAAATAAATAAATAAATGTCTCAGCCTAAACTACAAGGAAAGGAAAGAAGAGAAGAGGAGATGAAATGAGTGGAGGAAGGGGAAATGGGGAAGGGGAAGGTATAAATCTAATATATAACTTAAAATATAAATTATAAAGTTGTAAATATTTGTGTTAGTTTGTTATTATACATTGTTTCCAAGTATGGGCTGCAAAAAATTGGAGAACTTGAGTTGACACCGAAAAGTAAAAATTTTCAAATTTTTGGTATTTAGTGCTGAGTGGGATTTTTGTAGTTCATATTTAGTAGCTCAGCATAGTCCATAATCTCAACAAAGCTGTTGAGCATGTTCACAAACTACATTTTATATCTTAATTACAGCTGACTAAGCCTGAAAGCTTATCATTAAAAATTATATTTTTCTGCCATATTAAATCCAGCAATATTCTATTATTGCCTCTCTACACTAAGGAAACATGACCATTAATTTTGTGATAAGTAATTTCTCTGGGAAGATTCTCAAGGATATTTAGATGTATCAATTACATAAAGGCGTTCATACATTTTAGTTGGATCTTAATATTCACAGTAAGTGATATTTAATGGTCTCCTTCTATTCTTCTTCATTTGGTGTGCATTTCACTTAAGATGGCATACAATAATACATTTTGTTCACGTTGGTTTTTGGAAATTAAGCAAAATGTATCCACATGTCAAGCTCCAGTATAGATTCCAATGATTCTATGATGTTAGGTCTAATTAAAGGCAATTGCCATCAAAGGAGCTACATTCATGAAACACATGCATCATACTGTAAGCTACAGCCCTTCAGTTTGGTCAACTGTACAAATTAAAGATGCATCTGACTGGATGCAAAAATTCAGGATTAGACCTGAGTTGTACATTCCATCTAAAACATTTGTGTTTGCAAGCTGGCTTCCTTACCAGTTGAGTTTCCACACTCCAGGTGAGGAAGAAGACTAAATGAAGTTCATATGAAGATGAAGCTTTGACCTGCAATCTAGAAAAGGACAGGGGAGAGACCATAAAACAGAACACCAGAATAATCATATTATTCCTAAATAACTTTATCCTATTCCTTTCAGAGGACTAATATTAAACAACCCTGTTTTCTTCTTCTTCTTTGAGAAAGATGTTAAGGAAGCCTTAGGTTTTTCCAGATGGGTGGACCAACCATCAAAATTCTTAGGAAGGGACATGCTTATTGTGGAATTGAATTATGGAGGACATCAAGATTTATCCAAGCTGCTCTAAAATTAAGCTAAGGAATCTTTGGATGATTGGAGTCTATTCATAATATTTTGGAGATGGTCCAACAGGCAGAGGGATGATGCATAGTTAATTTGACCATAAATAATAGAACAGAACAGAGTTGGAAGGGACCTTGGAGATCTTCAAGTCCAGCCCCCTGCTCAGGCAGAAGCTCTATACCATTTCAGACAAATGGTTGTCCAATCTCTTCTTAAAAATTTTCAGTGTTGGAACATTCACAACTTCTGAAGGCAAGTTGTTCAACCGATTAATTGTTCTGTCAGGAAATGTCTCCTTAGTTCTAAATTGGTTCTCTCTTTGATTGCTTTTCATCCATTGCTTCTTGTCCTGCCTTCAGGTGCTTTGGATAGTAGATTGATCTCCTCTTCTTTAGGACATGGGGCATTTATTTGGGGGGCTTGACACTTAGAACACTGCTAACATGCCACCTCTAGTCTTTCTTTTCATTAAACTAGACCTACCCAATTACAGCCTAAATGAAGAACCTTGCTTTTTTTCACTTTTGAATTTGTTAAATAGGACCCAATGTTCAAGTCTGACAAAATCCTTCTATGTCTTAAGCCTATTTTGGAGTGTTAGCTATTTTTGCCAGCTTAGTGTCTTTTGAAAATTTGATGAGTTCTCCATTTATCCCTACATCTATCTCATTGATGAAGGTATTGAAGAATACTGGGTCTAAGACAGAGCCTTGGGGTATCCCACTGCACACTTCCTTCATGTAGATGCAGTTCCATTGAGGAATACATGTTGAGTATGGTTGGTCAACAAGTTACAAATCCATCTGATGGTGATGCTGTCTAACCCACATTTTTCTATCCAGTAGTAAGTTCTAGTCTAATTTATCAAATGTCTTGCTGAAGTCCAAGTAAATTATATTCATAGCATTTCTCTGATCCACTATTTTTAGAAATAGAGATATTTCTTATTCTAGTTTGCAGAATTGGAGATGTTATCTTCTTTTCAAAACCATATTAAGTCAAATTCAGGATCTATGGGTTTTGTACTTTTGTTGATAAATCAGTTTTTGTGTGGGTGGGTAGATACTCTATGAGTCCTTTTAAAATGAGGTGAGTGGAAATGGGCTAACAGCCATTTTCCAGACATTATGGAATTCCATGTCTTATTAGCAATAGCCAACACGAAAATTGATACTGTATAATAGTGATATGATATGATAGTACTTAAAAGGCCACACATTGTGACCCAAATAATTTGGTCTTGGAAGAAAATTATTAAATTTATCTTAAGTGACCCTCTATTTGAGAAGCATCTCTGAAATAACCTCATAGTTGCCTTCAGATTTTGAATGTCTTATTTTATTTTGGGAATGCATGATGACATGGCATTTAAGATAAATCCTTTATGGAATTGTTCTATAAATCTGTATTTATTCATGTGGTATTAATTAAGACTTTTTAACAGTCTCCCATGGATATAACTGTGCAGTGGTCAGCCTCTTGCTGGAAATAAAATGGGCCACGATGTTGTGCTTTCTGTAAGCATTTGAAAATGCACTTCTTTCAAAGAACCTACGAAGGATGAAATTATACCTTTGGCTTATTTTTGTAGCTTTAATCTATTTTATATCATGGTTGTAAATTTTGTATTACAAATGCTTTATTCTATCCTATGGCAATTATTTTGCATTGTTGATTGACATATGGGTATTGTTAAATGAGAATGTATCAATTCAATAAATAAACAAAGCATGCAACTGTTTGTAGTCTTTCTTTCAACTATTGAATGCAACATTGAGAAGCTACAGAAAAAGGGGCTGGGGTAGTATGTTTTGGGAACCTAATAATTTCAGATGACAGCTATTTATGAGAGTTTGTATTGTACACCAGGATCAGTTTCCCAGTTTGCATTAAATTAGTACTTCCAGGTTTGTGTGAACCCTTCCTTGTGTTTTTATTTTACACGCACACAGATTTTTTTTAAAAAAATGGAGTGGCATTTAAAAAGCAATTTGCCACTGCAGTCTGAATTTGTATTGACCCAAATTCAACAAACTGCAATCCATGTTAACTCAGAGGGACAGGCCCTCTCGGCAATCCTTCAACATTGTAATCTCACCAGTACCGTTTAATATGTCAATACAGTAAAAGCTTTTTTTAAAAGTAACTGCTTTGCACACTAGTAACATGGGTGCTTATCACCTCTATGCATTCGTGCTGCTGTGCAAAGATTAACTAATCACCGCAAGCAAAAGCAATCAAAATGTCAGGCGCTCCTTGGCTAATATCCTGCCATGAGTATTCATAATAACAAAGATATGTATAGCTCGGGGTTGAAGCAGATGGACCACCCAGGTGGCCAGGATCTTCCTAGGAATTGTTCTACTGAAGGAACAGAAAGGCGATGGGATCCCAAATGATTGGCCAGCCCAGGCCTTATCTTTCATTTCTTTTATATCATTCAATTTGGCAAAAGACAGTTTGTTTTATTAATCTTTCAATGGCAATGAGGATTTTGGAGAAATTCCCATTGGGTATAGAATGGTATTTATGTACTTATTCAGTTACATGGCAGCTGAGGAATTCATGTGTAAGGATTTTATTCATCAACTAGCCAAGAACCTGGCATTGGCTGGGTATTTATTTATAGGGGAAAAAATGTCCAGACCAAATGTAATTTTTAATGTTGGATTTTCCCCCTTATCAGAGGGAGCCCCCTTGTGGAGTATTGTGATGTCATTACCAAGGCAACTATACAGTAGAAGCCATTTAAAGGCACAACAGTCTGCATTCTAACAGAACAGAGGTGTTAGGGGGTATTAGGGGTGTCTTACCTCCACAGTATTTATCTACAGAGAGTAAGCCATCTGTGTCCTAAGTTTGATTAAAATTGCTCAAAGCGTTCCAGAATTATGCTGGAACATACACACGCACATCCATGTATGTATGTAAGTATGTATGTCATATATAAATGAGGGTCTTGGCTACAGAGCTGATCTGTGCAGGGTGGTGATGGGATTTTGCATTTAAGTAGCAGTTGGTGTGTGTGTTTTTCCACCAGATGGTGTGTCCTAGGGAGCCATTGGGTTTTTTGTAGATTAGGACAT
The DNA here is from genome assembly GCF_964273705.1 of Natrix helvetica. NCBI lineage: Eukaryota > Metazoa > Chordata > Lepidosauria > Squamata > Natricidae > Natrix > Natrix helvetica. The sequence goes on from NC_138554.1 coordinate 126,898,872, forward strand.
CCAGAAAGGGAAGTTGGTTGGTTGTTTCTATTTCCATGGTGAATTGTATTTTGGGGTGTAGGCTGTTGAGATGTGTGAGGAAGTTGTCCAGTTTTTCTTTTCCGTGTGGCCAAATCACAAAAGTGTCATCAACATATCTAAGCCAGAGTTTGGGTTTGTGTTCAGATTTATCTAAGGCGTTAGTTTCAAAATGTTCTATGTATAAGTTTGTGATGACAGGTAAGAGGGGTGATCCCATGGGTGCTCCTTCTATCTGTTTGTATCTTTGTCCATTATGGATGAAGTATGTGTTGAAGTATGTGGTTGGTCAGGTCCAGGATGTGTTTAGGGGGGTTCTGTTTGTTCTGGATTGCTGTCAAGGCTTCTTTTATAGGCACTTGGGTGAAGAGGGATATGACATCGAAGCTCACGAGTAGGTCGCTGGGTTGTAGGTTTTGTTTCTTTATTGTTTCTATGAAGTGGAGTGAGTTTTGTATGTGTGAGGTAATGGATTCTGTGTAGGGTTGAAGTTTTCATATCTCAACCTGTGTCTTTCCAGTAATAGTGCAGTCTTATGTCTTTTGTCATTTGTGGAATTAGTCTTCTGGTTATTTCCTTAATCAAATTTGTGTGGACTTCTCTTCGCAACTTGTTGCTTTTTATATATCTTGTAAAATCTCAAGACCCTCCATCAGCTTCTTTAATTAGCTTATTTTTGATTATCAATAGTGCTTTTGTCAAAGTTTCTCTCCTTGAATCCATCAATTCTTCTCTTTTTTCTTCTTCTAAACCTTGAAATCTGGGGTAGAGCTCCTTTCAATCTATCTTCCCATTCCATGTTCCACTCTTTCCATCTCCAACCACACTCAGTTCACTGTCAGTATCCACAGGTTTTTTGCCTCTTTATTCATTTTTCCCTTGGATTTTTAGGACTCTAACCTCCACTTTTTCCATTTGCTGGATGTCTTCAATTTTTCCATCGGATTTTACTGCATTACGATCTGTATTTTCCAATCTCTTCTCAATTCTCTCTGTTGTTTCTAATAATTTTTGAATTTCAAACATAATCTGTTGTAATGTTATGGTTTATTTTGGGTGTTGTGCCATACTTCCAACTAGTAAACACTGCCACTCTAGTTTCAAAATAAGATTTTGTTTTCACTTCTCTCCAGCTGTCAAAGAAGCATCCAAAGAGCACCTGGGTAAACAACCCATGCTCTTCTCCTTATCTCTTCTGTAAACAAGCTGAAGCCTTTGAAGTGCAAAGTCAAAATAAATCAAAGAGAAAAAAGAGAAAGCAATATTTCCAGGACTCAACCTCCAACCTCCAAGTGGCACTGTAACTTCTTTTCCCTCTGATGTTACTACCCTCTTTATATTCCTATTATATCTTCTTTATATTCCAGGCTTAAAAGAAACAAAATTCTTAAATGGAGCAAAATAAAGGGAAAAAATCCCTCCAAACCAATATTATAAAAATAAAGAAAAATATTTAATCCATAGGTAAAAAAAGAAATAGAAGAAGAAAAAACAATGCCTTCACTTTAAAAAGTAGGAAATACTTGCAAAACGTCCGCCCATAAAAAAAGGATAACACACTGTCCAATATAGCTTACTTTTGCCACTTATTTTTCTTTTCTTTGCAAGTTTAATTTAGCTTTGATTTTTTGGGGGCCAGTCTCTTTTATAACAATAAAATTTCCTCACCAGATGGACACGCTTCTCTTTCCACTTTCCTCCTGTTGTGGAGCTGTCCCAACTTCAGCAGCTTTTGGCTGCGCTTCTGTCAACGGCAAGAAGAGATTCTCTTGGATCAATCAGGGACTTTGCGATGTCTCTGAGATCAGCAAGACGTACTCTTCCCTGTCACCGTCTCTTCTGGACAGTTTAGGTCCAAAAGGACCATCCAGCAGCAAAAATATCGACTGTGATCACACATTGTACCATTGCGACACCAGCTCCTGTCTCCTGTGGACTTCATTTCTGATTATGTCTAATTCAGTTCTTTTCGGGGTCCTTTCAGTGGCTGAGGTTTTAGAGTGGAATTTTAGTTGGAAGCATGTGGGGTCACGCTTTTGTCTCGGCAGTTGCGTAGGAATGTGAAGTCACATAAGATGGTGGCTCTTCGGACTTCAAGTTTCTCGTAGGTCCTGGTGAGCAGGAAGGTTTCCTCCCTTTAGAGGTAAGATATTTGTTTTCGTAGATTTTCACAGGTGTAGGTATGCTGGTCTTGTTGTATTCTTTTCCCATGTAAGATTGAGATTGTCTTGGCATGTTTCAGCGAGGTCCCACTCACCATCTTCAGGCTGGTGTTTTTTGCTTCGTGCTTGTGCAAGTAAGGTGTGGTTGGAGCTGTTGTCTTTCTATAAATCTTGGTGGTGGGTGTGGAGTGCTGGCTTTGTTGCTGTAAGTGGGTTGATTGACTGTGTAATTGCATCCTGATTGGTAGATGGAGTTGATGTTTGTAGATTGGTCAGCTGTTTCGTATCATCCTGTGTGGCTGAGGTGCTGGTTGTGTCTCTGTTGTTCTTTTGTGTTGTAATGACCTGGGTGGTGAGTGGAGTTCGTTTGTTGACTAGGGCTGGTTTCCAGATGTCTGGTAGGCAGGAGGTATTGTCACATTTATTCATGTTGTTTTTCTCTATTTCGTTGGCTTCCATAATTATTATCTTGTTCAAGTGTTCTGTTAAAGCAACAGGACATGAAATTGATTTTGAAGGAACCAAATTAATCTCCAAAATAGAACACTTCACCAAGAGAATAATTATGGAAGCCATATTTATCCATGTGCTGGAGAAGGAAATCACTGACAATCTGCAGCACCCAAGACTTTGTTTCTGCTGGCACAGCACTTGATCAATGTAATTGTCATCAATCAGTTAAAGACCTTTCCAAAAGGAAAAAAAAAACTTTTTGCACTCTGCAAACCTCCCCAAAATGGCCCCTTTTTGCATGAATAGCCTTTGGGGGGCTTGCACAATGCTCCTGGGGAGTGGGGGAAACAAGCACAAAATTTTCATGAAAACGGGCCCATTTTTGTCAAGAGAATTGCATACTTAACTTTATGGAGGCTTATAGATGCTGCTGGGGCCTGGGGGAGGGGCAAAATTGAGCAAAAAACAGCCTGTATTTTGCTCATTTCTGCCCTCCCCAGCCCCCAGGAGTTCTTTGAAAGCCTCCATAAGGGTATGCATGGCCATTTTGGTGAAGGGGCAGGGCTTCATGAGGCAAAAAATGTTGTATTTGAGGTATAAGACGCACCCAGATTTTCAGCCTCTTTTTTTAGGGAAAAGGGTGCGTCTTATACTCCAAAATATGGTAGTTCCTATGCCTATTCATTGGCTGACCTTGTTTCCACGTGTTCCAAGTCATGAACTCTCACACACTGACAGGAAGCTAGCCAGCTGAATACCATGGATGCTGATAGGCAGAGGCAGAATTTTTCTTCTTCTCATTTTCCTCCCCAAAAACTATGGCGTGTCTTATACTCCGAAAAATATAGTGTATAGATTCCTCCTCCATTAGCCTGTCATAACCTTGGTTCCACATACTTGGTTCAGTCACAAAGAAAGGTATGATGTGTAGTTGCTCATCCAACTTCTCTGCCCATCAATTGAATGGAAAATACTCACTGGCCACATTTTTGTTTTTGAAAATTAAGGGGGAAATGTTTACAAATCAATTGGTTTCACTTTTTCCTAGCTTGGATATGAAGGAGGGAAGGGTAGGTAAGATTTCTTCTGAATAACCACAATCACAACACACAACCAAAGTAATTAAATGTTTAAACATTAGTCTAACACTGTGTTTCTCAATCCTGGGATCTTTAAGACAAATGGAGTTCAACTTCTAGGATCCAAACCATATTCTTGGGAGTTGAAGTCCACCCTTCTTAAAGTGACCAAGATTCAGAAACATGTGATCCTATGATTAGCTCCAATAATAATCATTGGCACTGATGCAACAAATGGTTGATTAAAACTATAGATTTTCTTATTCCAATGATTCAAAGGTATTAGTGACCTCTGATTAAGCTGGAAAGGATTGAGTGGTTAGATCAAGTATGCTCAGCCTAGTATATTGTATATTGATATACAAATTCTGTATATCTGTATATGAATTGCTGAAAGGAACAGGAGATGAAGTCTAGGACTGACTTTCTGGGTGTAATTGTCTGCTGCAAACTCTGTGTAGACGTCAAGAAGGGCATCCCGCCAGTTAATGCTCCATTCAGTCACCTTGACTCCACCCCAATTGGTCTACAAATTCTGTTGGTGAATTGCTGAAAGGAGCAGGAGATGGAGTTTACTACATATCTATAGATCACATTGCAGAAGTCTGAACAATTATCAAGAAGTTTGTTTCTTTATTAGAAAAGAAATTTATCTCTTAGCTATGCTATCTAGATCTTTTTCACCTTCTAACAGGAACATCTGAGCTGACATATTGAGAATAAGACATGGCCTTTATGGGCGCTGCACTTTGAAAACTTTCTTTAAAAATAGCAACATGGGGTCAGCTTTTGAAGAATCTCTGAGACCATCTCTAAGGCTGTTGGATACCACATTTGGTCCTGAGGCTTTACAATGTATGCCTTTGTTTTATACATGAACTATTAATCTTGACCTAAGTGACACAAAGTCCAGACTGTTGGCTTTTAAATTCCGTCTTATCAGAAACCAACCAACTAAATATTCTGGTGTTTCTGCTCTTTATGCAACCTCTTTGACAGCAAACCTGAGAGCAGGGCTCAATTTTGTTTTGTCAGCTGTCCCATGTAAACCAGACAGGAAACACAACTAGATAAGCTAATTCTATTTTACTGTAAGACTACATTAACAGAATAGCAGTAGCATTTAGACTTATATACCTCTTTATGGTACTTTTACAGCCCTCTCTAAGCAGTTTACAGAAACAGCACATTTCACTCAACAATCTGGGTCCTCATCAGTGGTGGGTTTCAAAAATTTTTAGAACCTTTTCTGTAGGTTTGGTCTGTTTTGTGGGAGTGGCTCAGTGGTCATGTGAACAGGTGGGCATGGCCAACTTGGAAAATGTGGTGAAACTCACAATGATGCTCTTGCTTAGCAACCAAAAATTTGGGCTTAATTGTGGTCATAAGTTCTCTTTCTTCCTCTTTCTTATTAGGACTACTACTGACCTCCGCTCCTTCCGTGTCAAGCTCAAGAACCACCTTTTCCAAATAGCTGGCCTGGCTCGACCATAACTTAGTAACGCTCCTGATGGGTTTTTTAATTTGGTAATTTTATTAGGGGATTTTAAATTGTATTTTTAACTGTCTTTCACTTAAGTCCATCCTCCTCCATGCACATATGTATATGTCTCTGTTCTTTTGTATATATGTTTGTCTTATGTGTATTTTTTATCTGTTTGATTGTACGCCGCCCCGAGTCCTTCGGGAGAGGGTTGCGGCTAATCAAATAAAATTATTATTATTATTATTATTTCTTTCATCTCTCTCTCCCACTTTTCTTTCTTTCTTTCTTTCTTTCTTTCTTTCTTTCTTCCTTCCTTCCTTCCTTCCTTCCTTTTTTCTCTTTCTCTCTCTTTCTCTTTTGTCTCTCTCTGTCTCTGTCTGTCTGTCTCTCTCTTTGTATCTCTCTGTCTCTCTCTCCTCCCTTCCCCATCTGTCACTCTCTGTGTGTGTCTGTCTCTCACTCACTCTGTGTGTGTGTGTCTGTCTGTCTGTCTCTGTCTCCCTACCTACCTACCCCTCTCTCTGTCTCTCTGTGTGTCTCTCTGTCTCTCTCCCCTCCCTTCATCTCTCTGTCACTCTGTGTGTATATGTGTGTGTGTGTCTGTCTCTCACTTAATCACTTACTCTGTGTGTGTCTCTGTCTGTCTGTCTGTCTCTCCCTCCCTCCCTCCCTCCCCCTTTCTGCCTCTGTGTGTGTGTGTGTGTGTGTGTGTGTGTGTGTGTGTCTAATCCCACCCTATCGATCTGTTTCTCTCTCTGTGTGTGACTCTCTCTGTCTGCCTGTCCCTCTCTCTTACTCACTCTCGCACACTCACACACAGACACACATACTATGATCACTTTGTGTTCCAAACACAGGTTAGAAGTACCTGGCAGTGGCATTTTATTCTTTGGGGACAGGTCCTCTTCAGAAGAACGAGGCCCCACTGGTTGCCCTCCCATTCCTCATATCCTGGCTGTGGCTCCACGCCATGGAAAACTTAGGTGCGCACACGCCCAGCACAATTACAGCCCGGAGCAGGACCAAAGCCCCTCTCCCAACTGTTTCCCACCGTTACAAAGTCTCCGAGGCTGTAATTTATGAGGTGTGCTCATGTGCCTATGTTTTCTATGGTGTGGAGCCAGGGCGAGGCTCTGCCCAGCTGGCAATGACTCCAGAGCCCATCCAGGAAGACGAGGAACACGAGCGGGACTCCTCCCCCCACAGATGACCAGCGGAGCCTTGTCCTTTTTTTTAACCAGGCGGCTGTCAAGCAAGAAGAGGGCAGCGCACACCATGTGGGCTTGTGCAGCAGCCAAAGAACAGGAGGCAAGTATTTGGCTGCTGCACAAGCCCAAGGGCACGCACTGTCCCCTCTGACAGCCACCTGGTTAAAAAGAAGGACAAGGCTACGCTGGTCCGGAGCCCATCTGGGAAGACTAGGAACACGAGGGGGACCCCTTCCCCCGTGGATGGGCTCTGGACCAGTGGAGCCTCGTCCTTCTTTTTAACCTGGCTGCTGTCAAGAGAGAAGAGGGCAGCGCATGCCACAAGGGCTTGTGCAGCAGCCGAAGAACAAGAGGCAAGGATTTGGCTGCTGCACAAGCCCAAGGGCATGCACTGTCCTCTTCTCTCTGACAGCCGCCTGGTTTGCTGAATCCGGCATGGACGTGGGACTCTTGCCTTCGCTGAGAACTTCGCTGGCAGCCACTTCTTGCCATTACCGCCATGCTGGAAAGAACCTGGTCTTTGGAAAGAACCTCCCCCTCCAGAGAGCCCATGCCAGGAGACAAAAGGGGACGGGCTGGTTTGAATGAGGATGAGCAGGTGGTTTGGTGCCAGCACCTCTTTCGCTAATTCAGGCAGGCAGAGAAAGAAAGGAGTCTTGTGATAAAGCACCCCTGCCACCAAGGGCGAAGGGGAGCACCTTTGCCCTCAACTATTGCATGCCTCCTTTCTCCATCTGCCTGAACTAACAAAGAAGGCGGGCCACTAAACTGCCTGCTCACCCACGTTCAAACCAGCCCGTCTCCACTCTTTCAGCATGGACTCTCTGGAGGGGGACTGAAGGTCTCCCATAAGACCTGCTTCCCTTACCTCGTGGCACAGTTCCGGGACATGTTTGGACAATGTGGGGGGGGGGGGCTTTCTCACATACCTTTGGAGAAAGAAAGAAGGTGTGCAAGAAATCCCCTCTCCCCACTGCCCGAACATTTGAATGAAGGAGGCTGCAGGCTCCTTTGCCCTCGGCTATGCAATCTCCTTTCGTTCTCTGCTGCCCAACCGACTGAACGAGGCAGACGGAAAATGAAAGGAGATTGCGTTGGGCGGGGGGACTGAGCCAAGCATTTCAACCGGTTCTAAACAGCACTGTAGATTTGTGGAACCTCTTCTACCGAACTGGTTAGAACCGGCAGGAACCCACCACTGGTCCTCATTTTACTGACCACAGAAGTATGGAAGGCTGAGTCAACCTTGAGCCAGTCAGAAGTGAGGGAATCAAACTCCTGACAATGTGATCAGAGCTAACCTGCAAGTCTGCATTCTAACCACTGTGCCACCACTGTGCCACTTTGTAAGGCTGATGATACAAATGTTCCACCACCACTTTTAACTGCTTGGTCTAATAGGGTGTGTGCTTCCTAAGTTTTTTTTTTCTGACCATTAACTATGTGTGGTCTTCCCTCTTTTATTTAATTGTTTCCTAGGCAACATCACTCCCCTTCAATCCCCAAGGTCAGCCACACATTCCGTTATCAGCAGAACACCTTGATTATGGAAACTATTTTTAATAATTTCAACCACCGTCGGAAGCTAAGTGGCTTGAAAGGTTAATTCCGCAATGGAAAATATCCATTGATATTTTGAACAGGTCAAATCAGTGGTGGGATACGACCGGTATGCCCCAGTATGGGCATACCAGTTCCTGCTGTTAGCACCAGGTACCATTCCGGTACGGTGCTCCGGAGGCCCCATCCACCCGCCCGCCATCCTTACCTGTATTTGAGCCTATCGGGGCTTCCGTTCATGCGCACAGAGCGTATGGTGCCTGTGTGAAGCTCCGCCCAGCAGCTGGAGCGTCATGGAGCCATCATGGAGCATTGCAGGCAGTACGTATACTTGCAGGTGTGTGTGCATGTTGTGCACGGGCTTGTGGTGGATGCCTGGCCCCATTGCACTGTACCAGTTGCAACAGGATCTGGAACCCACCACTGGGTCAAATCCTCTGTATTTCTTATTACAGTCACAAGCTAGCTAGCTATTGGGCCAGATTGCTCGGTATCATCAGACAGCCATCCTGTATTTCCAGCCAGGCCACAGAAACCTGAGCCTAGAGTATCTTGGCCCTCATTTTTAGTGCTCTATCTGTAACTTTAATTATCACTCCTCCCCACTCTTTTAATGAATGATCACAAAAGAGATCGCTAATCCATCTATCAGCCTTAGGGGGTAATTGCACTTTCTTACCAAGAATGTAAGACGTAGCCATGATTGTGATCCAAATCATAATTCCTCTCTGTGGCTGGGAATTTCATGGAGACAGAATATGTAGGAAATTATAAGGGCAGAGAATGTAAGTAAGTTTCATTGATGTATACTACACGTTAGTACCGAGAGGTGAAATGACCTAGAAGTGGAACTCTCACTTCACAATCGTAAGGCTGTGAGTGCAATCCTATGTAGCAGCAGATATTTGTCTCTCTGGGTATAATTGTCTGCTGCAAACTCTGCATAGGCATCAGGAAGGGCATCCAGCTGGTAAACCCTCAACGCTATTCAGTCAGATCTACTCCACTCCAATATAAGTGATTACAAGCTCATTAAAGGAAAGAAAAAAACCCTATATATTAGTACTGAGATATATTAATAATAATTATAATGGAATAACAGAGTTGGAAGGGACCTTAAAAGTCTTCTAGTCCAACCCCCCGCCTCGGCAGAAAACCCTATAGCAGTGATGGCAAACATATGGCACGTGTGCCACAGGTGGCACACAGAGCCATTTGTCAGGGCATGCAAGGCGCTGCCCTGTCAGCTGGCCAGCGTGCATGAGCGCGCTGGCCAGCTGAGTTCACCCTTTTTAAAAGCCATTTTTTGCCCTCCCTAGGCTCCAGAGGCTTTATAGGAGCCTGGGGAGGGTGAAAAGAGCCTCCCCCGCCCCCCTCAGGCCCCTCCGGAGGCTTCATAAGCTTCCGTGAAACCTCCGGAGCACAAAAAAAATGGCCCTATGAGCAAACTGGAAGTTTTGGAACTGACTTCCAGTTTGCTCGGAGGGTCGTTTTGAGTGCTCCGAAGGCTTCAGGGAAGTCTCTTGAAGGTCTCCGAAGCTTTCGGAGCACTTAAAATGATCCTCCAAGCAAACCAGAAGTGCTCAGAGGGTCGTTTTGAGCACTCCGAAGGCATCAGGGAAGCCTCCTGACAGTCCCTGAAGCCTCTAGAGGGCGTCCGGGGGGGTGTTTTTGCCCTCCCCAGGCTCCTATAAAGCCTTTGGAGCTCGGGGAGGGCAAAAAAAGCATGTAAAAATGGGGGGGGTTGCGCCTGTAGTGCACGCATGTGCACTGGGGGGGTTGCGCATTGCATTATGGGTGTGGCACACCCGCACATGACCCCCCTCCGCTTCCCCCCACTTATGGCACGCGAGCCAAAAAAGGTTCGCCATCGCTGCCCTATACCATTTCAGACAAATGGCTATCCAACATCTCCTTAAAGACTTCCAGTGTTGGGGCATTCACAACTTATGGAGGCAAGCTAAATAAGTAAGCAAAACTATGAATGAACATAAGACACTGCATTACACATTGCTCCATCTAGAATTAATGATACATCTTTAAACTTTCAGGCAGAATTCACATATTGTATCTGCCTGGAAATTTTATGCAAAGCATATGGTCTACAGTTAAGCTGTAGCTTATTCCTACAGATGAATTCCTATGAACTGGCTTGTAAATTGTTTTGTAATCATGTGCATTTATCTTAGAAATCTACACAAAAATGCTCACTTTTGAATAAACATGCATTGGCTTGTGTCCCTAACTTTTCTTGATTCTCTTAACTTTGCACCACAAGACAGCTAATTAGAAAAAAAAAACCATTACTAATTCCTTGTCAAAATATATATTTTCCTCCTCCCACTTCAAAGATAGCTTCCATAGACATCCATTTTTTTAAAAAAAAAGCTGCTTGATTAATGCATGGATTTTTATCAACTGTTACATATTCATAATTTCTGTCAATAGAAATGAGAGTGGGTCTTCTACAAAGCATGGATACCCACATTGATGAGAAAACAAAGCTGTCTATAGTGTTCATTCTTCTGGACCGATTGCAAACAGGCATGATGTGGAAGTTTGTGTGGCTGAGATTCTAGATCAATAAGATGGCAATGTGAGTTCCACTGCTGGAGTTGATAGGTGCTTACTTCCAGCGATCATTCATTAAAAGTGGGGAGTAGGGATTATTAAAGTCAGTGACGTGCGGTGAGGTTTATGACTGGTGAGGCTGGTGATGTCATCAAACCGCGTGGTTGCTCCAATCGCACGGGCGCAGCCCAAACAGAGAAGTTTCTCTTCTCAGAAATGTCAGAAAGGGACAGACAGGCTGCCGCACCTCCACTAAGAAGACATTTCTGAGAAGAGAAGCTTCTCCTTTCTCCTCCTCCCCCACCCTTCTAGCACTGATGATGTTACCTAGGCATTTTTTGCATTGGGCGAGCCCGGGATCCTTGCAAGGGGAATGGGACCATGTGTGCAGGTGGCTCCTCAGCAGTGCACAGCCTCAGATTAGCACAGCCACGATCCCCTTCCCCTGCACACGTGGCCCCATTCCCCTCCTTCCTAAGCCAACATGAAGGGGACCGCGGCTGCGCTGATCTGAGGCTGGCATTGAGGAGCCGCCTGCACATGTGGTCCCATTCCCCTTGCAAGGATCCCGGGCTCGCCCGATGCAAAAAATGGCGAGATCGGCGCACTTGGGGCTGCTGCTGTGATATCCAGGGAGGCTAAACCAAGCCGCGCGCCTTTCCCAGCCACTTTCACGGCTTCCCGGAGTAATTTTTTTTATTTTCATGATGAGAGCGGTGAGGCTCTGCCTCCCCTGCCTCCCCTGACTGCACGTCACTGATTAAAGTTAAAGGTGGATCGTTAACAATAAGGGCCAATAGGAATGACAGCCAAGATACATCAGGTTCAAGTTCCCAGAGTCTAGTCCAGAAGTGGGTTCCTACTGGTTCGGAGTGGTTTGGCTTAGTAGGTAGTAACTTAGCCTGCCACACCCCCGAACCAGTTCTATTGGTGGTGCCGTATGTGCCGCCATCTTGTTTTTTGCTTCTGCACGAGTGCATACACATTTTTCAGTACTGTGCATGCATGCGGTGTGCACATGCGGCACGGCCTTGAGCAAACCAGCAGTGGCAGCAGCCAGAGCCCACCCCATGTCTAGTCAGGAATGTCATCAACATTCAAACCCATCATTCAAAGGGAATTCACCTGTTCTCGGGTGATAATAGAGAAAGGAGCCCTTGGAAGCACAACAAAGAGTAAAAATCTGTTGTTGCAGTCATTAAGTGAGTCACCACAGGGCCTTTCCTAATTTGATGACATGTTTTTGTGATTGTCATTAAGGGAATGTGGTAGTCTTTAAGTGAATCCATTTTATCCAATGGGCATCTTTGCTGGAAACTGGAAGTAAATGCCAGGAAATGGCGAAAAAATATAGTTTATGGGATATTGCCGAGGACTGGTTGCCAAGCACCTAAAATGCCAATGTGAGCTGTTTCCAAGCACCCAAAATGCAATCATGTGATCACATCAGAACTTCAAAATTGGAACCTCCCTCATTTGTGTCAGAGGCACTATTTAAGGTGCTTCTGGATTGAAAAGTTTAGTTGGTGACAGCATCATTGCCTAAGGGATACCTGGAGGGCTCCCTTCAGGTCCTCCATCAAGGAGCTGGAGTGAATGATGGCAGCTCATCCCGTCACACAGCAGCACTTGGGTCTCAAATGTGGGCTTGCTAACTTCCAACCCAGCACCCTAATCATATGAGCCACTGCATTAGCATCCTTCCGTCTCTAAAGACTATGGCATTGAGCTCTGGAAAGAGGTCAAATCTGGAGTGTCCTCTCCAGCACGAGGCCTGGGTAGATTAATATGGAGGATAGACTGTTACCCAAGCAGCAGATCCCCCCTCTCCACGTCACTGAAATAGTCCAATGGAATGGCATAGCCAATACGATTGGTTCCAGCTGCTTCACAGGAGTTACCAGAATGTGATTGTACACAGTCATGAACTGCTTCCGGGATTCTGGCTCTGGATTTTGCCTCAAGGTTGACTCCTGAAGCCTTTTCCAGTAGTTGATATAGCCACAAGGCAGTGGAGGTTTGCAATCAGAGTTTCTCTTCTCCTAGAAGATGGTTCTGCCGCTTTATCTGCCGTTGGGGCTTAGAGACCTCTTCTACCCTCAAAACCGTTGACCGTCTTCTCCTGTAACCCTGGAAAGGGGTCCTTATGAAGTGCTACCAGCCAGGCCAGCTGGACCAAGGTTTTTTAAGGAGGTGTTACTCCTCCATCACTTACTCTTTGTCCTGGCTTGTGACAGGCAGAGCCTGGCTTCCCATACGTTGAGCTGAGGATGGCAGGGTTATGAGACACTGCACTCCTAAAATCAGATTATAAATATGTTTTGAGGGATTGGTCATTAAGTAAGGACTACTTCTACAGCCAGAAAAAGTCAATGCAGTGACTTTGCAAGAAAAATTCTGCTCTTATGTCCCACATAACCATCACAATAAAATTCAGGCAGAGCTTCACCTAATTATAGCCGTCATCTTGAATTTTCGTGCAATGCAGACTTACAAGTGCGTAGTCCTTCCCTCTTCCCCTCCACTCCATGTGTTTATAACCTATGAAATTAATTTTTTGGGGAAAAAAACTTGAGAAAAACATTCAAAGGTTTATGTCTACAAAAATGTATGATAAGCAGAACAAGAAAGCAGTAAGCAACATTTACAATTGTGTGGCTAATTGTGAACCACACCTGCTAGTTCAAGGACAATTTAACTTGTTTCTTTCCATGAATGGTCTTTTATAGTATGCCTTAATATTGGGAACATTTAGTGGACTGTCCATTTTTAGCATATATTTAAATTTTTCTTTTCTGCATAGTTTTTAAAAAGAGATCACATGAATTTTGGGAAATCTTGATTACAAAATAAAAATATCCATCAGTAATTTTAAACTTCTTTTTGAAAAATGGTTCATCAGTAGTGTTCAAGATACTAGAATCCTCATTTTCCCAACATTCTTTGTATTCTTTTAATCAACCTCTTGATAAAATAGGACAATAAAACAAGCAGATAATGGGGAAGAATTGCTATTCTAAAATAAAATAAACCCCAGTAAAGTCATTACAGAAAGTTAAAAAGAAAGTGTTTGCCTAATATTGTAATTAAAAGTCCCTTTTTCCTAATAAAGTTGTCACAGTACTAAGAAAATGGAAACAAGAATTATTTCAGTTCTTTCATTTGGTTCATTACAAATGCCAAAATGAAATGGAGACTTCTTTGATGTGTCAAAAAGATTTCCAAAACCTTATTATTGTCAAACTGAAAAGGAGAAAGCATAAGCTTATTGAAATGTAAAGATTTCCAAGAAAGGATAACAAAAAGAGAAAAAGAAAGAGATGGAGGAATAAGAGAGAGAGAGACAGACAGTGGGAAAGAGAGGGGGAAAAAAGAAAGAGGTGGGAAGGAGAGAGAGAGGGAGATGGAGAGAGAGAGAGATAAGGGTGAAATTGAAGTTAGATGTCTTTGTGGCTAGAACTGTGAAGGATTATAATAGAACGCGACAGTTGGAGTGCAGATCAGGAAATGCCCTAGAACGAATGCAGCTGGAGATTTCCCACCCTCTTTTGTTGATGATTAAAACTAAGTAAAAGAAAAATAAACAGCAGTTGAAAAGGAGAAAAGGAGAAATTAACTGTGATGGGCAGAGGATTGGGCTGCAGAAAAGGATGAAGAACTAGATCCAGCTTGGGCTGGACCGAAACTAAATTTCTATTTTATTCCAAGATATGTTTTCTTTTTTTTCCTAATAAAAAAAGCTAAAGGAGATGAAGAAATGGGGGTGTGGGGAGGGAGATGCTGTGGTACAATTCAGTCAATGCTATTTGTGTGGAATTTAAAACTTTGTTTATGTTACGTATTGGTCTGTCCATCCTTAATGGATATAAATTTGACATTAGGATTCGAAACAAGGACAAAGTTACACAGAGTCTTTCAACTTGCCAGGACATATTGGGGCATGCTGAAAGATTTTGGAAAAAGTTAGACTTTCAGCAGTACTGTTGAATGATACATTGCTGAATTACACACATCAAGAAATTTCAGGCCATCTCAGCTCTCAACAAACAGAATGTGTGTTTTAACATTACAGTTATCCATTGATAAAGTATTTGTGAACACTCTCACATGTAGCCTGTATCTGGTTAACCAACCTGTCTTCCCCTCTCATTTTCACCCCTCCTAGTTTAAACAAAAATCATTCTATGCCTCTGATGAAACAGCTCTTGAAAGCTGTTACCTTTTCACATTTAACATTTTTATTGACTTATAAGATAAAAGAAGATACAAAATACAAAATTAAGTTGGATAATGGTTGGGGAGGAAAAGGGAGAAGAGTAGTGAGGAAGAGTAGGAAAAAGAAGAAAAAGAAACATTGACTTTTGATTCTCTCTGTTGCAGTAAAGTAAGGCATTAACATCACATATAATGACCACAGTGCTTAGAGATGAAAGTTCCCATCCTAAATTGAGGACCATGTGTACAAGTTCTCATTCAATATCATAGCAGAAAATGTGTTTCGAATAGAAATAAATTCTCACAAATCGAATGTGAAGTTTTTGAACTTTCTTAGTGACAAAGTGCCGTGAATGCCTACATATTTGTCCCAACTTTCATAGCACCATCATTTCACACCAATCTGCAGGCCTCCTGGTTTCTCACATTTCAATTGGCAATCATCCCAGCATGTCCATTAAATCGCTTTAAGATCTTACAAACAAACTTCTCCTGGAGGGCTTTTCATTTGTTTGCAGCAGAACTGATGGGAGACAGTATCCCTAAATAGCAATAATCCTAGCAGTGTTACTTTCTGCCACTTCCAGGAAGGAAATCAGCTCAAAAATGTCAAAAGCTCTTTCTGCAGAAGAAAACTTTCAAAGTAGTTTTCAGCACAGCTTTCTTTTTATACAGGTAATCCTCGACTTATGGCCACAATTGAGCCCAACATTTCTGCTGCTAAGTGAAACATTTGTTAACTTGAGTTCTTCCCATTTTATGACATTTCTTGCCAGAGTTGTTAAGCAAATAACTGCAATTGTTAAATTGGTAACACGGTTCTTAAATGAATCAGGTTTCTCCATTAACTTTGTTTGTCAGAAGATGATCCCATGACCCTGGGACACTGTAACCATAAATATGAGTCAGCTACCTAAGCTGCTGAAATTGGATCCTGTGACCATGGGGATACTGCAAGAGTCATAAGTATGAAAAAAGGGTCAAAAGTCACTATTTCAATGCTGTTGTAACTTCAAACAATCACTAAATGAACTGTTGTAAGTGAAGGATCATATATTTTGCAAAGTTGTGGGAAGGTCCTAAAATCTGTTCTCCTTCAGATTTTCTGCAGGTTCCCAGAAATTGAGACCAAAGTGACAAAGGTAGCCTCTTTTGCATGCTCCTTAAGGCACAGTTAGCTGGCACAGCATTTTTCAAGATCAAGACAAGGAGATTTTCAAGACACTTTCAGACTGAACCAGCCCTCCTTGCAATCATCAACCACATGGGAAATGGATGCATCATTTCAGAATAGATTCGGAGGTAGTGATGTGGAATGCAAATTAAATGCCCTGCTTGAGTTATTGTTACACTCCATGTCTCCTGAGCATTGAGAAGTCCTGGTGTACAGTTTCCTAAAGAAGAAGGATCACTGGAGAATATATGCTGAAGGACTGTTCAAATTTTATGCATGGCACGAGGACGGGGAAAGTCAGAAATATGCATTTCTAAACATATCTGACCTCAACTACTCAAAAAGGCATATTAGAAAAAGATGCACATTTTAAAGCCCAGTTCTGAACATGGCTGAGCTCAGAACTACACCCCTGATATCGAAAAAGGTAAAGACGATGGAATAGTTATCCTGCTGTGGTTATATTAATTTGGAAGGTATGGGACTGGATCAGATGGCACAAGACTTCACAGAAGTAAAGTAAAGTAATAACTAGTAAAGTAATAATAGCAGCCAGCATGGATTTGTTAAAAACAGATCATACCAAACCAATCTTATTTCATTCTTCAACATAGTGACTAAATTATGCTAGTAGACCAACAAAATATTGTGGATATAATATACTTAGACTTCAGCAAGGCATTCAACAAAGTAGACCACAACCTATTTCTTCGAAGCTAGAAAAAAGCGGGATAGATAACTTAACCACCAGATGGATTCACAACTGGCTGCCAAACCATACTCAACAAGTAGTCCTTAATAGGTTTAAATCTCTTTGCAACGTTTCGGCAGGATCTCACCTGCCATCTTCAAGCGTGGGCTTAAAATGGGAACGGAGCTTCCGTCTTTCTGTAAGTCTTGGTGGGAGGGGAGGGGGTGCTGGCTTTGTTTCAGTAAGTGGAATGATTGGTTGTGTGGTTGTATCATGATTGGTAGATTGGTGCTGATTGGTGCAGGCTGTGTGTGCATTGTTGTTTTGTATTGTAACGGCTTGGGTGGTGGGTGGTGTTCGTTTGTTGGCTAGGGCTGGTTTCCAGATGTTTGGTAGGCGGGAGGTATCATCACGTTTGTTCATGTTGTGGGGATGTTTCTCTATTTCGATGGCTTCCATGATTATTCTCTTGTGGAGGTGTTCTGTTTTGGAGATTAACCTGGCTCCTTCAAAGTTGATTTCATGTCCTGTAGCTTTAAGGTGCTGGAAAAGGGAGGAAGTTTTTTTCTTTTTTTCTTACTGCGTTCTTGTGTTCTGTGATGCGTGCATTTATCCTCCTGTTTGTTTGTCCTATGTATATTGCTGGGCAGGTTTTGCATGGTATTTTGTAGACTCCTTGGTTTTCTAGCTGGATTTTGTCTTTGGGGTTTCTTAAGATGTTGGCTATTTTTTGGTCAGTGGTGAAGGCTGTCCTGATATTGTGCTTGTGGAGAATTTTGCTGATTTTATCTGTGGTGCCTTTGATGTAAGGGAGGAGGGCGATGCCATTGTCCTATTCTGTGTCTTGGTTTTTTGGGGGAGTCTCCTTTTGGATTAGGTTGGTGATTGTTTTTCTTTGGAATCCATTGGAGATTAATACATTTGTGAGTTTGTGTAATTCAGTTTTCAGGTGGTCTTTGTCAGCTAGGCGTTTGGTTCTGGAGATGAGGGTCTTGGCTACAGAGTTGATCTGTGCAGGGTGGTGATGGGATTGTGCATTTAAGTAGCGGTTGGTGTGTGTTTTTTTCTGGTAGATGGTGTGTCCTAGGGAGCCATTGGGTTTTGTGTAGATTAGGACATCCAGAAAGGGAAGTTGGTTGTTTGCTTCTATTTCCATGGTGAATTGTATTTTGGGGTGTAGGCTGTTGAGATGTGTGAGGAAGTTGTCCAGTTTTTCTTTTCCGTGTGGCATAATAATAATAATAATAATAATAATAATAATAATAATAATAATAATAATAATAATATTTTATTTGTTAGCCGCACCCTCTCCCGAAGGACTCGGGGCGGCGTACAATAAAAAACACATAAAATACAAATATGGACAAACATACACAAGAAAAAAGACGTATACGTGTACGTGGAGGAGGTAGACAGATGAGTGAAAACAATTAAAATCACAATTTAAAATCCCTTAAATAAAATTACAAAATTACAAAATCACGAAAGTGTCATCAACATATCTAAGCCAGAGTTTGGGTTTGTGTTCAGATTTGTCTAAGGCATTGGTTTCAAAATGTTCCATGTATAAGTTTGCAATGACAGGTGAGAGGGGTGATCCCATGGGTGCTCCTTCTATCTGTTTGTATCTTTGTCCATTGTAGATGAAGTATGTGTTGGTTAGGCAGTGGTTGGTCAGGTCCAGGATGTGTTTAGGGGGGTTGTGTTTTTTCTGGATTGCTGTCAAGGCTTCTTTTATAGGCACTTGGGTGAAGAGGGATATGACATCGAAACTCACAAGTAGGTCGCTGGGTTGTAAGTTTTGTTTCTTTATTGTTTCTATGAAGTGGAGTGAGTTTTGTACGTGTGAGGTGATGGATTCTGCGTAGGGTTGGAGTTGTTTGGCGAGGATTTTGGCAAGATTCTGTAGAGGTGAGCCTATGGCAGCTGAATTACACAAACTCACAAATGTATTAATCTCCAATGGATTCCAAAGAAAAACAATCACCAACCTAATCCAAAAGGAGACTCCCCCCCAAAACCAAGACACAGAACAGGACAATGGCATCGCCCTCCTCCCTTACATGAAAGGCACCACAGATAAAATCAGCAAAATTCTCCACAAGCACAATATCAGGACAGACCACTTCACCACTGACCAAAAAATAGCCAACATCTTAAGAAACCCCAAAGACAAAATCCAGCTAGAAAACCAAGGAGTCTACGAAATACCATGCAAAACCTGCCCGACAATATACATAGGACAAACAAACAGGAGGATAAATGCACGCATCACAGAACACAAGAACGCAGTAAGAAAAAAAGAAAAAACTACCTCCCTTTTCCAGCACCTTAAAGCTACAGGACATGAAATCAACTTTGAAGGAGCCAGGTTAATCTCCAAAACAGAACACCTCCACAAGAGAATAATTATGGAAGCCATCAAAATAGAGAAACACCCCCACAACATGAATAAATGTGATGATACCTCCCGCCTACCAAACATCTGGAAACCAGCCCTAGCCAACAAACGAACACCACCCACCACCCAAGCGGTTACAATACAAAACATCAATGCCCACACAGCCTGCACCAATCAGCACCAATCTACCAATCATGATACAACCACATATATATGTATTTGTGTTACAACCCCTGGTATGCCCAAATATGGGAGGGAGCTCACTGTGGTTTTCTGTGATGAGCCGAAGGACAGAAAGAGGGAGGAGTGAGCTCCCTCCCATATTTGGGCATACCAGGGGTTGTAACACAAATACATACCTATTTCCCTGGCTTAGCTGATAAAGGAGGAGAACCGGTGGTGTAGTGGCTAGCAAGTCTGCCTAATATGTAACACATCCCAGGTTCAAATCCCAGTAAGGGTATGGCTAGCTGATGAGAGCTAAATAGCTTGAAATGGATCCATACTAGTCTCCATTTATTTATTTATCAGCACAAATACAACATATAGATAGATAGATAGATAGATAGATAGATAGATAGATAGATAGATAGATAGATAGATAGATAGATAGATATATGTTAGATATATATATGTTAGATATATACATATATATATATGAAAGAGGGAGTAGTGACCTTCCTCCCATATTTAGGCATACCAGGGGTTGTAACACAAATACATACCTATTTCCCTGGCTCAACTGATAAGAAGGCGAGCCTGTGGCTTAGTGGCTAAGACTCCTGCCTGAGATATAATACATCCCAGGTTCAAATCCCAGTAAGGGTATGGCTAGCTGATGAGAGCTAATTAGCGCGAAATAGATCTATACTAGTCTCCCTTTATTTATTTATCAGTACAAATACAACACAAATTATATATATACACAAATTATATATATATATACACACACACATACATACATACATACAAAAACGAACAAAAAACATACAGTTGCCGCTCCCCATGCCGTGGTGTTATCCCGGTTGCTCCCCCCCCTCCTTGCTTGTGAACATGATAAATTAGATCAGCAGGGAGTGGCTGAGGCAGCTGGCATGGATACTAACGCCAGCGGAAGATGGCTTCGGGAGCTGGAGTGGGGGGGGGTCCTTCATTGTGCCCCACCCTGGTATTACTGCCGTTGCCTGGGCCACTGTACTGTGCCATTTGACCATTTGCCCACGCCTCCTGTGATATTATGGACTGGGTCAACGGAGTGCGGCCCTGGCGATGGATGTGAATGCGGCTGGCCTGGGAGGAGCTTACCTGTTAGAGTTGGAGTTGGAGCAGCCGCCGCTGCCGCCGCTGTCCTCATTGCCACCATCACTGGCCGCTTTACCACCTCGCAAGCTAGTATCTGCTGCGATTTTGGACAGCTGTCCATTACCCTTACATATTGTCCCCAACACAGACTATTTTTATGATGGACATAAGCTTCCTGCTACCCCCTTGAACATTGCTGGCTGCCCCCCCCCCTGGACATGTCATCTCTTCGTTCCATCTCCCCATGATGTCATCCCATTTGGTTGATGCCACACTCTCCTCTATGCTATACTGCGACAGAACTTTATTCCCTCCGGGAATTCCCCCTTTCCCGGGGATGGCCTTCTGGCCTATCAAGATGCTTCCTTAATGACAGATCTTGGGATCCCGAGAGGTGGCGTGCAAAGAAGAGATTTCTTAGGGGTTTTTTACAGGGGCTTTTAAACCAAATTTTAAGGGGGGGAGGGGAGGTTTGATTCAGATGGCTCAGACAGGCTTGGTGGGGAGTCTGCCAGGGCACAGGCCAGCACTAACTAATGGGAGTGGGTTGGGAGGGCTAGGAAGGGTTGGGATTCCGGGGGAGATATTAAGCCATTCCATTGGGGGGTTCACCATCTCTACTGTTTGTGGGAGAGGCAGATATGGTGGGGGCCCAGGGCCAAATGATGTTCGGAGGACGCGGGTTTGCTGTTTAAGAGAGATCGCGCGTTCCGACCCTCATCGCCCTTCTCGCACCCCCAGGTGCCCGGGATTATAGGACCCTGGTCTCCGGCTGGTGTCGCTTAACGCCAGATCTGTGGTACATAAGGCTCCCCTCATTTACGACCTCATACAAGAGGGTAGAGTGGACCTGGCGTGCATTATGGAGACCTGGTTGGGCCATGAGGGGGGTGTGCCCCTTAGCAAACTATGCCCACCAGGCTTCCGGGCGTTTCACCAGCCGAGAGCCCAGGGCAGGGGCGGGGGGGGGGTAGCGGTGGTTATTAGGGAAAGTCTCAGACCTCAGGAGGTCACTGTGCCTCAGATAGGTGGGTGTGAGTCCCTCTTTGTGAAGTGGGGCCTTGGAGCTCAGGTGGGCCTTTTTGTTACGTATCTGTCTCCCTGCTACGTTTCATCGGCCCTGCCGGAGCTGCTGGATGTGTTAGCTGGATTGGCGGTTGATTTCCCCAGGCTTATGGTCCTGGGGGATTTCAATCTGCCTTCCATTGGTGAGACATCCGAGTCAGCTCAGGAGTTCATGGCTTCCATGACAGCTATGGACCTAACTCAGTTAATTCAAGACCCCACCCATAATGAGGGACACACGCTCGACCTGATTTTTGTCTCTGGGCAGTGGATGAATGATCTAGATTTGGGGGATATTTCTATTCAACCCTTGTCATGGTCTGATCATTTCCTCATCAGGCTTGACTTCCATACTGCTACCCCTCACTGCAGGGAGGCGGAACCGACCAGATTGTTCTGCCCCAGGCACCTGATGGACCCAGAAAGGTTCCTGACCTGATGGAGCTTGGGACCTTTCCTGAATCCCTTGCTCAGAACTCGACCAAAGCCCTAGTGGAAGCCTGGGATAGGGCGGCTGCTGGGGCCTTGGATCACATTGTGCCTTTGCGGCCTCTGACCCGGTGTCGATCCCAGGTGGCTCCCTGGTTTACTGAGGAGCTCCGGGAGATGAAACACCAGAAAAGATGCCTAGAGAGTGGCTGGAGGGCCAGCCGGTCCGAATCTGATCGAACACTAGTAAGAATTCATATTAAATCCTACTTAGTGGCGATGGAAGTGGCAAAACGGCAACATTTTTCCGCTCTTATCGCATCCGCAGATAACCACCCAGTGCCCTGTTTAGGGTGACCCGCTCCTTACTTAACCAAGGAACTGGGGAAGACCCCTTGCAGGGTAGGGCTGAAGAATTTGTTCAGTATCTGCAGGATAAAATAGCTCAGATCCGGACAGGCTTGGACTCTGACTGGGCAGATTCGGGCGAGCCGACGGGGATGAATCTTGAGGAGACAATCTGGGATGAGTTTGACCCTGTGACCCCCGAAGGCATGGACAGGATTATGGGGAGTGCTGCCACTTGTGTGCTGGACCCGTGTCTCTCGTGGTTAGTTTCGGCTTCCCGGAAGGTGACACGAGGCTGGCTCCAGGCTATTACCAACACTTCATTGAGAGAAGGATTCTTTCCCACCGCCTTGAAGGAGGCGGTGGTGAGGCCCCTCCTTAAGAAGACTTCCCTGGACCCAGATTCTTTAGCCAACTACCATCCGGTCTCCAACCTTCGCTTTGTAGTGAAGGCTGTCGAGAGTGTGGTAGCACGTCAGCTTCCCCAGTACCTGGATGAAGCTGTCTACCTGGATCCGTTTCAGACGGGTTTCAGGCCCGGGTACAGCACGGAGATGGCACTGGTCGCATTGGTCGATGATCTCTGGCGGGCTCGGGACAGGGGCTGCTCCTCTGTCCTGGTCCTATTAGACCTCTCGGCGGCTTTCGATACCATCGACCATGGTATCCTACTGCGACGACTCGGGGGGTTGGGAGTGGGGGGCACCATTTTACGGTGGTTCTCCTCCTACCTATCGGATCAGTCGCAGTTTGTGTTGACTGGAGGGCAGAGTTTGACCCCCAGGCGCATCACTTGTGGCGTGCCCCAGGGGTCGGTTCTCTCACCCGTACTGTTCAACATATATATGAAACCGCTGGGCGAGATCATCCGTGGTTTGGGGGTACGGTATCATCAATATGCTGATGATACCCAACTTTTCATCTCTACCCCAAACCACCCAAACGATGCCCTCGATGTGATGCCCCGATGCCTGGAGGCTGTGTGGATCTGGATAGGGAGGAACAGGCTCAAGCTCAATCCCTCCAAGACTGAGTAGCTGTGGTTTCCGTCATCCCGATTTGTGCATCTTGTTCCATCTTTGATGATAGGGGGAGAAATTTCAGCCCCCTCAGAGAGGGCCCGCAATCTGGGAGTCCTCCTGGATATGCAGCTTAGTTTAGAAGAACATCTGATGGCCGTGACCAGGGTGGCCTTTTACCAGGTTCGCCTGGTACGTCAGTTGTGTCCCTTCCTGGATCAGGATGCTCTGTGCACAGTCACTCATGCCCTCGTCCTTTCTCGCCTGGACTACTGCAACGCTCTCTACATGGGGCTGCCCTTGAAGAGCACCCAGAGGCTTCAGCTGGTCCAGAATGAAGCTGCATGGGTTATCATGGGGGTACCTAGGTGCTCCCACGTTACAGCCCTTTTAGGCGCCTGCACTGGTTACCGGTTGTCTTCTGGGTGCGATTCAAGGTACTAATTATGACCTTTAAAGTGCTCCATGGCTTAGGCCCAGAGTACCTGCGAGACCACCTACTGCCACCTATAGCCTCCCACTGTCCAGAACGATCCCACAGAGTTGGCCTCCTCAGGGTGCCATCGGCCAGACAGTGTCAGCTGGTGACCCCCAGGGGGAGAGCCTTCTCTGTGGGAGCGCCTTCCCTCTGGAATGAGCTGCCCCTGGAGCTTCGCATAATCCCTGACCTCCGATCCTTCCGACGCGCCCTAAAATGTTGGCTTTTCCAGCAAGCCGGCCTGGCCTGTTAATTTTATTTAATTTTTAAAACATGAGTGTTATATAAATTGGGTTTGTTTTTTGGACTGTTTCTAATTTCCTTTTAACTTTTGTACTATGTGTTTTTTAATGCTGTATGCCGCCCTGAGTCCTTGGGAGAAGGGCGTCATATAAATCCAATAAATCCAATCCAATCCAATCCATTGATCTCCCCTAGGGCTGAAAGGGTTGATCACCTTGCAGTCCAAGGGACTCGCAGGTGTCTTCTCCACCACCATAAAGCAAAGCAGAAGCAAAGACAATACTGCCAGCAGAAGCCCATTCAAGACAGGATATTTTGAAACTCCTTGCACCAAAGTTTGACAATTAATAAAGGCAGAATGGTAGGATTAGAAAGCAGCCCATCACCCAATATCCAACATAGGACGAAAGCAGTGGCATTTTTTTTACTACCGGTTCTGTGGGCGTGGCTTGGTGGGTGTGATGTTGCTTGGTGGGCATAGCTTGGTAGAAGTGGCAGGGGAAGGATACTGTAAAATCTCAATTTCCACCCCACTCTGGGGCCAGCCAGAGGTGGCATTTGCCGGTTCTCCAAATTACTCAAAATTTCCGCTACTAGTTCTCCAGAACCTGTCAGAACCTGCTGGATATCACCCCTAGACAAAGCCATTAGCCACAATAGGAATTGCCCAACACACTTTCAGAACACAAGTCTCTTCATTGCACAACCACCCAGAACAGTCCAAACTTCAAAGTCACAGAAACCTATAAAGATCCATCCACTCATTCAACCATTTGTTCAGCTGCCCAGAACCACAAACCGTGGAGGTTCTGTTAATCAATATATGCATCTTCTTTCCAATCAGCCTCCAGCCTCCATGTTGTTTTCAGCCTCTTTCTCCCAGCTTTGAACTGAACCAGATGGATTTTCCTTCCAACATGCTTTAAGAACATATAGCAAGAGATTTGGATGATTTGGTACACAGAGACACTGAAGAACACAAATTGGATTTAGCTTCATAAAAGACTATATAAAGCAGGTGGAGATTCCTCCTTGACAGTTTTGGAGAAGTACATTTCAAGGTGGAAATTATATAAAACATGCACAGAGAGGTATAGGTTTGCTGGAAAACTGGGAATATGTGTACTGATGGACAGCACTTTCCTGAAAGACAATTACAGAATTTGGGGAAATTGCTAGTCATTGCCGGAGATGTTTTGCATAAGCAAATTGTCAGCTAAACTTGATTCTTTTCTTTCCCAAGCCTTTCTTCTAATAGCCACCTTTCCCAAGTTAAAATAGACCATTTAATGAGGCTAGATAAAATAAGCATGCAATTTTGCGACATAATGACTTGCATTATTTCCTATGCTTTGCATGGCTATGAAGTGTAGGAGGGAAGCTTGCTCAAAGCGCCAGTGAGTTAATTACCAGAGACCTCTGTCTAGCAGTAACATTGAACTGCAAACCTGCAATTTTTTCCAGTCTGCTTAAATGGATTTCCAATTATCTTCTAATACCCCCAGAATTCCCCTGCCAGCACGCATGGAGTTGAAATCCACATGTCTGAAAAGTTGTTGAGGTTGAGAAATGCTATCTGATACAGCAAAAGCAACAGCCTTGCTATCTAGATAGGATTGAAAACAACTGTACCATGTTCAATTTTTTTTAAAAAAATGTTCCTTCTCTTGTTTCCTAGATGTTGAAGTTTTGTACAATTAGTACAAATGTCTTAACATCTATCCCTATGAATGCATGTGCAAAAAACGCCCTCACATTTAATTTAGTGGGGTTTTCTCTCAGAAGAGTAAGCATAAAACTGTGGTCTCCAATTCTTCCATTATTTCAATTTTAATCCCCAGATGCTATGGAGCCATGATGGGGAACCTAGGGCACACATTCCAGAGTTGGCATGCAGAGCCCTCTCTTCAGGCATGCACACCATCACCAGCTGCTCTTTATACATGCTGGCCAGCTGATCTTCACAGCTTGAAAATGGCCCCCCAAATGGCCATTTTCTGGGGTTTCAGGGCCTTTTCCAAGCCATTTTCAAGCCAGTTTTGGGACCCATTTTGGGCCATTTTTCAGGCCACTTTAGGGCTGTTTTGAGGCTGTTTTTCAGGCTGAAAAACGGCCTGGGAAAGGCCCCAAAATGGCCCGAAAACAGCTGAATAATGGCCTGAAAAATGGGCCAAAAAGCAGCCAAAACAAACTGGCCAGCTGAACTTCAGGTTTCTGGCACTCTGGTGTGCATATATGCATGTGGATGCACGCACGTTCCAGTTTGGGCACTCGATGCTGAAAAGGTTTGCCATGAATGCTATAAAGATAGCTGTGCAAACATAGTTATAAAACAACAAATAAACAATAAGAAAAATAATAATAATATTTAGGTCATGATGGCAAAGAGACATTCATTGAAGCCCTCTAGAAAAGTTGATTCTTCAAATCTTTCTTGAAGACCTTCATGGAGGAGGCTGTTATGGGGGCTTGAGCAGGGGGTTGGACTAGAAGACCTCCAAAGCCCCTTCCAACTCTTTACTCTGTTATTCTCTGTTATTTGGTCTAAGCAATAGGGGAAAGCTGTTCTTGTGAGGCAAATCCAAAAATACCGCTTCCTAGATTTCCCTTCCCCATTCCTAACAGTGGGACTTCCATGGCTGGTCAAATCAGATGGATGGTCAAGCTATATATAAAGCAAAATTAGGATTCTGAATGGTCCATTTTGGGCCTAGTAGGCCTCCCTGTACTTACCTAGGAGCCAAAATGGAGCATGTCCTGGAAAGGGTGAGGCAGGAAGGGATGGGACCACCCAGTAATTTAGCAACCAGTTCTCCCAAACTGGCCTGAATCATCTGAATCTCATCACTATCTGAAAACGCCAAATTGGCTTCCCTTCAGGAGAATCCACAAAGGTTGGGAGAAGTGTCCATAAAGCCAGGAGCCAAGATGGAGACCATATGTTGGTAGCCTGGTCCTTTTCCCACCTGCCTCATAGAATGACCATCCTTCTTATTCTTTGGGCTCCCTTGGATGCTCAAGCTACCCTGATCTAACATATAAATCACAAGCCCTTGTGATTTTTCAAGAGCTGAAGCTGATGAGAACTCTTTTCCCCCCCCCTGATATTAACTTTGATGGATTTCAACTTCCTAAAAGGTTCACTTCCCCCACTACCTTTGAACATGCTGCTTTTACAAAAGGCATTTAGGAAAAAATATGTTTCTTTCTGGCAAAGATAATTTCATCTCTCATTCCTGTCCCAAAAGCTTTCTGTTGGAAAGGCTGCAGCCAAGGATTTCTATTTTTGGAGAAAATGACCTTAAGGAAAATCGGCTTAACTAAAACCATAAAAACTGAGGCTTGAAGGGTTTATATATTAATAAAATTGTCATTATTGAAGGAATAACAGAATAAAAAAAATAGAGGTAGTCCTCAACATACAACCACAATTATTCCCAAAATTTATGTTGCTAAGCGAGAAATTTGTTAAGTGGGTTTTGTCCCATTTCACAACTTTCCTTGCTACGTTTGTTAAGTGGATCTGGTTTCCCAATTGGCTTTGCTAATCAGAAGGTTGCAAAAGGTGATCAATGACCCACTGCAATCATCAAAAATGTGAGTCTGTTGTTCAACATCAGAATGTAAATCGCATGACTGGGGATTGCTGCAATGGTCATAAGTCTGAAAAGTGGTCATAAGTCACTTTTTCAGAGCTATTGTAAATGTGAATGGTCATTAACTGAACATAATGTAGTAAGTTGAGGACTGTCTTGAACAGAATTGGAAGGGACATTGTAGGTCTTCTAGTCCATCTCCCTGCTCCAAGCAGGAAAACCATTACAGACAAATAGTTGTGTCAGCCTCTGCTTTGCTTACTTGCTATCGGCTGCCATAGAAATGGGAAGGGTAGGGCCATGATATTTGAGATGGGAATAAATGGTACTGGAGGTGATATGGCAAAGGGAGTTTTCTTCTCACCATCTTCTGTGCATGCTGATGGCTGGTGTTTGGACCTGGTCGAGGCCAATCGTCCTGCATTTATTTATTTATTTGGATTTATAAACCGCCCCCTCTCCCAAAAAGGGACTCAGGGCGGTGTACAGTCAATGAAACACAGATAAAATACATAAATAACAATATAAATAATATATAAACAATTAAATACTTGAGCATTTGAGTGGAGGAGGTGAGACTGTACAAAGAAATAAATATAGTATAAAAGCCCTAAAACATCCCAATTAAAATACCCAAACCCAATTAAAATATATCCCCGGGAGGTAAGACTAAGAGTGTGCCAGGCCAGCTAATTGAAACAGGTGAGTTTTTAGTTTTTGACGGAAGGAACGGAGGTCAGTGGTGGTTCTGATGTCGGGGGGGAGGTCATTCCAGAGGGTTGGGCCCATCACAGAGAAGGACCTACTCCTAGGTGTCGCCCGCTGGCATTGCCTGGTGGACGGCACCAGGAGGAGTCCCTCCCTGTGAGAGTGGATTGGTCGTAGGGACGTGTGTGGTAGGATGCGATCCTGCAGATAACTAGGTCCTATGCCATGGAGCGCTTTAAAGATGGTAATCAATACCTTGAAACGCACCCGAAAGGCCACAGGCAGCCAGTGCAGCTCGCGCAGGAGGGGTGTTATGCGGGAGTATCGTGCACTCCCCATAATGGCCCGCGCGGCTGCGTTCTGGACTAGCTGTAGTCTCCGGATGCGTCCCAAGGGGAGCCCCATGTAGAGGGCATTGCAGTAGTCCAGGCGAGACTTCACCAGCGCGTGAGTGACCGTGCATAGGGCACTCCGGTCCAGTAGGGGGCGCAATTGGCGCACCAGGCGAACCTGGTGGAACGCCCCCCTTGCCACGGCTGCCACATGGTCATCCATTGACAGCCGGGCATCAAGGAGGACGCCCAAATTGCGTGCCCGTTCCACAGGGGACAGTTGTTCGCCCCCTATGGCCAGCGATGGTATCAGCTGGCTGAACCGAGGTGCCGGTAGCCACAGCCACTCAGTCTTGGAGGGGTTGAGTTTGAGTCTGTTGTCCCCCATCCAGACCCCGACGGCTTCCAAACACCGGGACATCACTTCGACAGCCTCGTTGGGGTGGTTTGGGGTTGAAATGTACAGCTGAGTATCATCAGCGTACAGATGGTACTCAACCCCAAAGCCACGATGATCTCACCCAGTGGCTTCACATATGCATTGAACAGGAGAGGCGAGAGGACCGACCCCTGTGGCACCCCACAAGTGAGTGGCCTCGGGGTCGACCTCTGCCCTCCTGTCAACACACATTGCTTCCGGTCGGAGAGGTAGGAGCCGAACCACCGCAAGACGGTACCTCCGACTCCCATCCCCTCCAACTGGCGCAATAGGATACCATGGTCGATGGTATCAAAAGCCGCCGAGAGGTCTAATAGGACCAGGATAGAGGAACAACCTCTATCTCTGGCCCTCCAGAGATCATCGACCAACGCGACCAAGGCTGTCTCTGTGCTGTGCCCGGGTCGGAAGCCGGACTGGCGTGAGTCTAGATAATCGGATTCGTCCAGGTGTCGCGGGAACTGCTGCGCCACCACATTCTCAACAACCTTCACCAAAAAGGGAAGGTTGGAGACTGGACGATAATTAGCTAGCTCCGTTGGGTCGAGCGAAGGCCTCTTGAGCAAGGGTCTCGCCACCGCCTCTTTCAAGGCAGTTGGTAAGTATCCCTCACCCAATGAGGCATTCACCAGGCCCAGAAGCCAGCCTCGTGTCACCTCCCAGGCTGCCAGTACCAGCCAGGAGGGACACGGGTCCATTGAACATGTAGTGGGTCGATGCCTTCCACGCAACCTGTCCAAATCCTCGGGGGCAACAGAGTCAAACTCCTCCCAGAATGGTCTCTCAAGATTCGCTGCTGACGGCCCATCCGGTCCACTGACGGAGGTCCATCCACTCCGGATCTGAGCGATTTTGTCCTGCAGATATTCCCCAAACTCCTCTGCTCTTCCCTGTAAGGGTGCCCCCCGCGTCCCCTGCGATAAAAGGGAGCGGGTCACCCGAAACAGGGCAGCAGGGTGGTTATCTGCGGACGCAATAAGGGCGGCACAATATCTACGCTTGGCCGCTCTCATTGCCACAAGGTAAGTCCGCAAATAGGCTCTTACCTGTGTTCGGTCAGATTCGGAGCGTGAGGACCTCCACCTGCTCTCTAGACGTCTCCTGTGGCGTTTCATCACCCTTAGCTCCTCAGTGAACCAAGGAGCCCGGGTGGATCGATGCCGCTGGAGAGGTCGCAAAGGCGCAACCCAGTCCAAGGCCCCAGTCGTCGCCCTATTCCAGGCAGTCACTAGGTCCTCTGACCGGGAGCGGGACAGGGCTACAGGTATTGGCCCAAGCTCCATCTGGAATCTATCCGGTTCCATCAGGAGCCTGGGGCGGTACCAGCTTGGAGAGTCTGGTTCCGCCTCCTCGCGGTGGGGGATAGTGCCAGGGAAGTCCAGCCGGAGGGATGAGTGATCTGACCATGACAGGGGCGTGATGACTAAGACCCCTATTCCCAGATCACTCGTCCACTGTTCAGATACAAAAATAAGGTCCAGTGTGTGGCCCCCTTCGTGAGTGGGGCCCTGAACTAATTGGGTCAGGTCCATGGTCGTCATGGAAGCCATGAACTCCCGAGCCGCCTCAGAGGCCGCTCCTGTCGATGGCAAGTTGAAGTCCCCCATGACCAAGAGTCTGGGGGTCTCAACTGCCGTCTCTGAGATTAGCTCGAGGAGCTCGGGCAGGGCTGCTGATGCATAGCGAGGAGCCAAGTATACAATCAGCAAGCCCCACTGCCTCCCTGGGCCCCAGTTCACACCAAGGGACTCACACCCGGGTATCTGAGGGACAGTGAACTCCCTCGGCTCTAAACATTCCCAAATAACCACCGCCACCCCACCACACTTGCCCAGGGCCCGGGGCTGATGGAATGCCCGGAAACCTGGTGGGCACATTTCCACGAGGGGTAAACCACCCTCGTGGCCCAACCAGGTCTCCGTTATCCCTGCAAGGTCTAGCTCCCCCTCTGAGATCAACTCATTGATGAGGGGGGCCTTGTTAGTAACAGACCTTGCATTGCAAAGCATCAGCCGCAGGCCCTGGCTCTGTAGTTCCTGTCCACCTAGACTGCAGGGGTTGGTACAAGCGACCGGGTGTAACCAACAGCCACGGTCTCCCAACCGACCTTGAGATCTTCTCCTGTCCTCGCATCCCCCCCTCCCCACGACCGTTGTAATAAAACAACCCTCTGTTGAAGTGACCTTTGCTTTCCCCCCCTCCACTTCACTCCCGTCCTTTCTGGACTCACCTGTTTGCCTGGCACTGGCTCTCCTCCCGGTCTGATTGGCCCTCCCCCCCACCCTGGAACCCCCTAAAAAAGATAAAAAAACATTTTATTAAAAATCCCCTTAACTTCCGTCTCCTGCACCTCTCGGGGTTCACGAACCCGTCATCAAGGCGGGCCCTTGAGAGAGCCAAGGGCCATACCTGCGAGAGAGGGGCCTCCCGCAGGCGGAGCAAGTCTAACCTCGAATAAGTTATTATTAAAATTCCAATGGGGGTTAAGGTGCTATAGATGGTGAAAAAAGTCAATGTGGTGGGGTAAGAGGCATTGTCCTGGTTCATCCTTCGATGAGGGGGGGGAGTAGGTGTCCAGATGATAAGGACTAGACAGAGGTGGCGAAGATAGTAGAAAATGGGTGATAGCCCTAGATGGTAAATAGTAAAAATGGGTGATAGCCCTAGATGGTCCTGGATGGGCATGAGCTCAGGGACAGAGATCCAGGGTCCTCGGTGGGTGGGGGGGAGGCATTCTTGGCCCAGGTATCCAGGTATCCGTGATCCAGGCACCACTCCAGCCTCTCCATGGTCCTAGGCCAAGTCCATGGCCCTAGGCCAGATCTTCCAGTGGCCTCTGATGATTCAGCCCCCCCCCCCCAGCCACCATCAGCCACCGTCCTGTCCTAAAGCTCTGTCCTGGCTCCCTCCCAAAGGGCCCAATATTCCAGGCTCTCACCCAGCGCTCCGATATTCCTGGCGTTGATCTTTCGGCGTCTTCTATCAGCGCAGGCCTGAAGGAGTCACCAGGAGCCGCCAGAAGATGACATAAACCTCAGCAAAAAGCCTCGGCAAGGCCCTTGGCAGCAGCGTCTTCACATTGCCGCCACCGCTGTCTCTACTCCACATGGCCCTCCGGTCTTCTTCGGCCTTGCCGGCCACCTCGCCTCCTTGCCGGCCGCCTCCACCTCGCCTCCCTGCCGGCCACTCTGTCGCTCTGTCGCTCCACTTGTCTCTCCCTCTACAAGCGCGCACGCACCAGACGCCAAAATGCCGGACGCTGATGTGCCGCCGCCATTTCTCGCCTGCTCTCACGCCCAGCCTCTTCCGCTCTTCCTCGATCTCCTTCCGACCACCCCGACCACCCTGGCGGACCAAAATAGGTCCAAAGCCAGCCAGGGTGGTGCAACAGTCCGACTCTCGACCCTCAGATGGAACGAGGGCCGGGAATAGCACCCTTTACCCCATTGGCGCTCCGCAGCGTCTCCCGGAGCTCAAGAGGCGACCGCCATTGCCGGAAGCTCCTCCTCCTCCTCGCATACCAATGTGATGATGTTGTCTGGAGATGCAACCCACATGACACTTTAGGGAGTTGCAGATTGGACACTGGGGTGGGGATCATTAGAGGGAGGGGCTGGGGTAATCGTTTGATATGTATGTGTTCGCGCCTTTCTGGCTCAGATCTTGCTTTAATTTCGCAGCTATCTTTTCATAACCAGTAGAAGTACTTTTTAATTCCACAAACAATGGAGTTGGGAGTTTTCTTTCTTGGGTACTGAAGGAGGCATGCCTGACAGCTTGTCCAATCTCTTTTTAAAAGCTTCCAGTGTTGAAGCACTAATCAGTGGAACAACTTGCCTCCAGAAGATGTAATTCTGGAGGCAAGTTGTTTCACTGATTAATTGTTCTGTCAGGAAATTTGTCCCTAGTTCTAGGTTTCTTCTCTCCTTGACTAATTTCCATCCATTTTTTAGATTCTGTGCTACTGAAAATATAGGGTTAGGGTTAGGGTTAGTAATTATACAAATTATAATAATAATAATAATAATAATAATAATAATAATAATAATAATAATAATAATAATAATAATAATAATAATAATAATAATAATAATAATAATAATAATAATAATAATAATTATTATTATTATTATTATTATTATTATTATTATTATTATTATTATTATTATTATTATTATTATTATTATTATTATTATTATTATTATTATTACATCAACAGAATTGTATCACAGCGGCCAGTTGTTTCGCCGGATTTAGCATTAATTACTAGTCGGGCCCCACCCAGGGGCCTAGGAATGTCGTAACATATTTTCGTAATATGTGTGCGGATCCAAGCAGTGCGGCCTTTTGCATTTGACTGATGGTGATTTTGTCAATTTTTAGCTGTTTTAAATGTAATTCCAGTGCTTTTGGAATAGCACCCAGTGTGCCGATTACCACTGGAATTACCACTGCTGGTTTGTGCCATAATCGTTGGATTTCGATTTTTAAGTCCTGCTATTTCGCGATTTTTTCATATTCCTTCTTGGCGACCCTGCTATCACCTGGTATTGCGATGTCTATGATTGTAACCTTATTTTTCTCAACCAGTGTGATGTCTGGTGTATTATGCCCCAGTATTTTATCCGTTTGTATGCAAAAATCCCACAAGATCTTGACCATCTGACCCTCGATGACTTTTTCAGGCTTATGTTCCCACCAGTTTGTTGCTGTTTTAATATTATAATTTTTGCACAAATTCCAGTGGATCATTTGTGCCACTGAATTGTGCCGCATTTTATAGTCAGTCTGCGAGATTTTTTTACAGCAGCTGAGTATGTGGTCAACAGTTTCATCAGCCTCTTTGCAAAGTCTACATTTGGCATCATCAGAGGATTTTTTGATTTTGGCCTTAATGGCATTTGTTCGGATAGCTTGTTCTTGCGCAGCCAGAATTAGTGACTCTGTTT
The DNA here is from genome assembly GCF_964273705.1 of Natrix helvetica. NCBI lineage: Eukaryota > Metazoa > Chordata > Lepidosauria > Squamata > Natricidae > Natrix > Natrix helvetica. The sequence continues at coordinate 126,932,798 of NC_138554.1, forward strand.
CTTTCTTTAATGTACCTGCTGTTAACCATAACCAAGTTTTTTCACTGTCCACTTTATCTTTTATGTTTTCCAGAAATTGGTCATGCAATGCTTTGTTCTGTCAACTCTCCATTCTTAATTTTATTACATCTTTTCTGTATTCTTGTTTCATCTGTTGGGCCTTCAATAGATTTTTGTTCTTTATTTCGATTAATAGATGTTCTTGACTTTCTTTTAAATAATCAGCCAGTGCATGTTTTTCATTATTATTATTATTATTATTATTATTATTATTATTATTATTATTATTATTATTGCATCAACAGAATTGTATCACAGCGGCCAGTTGTTTCGCCGGATTTGGCATTAATTACTAGTCGGGCCCCACCCAGGGGCCTAGGACGTTGTAACGTATTTTCGTAATATGTGTGCGGATCCAAGCAGTGCAGCCTTTTGCATTTGACAGATGGTGATTTTATCTATTTTTAACTGTTTTAAATGTAATTCCAGTGCTTTTGGAATAGCACCCAGTGTGCCGATTACCACTGGAATTACCACTGCTGGTTTGTGCCATAATCGTTGAATTTCAAAAAGTCCTGGTATTTTGCGATTTTTTCATATTCCTTCTCGGCGACCCTGCTATCACCTGGTATTGCGATGTCTATGATTGTAACCTTATTTTTCTCAACCAGTGTGATGTCTGGTGTATTATGCGCCAGTATTTTATCCGTTTGTATGTGAAAATCCCACAAGATCTTGACCATCTGACCCTCGATGACTTTTTCAGGCTTATGTTCCCACCAGTTAGTTGGTGTTTTAATGTTATAATTTTTGCACAAATTCCAGTGGATCATTTGTGCCACTGAATTGTGCCGCATTTTATAGTTAGTCTGCACGATTTTTTTACAGCAGCTGAGTATGTGGTCAACAGTTTCATCAGCTTCTTTGCAAACTCTACATTTGGCATCATCAGAGGATTTTTCGATTTTGGTCTTAATGGCATTTGTGCGGATAGCTTGTTCTTGCGCAGCCAGGATTAGTGACTCTGTTTCTTTCTTTAATGTACCTGCTGTTAACCATAACCAAGTTTTTTCACTGTCCACTTTATCTTTTATTTTTTCCAGAAATTGACCATGCAATGCTTTGTTCTGCCAACTCTCCATTCTTAATTTTATCACATCTTTTTTGTATTCTTGTTTCGTCTGTTGGGCCTTCAATAGATTTTTGTTCTTTACTTCGATTAATAGATGTTCTTGACTTTCTTTTAAATAATCAGCCAGTGCATGTTTTTCTTCTTCAACTATTTGCTTCACTTGTAATAATCCTCTGCCACCTGATTTCCGGGGTAGGTATAGTCTATCAATATCACCACGTGGATGTAAACTGTAGTGCATTGTCATTAGTTTCCTGGTTTTTCGGTCCAAAATGTCCAAATCAGCTTGTGTCCAGTTAACTATACCAGCTGTGTATCTTATAACTGGTATTGCCCAGGTATTTATGGCCTTGATTGTATTTCCACCATTCAATTTAGATTTCAAAATTTTCCTAACTCTGTTGGTGTACTCTCCCCTGACAATAGTTTTTACTTTTCCATGCTTGATGTTATCCAACTGCAGAATGCCTAAGTATTTGTAGGCTTCATTTTCGTTGCATTTAATTAGTTGGCCATTGGGCATTTCAATTCCCTCACATGCAGTGATTTTGCCCCTTTTTATGGATAGAGTGGCACATTTTTCCATGCCAAACTTCATTGAAATATTGGTGCTGAATACTCGGACTGTGTTTGTCAATGATTGGATTTCTATTTCTGACTTTCCATAGAGTTTCAAATCATCCATATATAATAAATGCGAAATTTTTTCGGCTTCTTTGGCTGTTTGGTAGCCTAATTTCATTTTTTTTAAGATTACTGATAGTGGGATCATCGCGATGATGAAGAGAAGAGGTGAAAGTGAATCACCCTGGAAAATTCCTCGCTTGATATTAACCATTCCGTAGTTCTCATTCCCTACTGCCAACTCGGTTCTCCATTGTTTCATCGCCTTTTCAGTAAAGGATGTAATATTTTTGCTAATGCCAGTTGTTTCTAAGCATTTTATGATCCAACTATGTGGCAATGAGTCGAATGCCTTTTTGTAATCAATCCAGACCATATTCAAGTTCGTTTTTCTGTTCTTACAATTTTCTAATATCATTTTATCAATTAGGAGCTGATCTTTTGTGCCCCTGCTCCTTCTTTTGTTGCCTTTTTGCTCTACTGGCAAGATGTTGTTTGTTTCCAAATAATCCATAATGTTATCTGCAATAATGCCTGTGAGTAATTTGAAGGTTGTTGGCAAGCATGTTATTGGTCTATAGTTTTCAGGTATTGTTCCTTTAGTTGCATCTTTCTGAATCAAGTATGTTTTTCCAGTTGTCAACCATTCATCAATTTGGCCATTTTGTAACATCTCATTCAGTTGCCTGGCCAATATTGCATGTAAACTGGTCAGATATTTGAGCCAGAAACCATGTAATTGGTCCTTTCCAGGTGATGTCCAATTCTTTACTTTTTTTACTCGATTTTTGACCATCTCAGTTGTTATTTCTAATAATTGCATTTGTTTGTTGCCAATGCTTTTCTCAAAGTCATGTATCCATTTTGCTTCCTTATTGTAGTCCTTTGCATTTTCCCACAATTCTTTCCAGAATTCAACTGTGGCCTGCTTTTCTGGTTTTTGACTTTTGGTGTCATCATTCACATTAAGACTTTGATAAAAACGCCGTTGGTCTGATCGAAATTGCTGATTTTGTTTATACTGGATGATTCGTGCCTCATATCTTTCAATTTTCCTAGCTGTTGCTGTTATCTGCTGTTTTACAATCTCTACAGCTTCATTGATGTTTCTTGTATCCAATCTATACCTTCTGATTAGCTGATCTATAATTTGTTGTTTCTAAGCCGTTGCTCACGCATGTTCTTCAAATTGCTAGCATCTGCCCTTAATTTTTTGACTTTTTGTTCCAATCGGATTTTCCACTTTGGCTTTGATGCTTTTTCTGTTGTGTAACTAGGTGCTTTGATTTTAATGCCTAGTTCATTAGTGACTATTGCGGCTGCGCTGTACATTAACTGGTTCGTTTCCAAGATGGATCCCGATTCAATTGTTGAAAGCACTACATTAACCATTTTCAGGATAGGGGCCAAAATTTTCTTAGGCACAGTTTTTAATGATGGTAAATGTTGCAGTTCCTTATTAAGCAGAAAATGCTCCATGATCTTGTCCTTCAATTCTTTTTGTTTCTGAGTTAGTTCATCAGTTGGTTCAGTGATAACTGGTTCTGGTGATAGTGTTGTTATTTCCTCCCTGACAGCTTCTTCTGGGAGTTCTACTACAATGTCTTTAGGTGTGTCTTGAGTATCAGTTATTTCTGCTTGTGATGTTGTTTTCTTAGTTTGGCAATTTGCTTGAATTTCTTCAAGTTCAACTTCACTAAACACTTTATTCCATGTAATAAATCGCCTTTGATCTGCAAGTCGTTGTTCACTAACATTTGAATCTGGATGTTGTTGTTTCCATAATTCATACATTCGCTTTAAATAACCTCTTTTCCCAGGCTCTGAGTTGTAATAACAGGCCATTATGGCACAGTTTTCATCTGCACTATATTTTTGTCGTTTTGTTGGCTGGTCCACTTGTAGCCCACTTGTCGACGGATGTCCAGGGACCTCAACATCCGCCGCTGCCCTTGTTAACCCGCGCGACGACCGATGCGGTATAGAATTTTTATTTGCTTCTTTCACCATGTTATATGGGTTGGCGGGTTTTTTTTATGGGGCCAGGTTGCCAACCTGACCCCAACCCTCCTCCTTTCTCATCCGGGCTTGGGACCGGCAATGGCGGAGTTATTATTATTATTATTATTATTATTATTATTATTATTATTATTATTATTATTATTATTATTATTATTATTCCCCCTCCGAGGAGCTTTATCTTGTTGTGATGGAGGGGCTTGCACGCGCTAGTGATCCTTAGGGCTATGCTGAACAGGTGCAACCATATCAGACAGGTCTTAGGTGAAGGGCCAGACAAAATTTGTTCCACAACCCATTCAAACATGGTGAATACAAGAAAAATGAAATTTATGCCGGCTGAACTGTCGCCCGGACTAACAAGGGTTCCGTTGGATGCTATGGCTCCTGGGTATTCTGTGCAAAGTGAGCTACAGGGCTCAGCTCCCTCTGCTAGGCAACCAGGGCATGGAGCTGACAAGCTACTGGAAGAAAAAGCAAAAAAACGAAATATCTGGACCAGGGAAGAAAACATCTATATTATGGAAGCTTACTATCAGTCAGAGCCAGAAAAATGTGGATTTCAAAAATGGATGTATCAGATTTGGAAGGTGAACCACATGGACTGTGATATTAGTGAACAAAAGCTAATGGACCAACGACGTGTAATACTGAGCCACAATTTTTTCACTACAGCAGAATTAACAGGAATCGAAGAGAAAGCAACTAATGGTGTGAGTATACCAACAAAGAAGAGTAACATCAAGAATCATCTGCAGACTCAAAAGCAAACTGAGGAAGAAAGGGAGGAAGAGGCTGCTGAAATGGATGAAGATAAAGAACAAGGAAGCACTGAAGAACAAGCACCAACAGATAGTGCTCAATGAGCTGAGAAAATAAAGCATCAAATGGAAGATGCTGAAAGAACATGTTTGCCATAGCTGAACCAAGTGAACCGGAAAGAATTGAGAAATGTACTAAAAAAGGTCAATGAGGCTGTGCAAACTATTCAAGCCACTACATTAGCTGAAACAAACCAGCGGATGTATGCAGCAGCCTTCATAACCACCAAAGAATTGGGTTTGAAAATACAAAGGAACCACAGAGGCAAGAAGTTGAAGCCTAAGTGGAAAATTTGGTTGGAACTAAAGATCAAAAAAATTTATGGAGACTTTAGCAAGAACAACAACAACAACAACAACAACAACAACAACAACTTTGTATATGAACTTGCAAAGAAATGATTGAAAATTTCGCACTTGGTGTACGTGGATGATTTGAAGCTGTTTGGTAAAACAAAAGCTGAACTGAATTTATTAATTAAGAAATCAACTTCAGTCAAGTACATTCAATAAATTCACAAGATATTAAAGTCCAAATTGAGTGGAGGAAACAACATAAAAGCAATAAATACCTAGGCTATACCTGTGATCCAATACTCTGCAGGAATAATTGACTGGACCCAGATGGAGTTGGACAATTTGGATGGAAAAACAAGGAAGCTTATGACAATTAATCATGCCTTACACCCTAAAAGTGATGTTGACCGATTATATTTACCAAAAGCAGAGGGTGGTCGAAGACTTCTACAAATAAAGCAGACCGTGAAAGAAGAAAGACAAAACTTGAATTACTACATTCGGAAAAGTGAACAACCAATGAGTAAGGAAGTAAATAAAGGAGGTCTTTTGAAGACTACTAAGTTGAACACTGAATACAAGAAAGAAATAATTGAGAAGCGAGCTGAAAATTGAAAAACAAAACTATGCGTGGCTAATACTTGAAAAGTATTGAAGGCAAAGCTGTACAAAAGCTAACTTGGAACTGGTTAAGATCAGGAGCATTGAAAAAAGAAACAGAAGGCTTTATTTTGGCAGCTCAAAAACAAGCCTTAGCCACAAATTGCATGAAGGCAAAAATTCAACATGTTACCATCAACAGCAAATCCCCACTATGTTATGAGAAAGATGAGACAGTCGACCATTTGATCAGTGGGTGACATGAAAACCGGCTGAGTGACTTTCAGCCAGTCTCTCTCTCAATTCACCTCGTAAGGTTGTTATGGAGAAATTCAGAGGAGAAAGGAGGTGTTACATTTTAGTATTAAGTAGGAGTTTTCTCCACCTTGAGTTACCTATAAAAATAATAAAGATGAGTTTTTAAAATATCTAAAATAAATGTAAGTGAACAAATAATTGAAGCCCTGCCACTTTTTTTTTTTCTGGCATCACACTTCAGTCGTCCACATTGAAAAGAGAAATGAGCCCTGAATTTTTTGACTGTGATCACAGAAACCCTATTAGAATTAGACATTGTTTAATTTCTTCATTTCTTCCCTGGTAGCAGGATGGGGAAGAAGAGGAAGACATTAACTTTAGGGCCTATTCATTTATTTAGTTAAATAGTTAGTTAGTTAGTTAGTTAGTTAGTTAGTTAGTTAGTTAGTTAGTCATTCACTCATCTACAAGATAACAGGAATAAGAATAAACATGAAATGGGTACAAATAAATGGGGACAGTAGGAAAGGGACGTTAGGCACGCTGGTGCGCTTATGCATGCCCCCTTTACAGACCTCTTAGGAATGGAGTGAGGTCAACAGTAGACAGTTTATGGTTGAAGTTATGGGGGTTTGAGGATGTAACAACAGTCAGGTAGTGCATTCCAGGCATTGACCACTCTATTGCTGAAGTTGTATTTTCTGTAATCGAGTTTGGAGCAGTTTACCTTGAGTTTGTATCTGTTGTGTGCATATGTATTATTGCAGTTGAAGCTGAAGTAGTCATCAACAGGTAGAATGTTGTAGCAGACAATTTTGTGTACTACGCTTAGGCCAGACCGCAGGTGGTGTAGTTCTATGTTGTCCAAGCTCAAAATTTCAAGCCTGGTGGCATAAGGTATTCTGTTGCGAGAAGAGGAGTGGAGGACTCTTCTCTTAGTGAAATAACTCTGGACTTGCTCAATTGTGTTAATGTCCAATACACAGTGTGAATTCTAGACAGATGAGCTGTATTCAAGAACTGGTCTGGCAACAACAATGTTACTGGAGAAGAAGCTTCACAAGATTAGGTGAACAACTCTTAATTCCTTTTTGGAAAGACTGTTTTGCAATGAGCTTTGGCACTTAGATCATTTGATACGGGTATTCCAAGGTCCTTGACAGAGTGGGGGTCGTCTACGAGATCATATCTGCTTTGCTTGTATTTGGTGTTCTGATTTTTTTTTGGCCAATGTGTAAGACAGAGCATTTGTTGGTTGAGATTTGGAGTTGCCAATTGTTTGACCATTCAGACATAGACAACGTAGTCAAGGTTGTTTTGAAGGGCAACAGCATTGCTCTATCCCTGTTCCTTTATTTCAATAAATAACCAAAATCAGCCAAAACACCCACTTGTGAAGATTGTTATTATTTTCCAGAATTTCTGGAATAGATGCGTAGGATCAGATAGCAAAACCAGCATTTTCCTGTCTAGAAAGAATGAGGCAAAGATCTCAGTAAAGTTCATTGAGCAAATGTGATAATATCATTTAAAACATTTCCTGTCATTATAAAGAAAAGTTGGGGGAGGAATCTTGAGATATTTAGGAGCACATTCACAAAATTTAGGAATGTGACCTCCAATTTTCACTCATAAGTCTAGTTAGATGGCATTAGCACGCTTTAAAATGTAGTTTATGATATGAGCATATCTAGCAAGTGTAATAAATAAACTGCTAAGAGTACAAGGACTGAGTGTTATTTATATCTACCAAATTTACCAATTAATTTTGCATTTAGCATAAACATCAGGAGGAAAAATATCCTGTGCAGACTGGCTAAGGAAGCAACCAGAAATGATTTATGAACACTCAAAATCTTTTTAAAATCTATACACTTTCCAGTTTATTTTATTAATAATAAAATGACAAATAATTCTTTTAATTTGGAACTCATTTTTACTTATTAATGGCCTCCTGAAATTATGTCTAAGTAGTACACAAACAACAAATCAGATGGATTGTCTGGGGTCATAAATCTTACATAAGGAAGGGAGAATATTATCAGGCAAAGAAGAAACACTAAAAACTAGATATAAAGCTACATCACTTGCATTGAATGCATGGAACTTTTGTAATTCAAAATTTGGAAGGGAAATATATTTTTAACCCTTTTCTTTCTAGCATTTTAAAAAAAATGTCCAGTTATAATTTAAAGGTGTTGAAATTAAATTGCACAGTTGCAGGATCTTGTAAAAGATATATGGGAGAGGACAGTTATCCTATCTTCTCTGTAATTTAAAATTTTGGACTTGGAACATGTCTTGAAATCTCAGTTTTTCAAAAATCGATGAAGGAATGAATAACAAATTAGCATGATGCAAAATCTTCCAACTGTAATTATTTATAATAATTATTTAGTAATTATTTATAAATTATGCAAACTCAGTACTTTATCCCTCAAAACAAGTTTTTTCTTTATCTCCTAAAGGAGTAAAACTGAATGAGAATTGTTAGATATTTGCATAAACTGCTGTAGTCTCCACTCAGGTCCGCCACTAGGGCGGGAACAAGGGGTTGTTCTGATTGGACGGGTGGTCTGCCAGATCCCTATAAAAGGGGAGCTGCACGACCCCATAGCAAGTGGATCACTACTACTTAACTAATAAAGAGTTGTGTGTCACTATCGTCTGGAGTCTGTTCTTTCGTTGCCCGAATCTAACAAGAATGACATGCAAACGTAAACAAAATGGCATATCATTTGGCCCACTCAGTTTATCTAGTATTGTTAAACAATTGTCTATGGAGATTCTTAGTCATCCAGGTCATGGTTGTCCCCAAAGATGTTTCTTTTTTTTCCCAAAAGGCAACTGATCTTATTTTTTTCTTGAAGTTGTTTCACTTAGCATCCAAGAAGCTGAGAAGTGAAACATCTTTGAGGAAAAAAAACCAAAACAAGTCTAGTAGCCTTTTGAAAAAAAGCACCTTTGGGACATTGTTAATAATTATTGATAATTGTTAGTCATAGTTGTAGTGAAAAATTCTTGAATACTTTTGCTTCGAGTGGAAGTTTCAAAACTGGCCACAGTTTACTATCTCTACAAGTCTTGTACATAGTACTTGCTAATTTATTCATAGTCTACTTGGAGCACAAAAGAAATGTCATATGAAGAAGGATTTTCAATCCCAGAAAGACGAAACAATTGAAAACTATGCAACCAGTAGGTGATCCAGAATCTGGGTATCATAATATGCTTAGTGAGTTTCACAATTTCCTAATAAAATTGTATTCATATAAGAATTTATGATAGGTTGATCACAGGACAGTGGCGGGTTCCTACTAGTTTGGACCAGTTTGGCCAAAATGGTAGTGGTTTGGCGGCCTGGGTTACTGGAACCAGCAGCACCCCAGGTCTGCTACACTCTTGAACCGGTTCTCCTACGGTGCCATCATCTTGATTTTCGATTCTACGCATGCGCAGAACAATTTTCATTGCACTTTTTTCACTTGTTAACGTTTTGCACATGCGCAGATCCATTTATAGGCAAATGCACCTGTGTGCAGACCAAAATTTTTGCACATACCGAACCAGCATTAATTCTGGCAGCAACCCACCCCTGTCACAGGAGCTGCATGCAGGGTTCCTTCTCAAGCTGGTTATCTTCCAGATGAATGGTGTAAACCATCTGGAGGATAGCAGGTTGGGAAATGCCCCACATAATATGATCCCATTTTGTTTATGTTTGTCTACATTGTAACCAGAATCAAGAACATATTTAAGATGCTTCACATCTTTTAGACAATGTCAACATTCATCCAGAAATCTTCATCAATTGCATGCATCCTTTTCTCTTTGTGATCTATTCTTAAAGGCTGCCTGTTATTGATTAAATGCAGAGAGCAGCAGCCAATGTCCTTGGTCCTCACCATACTCCATGTCCTATCTGATTTTTTTTTTTAAAATGTTGCTTAGTTTAAAAGGTAAGCGGAATTTGATATGATATAAAACAAAATAATTTCTATCTTCTTTCCCATAAGCTATCGGAAAGAAATTATAAATTTATGACTGTCTACATGCTGTATGGCTACAAGCCCGATCTCAAGAACCTCCATATTTTTGGTTCATATGCTATGGTGAACACTCCCTTAAGTCAAAGAAGAAAGGGAGGTACAGTAGCAAAGAGACTGAGATTTATGGGTATTGATGATAATTCAAAATGGTACAAATTCATCGATACTAAACATGTGATTGTCATTTCACAATCTGCTAATTTTGAGGAAGATATTGACTGGTCCAGGATTCATTCCAATGATCCTGAAGTTTATTTTCCTAGAGATGGTGTTCCAGATGCCACGCAGCCTGATGACAATTCGCAGGCAGATGTTCCTTCTACCAGTTCTTCACAACCTGATGTTCCGTCTTCACAAGCCGCGGATGCTGATGCTAGCGACGAACGTGAGGACGAGGATGATGATGATGAAGAAGAAGAAGACTGGTCTGATGTTCCTAGATGCTCCAAGAGGGCCACAAAAGGAATCCCTCCACAATGTTATTCATGGCAACTGACAAAATCACCATTACCTTTGATTTGCAACGTTACTCTTCCTCCAGAGACATTCACACAAATCAAACAGCTTCCTGATTCAGAACAAGACAAGTGGTATGATGCAATGCAGGATGAAATGGACAGTTTAAAGAAACTCAATGTATTCACACCTGCAAAACCTCCAGCAAACAAGAAAGTCATTGGCACCCGATGGGTCTACAGAATCAAGAAGAAACCGAATGGTGAGTCTTTATACAAAGCCAGACTTGTAGCTCAGGGTTTCGCTCAACGTTATCCTGAGGACTACACAAACACTTACTCACCAACAGTCAGAACTGAAAGTGTAAAAATTGCCTTAACCACTGCAACTATTCTTGGTTTAGAAGTTTTTCAATTTGATGTGGACACAGCTTATCTACATGCAGACCTAGATGAAGAGATCTACGTGAGAAGCCCTCCAGGATTCCGAAAGCAAGAAGGGGATACCTGGTTCCTGAACAAAAGTCTTTATGGTCTGAAACAGTCAGGTTTAATGTGGTATTTATGTCTTCCTGACTAACTAAATTCAATGGGCTTTATTAAGTCCGAAACTGATGAATGCGTGTTCACAAAAAGATCTAACAATGCATATGAGATAATTCTTGTTTATGTTGATGATATTGTTTATATTGGTCCAAATAAGAAAATGAGTGAGATTTTTGCCAAAAGTTTGCAGAGATACTTCACACTAAAATCTTTAGGACACATTAACACTTATTTAGGTGTTCAAATTGAAAAGACACAGAAGGGGTTTAGTCTTTCACAAGAAGAGAAAATTGACCACATTCTACATCATTGCAACATGAAAGATGCTAGCACAACAAAGACACCCATGCAAACAGATTTTCACAACTTAACACATGAACCAAGTCCTGAGTTCGAGGATCAAACACTTTATCGTTCAGTCATTGGTTCACCATTATACATTAGTAGTTGGACCAGACCTGACATCGCACTTAGTGTTAATCTTTTATCACGACACGTAAGTAAGGCAACACAATTTCATTGGTCATGCATTAAGAAGTTGTTGAAATACCTAAAACACACTAAACACATGAAGTTATTGCTAGAACCAACACACACTGATCAACCAAAGTTGATTTGTTTTGCTGACGCCGACTGGGCGAGCGACAAGAAGTCACGCAAAAGCACTTCTGGTTACGTGATGTTCCTAAATGGTTGTCCTGTTTACTGGCAAGTGAGAAAACAGAGTTTTGTTTCATGTTCATCTACTGAAGCTGAATATGCTTGTGTTTCAGATGCTTGTAATTCTCTAACGTGGTTTGATGCTTTGATCACAGATATCTGGACACGTCCGATTCGACCAATCACCGTGATGGAAGATAATGTATCTGTGGTTTATATTTCTGAGTCACATTTCACAGGTTCTAGGTCCAGACACATTGACATTCGTTATCAAAACACAAAACAATTAGTTAAGCAAGGTTTTGTTAAATTGCAATATGTTTCTACACATGATCAGATCGCAGACATGCTTAACAAACCACTTGCCGCAAATCAACATGAATATCTGCGAAAGAAGATGTGCCTTAATTGATGATTTGATGACGTCAGCCCAGACTAGCAAAAGAAGGGGTGTCACGATGTTAAAAAGTTTGCTAGGCCTGAACTGCCTAAACTGACATTCAAGAGTTAAACTAAGAAAGCTTTATTGCGCAGGTCATAAAACAAAAAGTTCTTATCTGAAAGTGATTTATTGCGCATGCGTTACACATTCCAAAATTCCTTTCTTCTTTGTTCGGCTGCCAGCTTGGCAGACGTAGCTTTTATTATCAAAATGTAACAATTAGTTATTTTCTGTTTCATTTACTTTTTATTTTATTATTAAAGTTTGTTTATTAATTAGAATACTTTTGAAGACTTTTATTTTTCTCAATATCTCAAAAGATATGCGGAAGGGAATCAGCCACGGTCCATTGATCTCAGATTTCCCCAGGGCATTTTTTTCCCTGACAACGACGGCAGTAGCCTACAAAGAAAACCTCTATAAAATGTTTTATAGATGGCATTTGCCCCCAGCGAGATTGGCCAAAATGTATCCAAATTTATCCCCCAAATGTTGGAGATGTGGCCACAAGTATGGAACATTCTATCATATATGGTGGTCATGCCCCACCACAAGGAAATACTGGTGCAAAATTCAGAAATGGTTGGAAGAAATTATGGAGCAAAAAAATAGAATTGAAACCAGAAGCGTTCTTATTAGGAATATTAGACCCGAAAATGGACAAACAATTTCAATACATAATACTACACATACTCACTACAACTAGAATTGCTTTCGCACAAAATTGGAAACAAATCAATAAACCTGCAGATGAAACAATAATTAGAAAAGTACTAGAATGTGCAGAGATGGACAAAATGACCATGGAATTAAAGGAAAGAGAAGAATCGAATTTCTATAAAATATGGAACAGAATTTATGAGTGGCTAGAAAACAGAAGCCAAAACAGGAAATAGAAGTCGTCTTTTTTTTTCTAAACTGGTATTGAATAAAAATTAACCAAAGTTACTAATTACTATCAAACTTAAAGTATTGACTATAATGTAAATATAATAGTGATATGAACAATTAATATTATTACAAGTGTTAATACTACTGTTATTATATTATTATAGGAGGTAAAATCAATAGGAAGGCAATGTAGAATGGAGAACTATAAAGGCTAAACATGAATGCCGATACAGAAGGCTGTATAATTACTTTATATTGTTATGTATGTTTTGTTTTTTGTTTTTCTTTTGTTGCGTTTTTCTTTGTTTTGAAAGGTAAAAATGTTTAATAAAAACTATTTTTTTAAAAAAATTAAAAAGAATTTCTAGCTTCATATTTATATGCATTTAAACTATGTTCCCCCACTTTGGATAGATTATCCAATTTGGGTGAAAATATTTTTTGTTTGAATAACCACATAAAAACTCATTATTCATCACAAGTGGGACATTTAAAGATTGCCTTAAAGATTGTCACGTGTCTCAAAATTCATTTGAAAATCTCCCAAAGCATTCCTATTATGACAAAAATCAATGAAATTACCAATGGAATTTGTTGAAATGACGTAAAAGATCAGTCAATAATCAGTTAGTCCTCATGTTATGACTATTCATTCAGCAATCCTTCAAAGCTATGACAATGCCAAAGGAAAGGACTTACAACTGTTCCTTGTTGTTTGATAAGATTTTCTGCTAAGTTTTGGATAATGAGGGGAAAGTTTGGGAAGGAGTGCATTAAAGTTTTGTGGCCCTTTTGGGGTATTAAAAAGCACTCTTAAGGACTGGTTTGTCTATTTGTAAGCAGGTGTTTTGTAACTGATAGTATCCTTCCTGGAAGCTATTTCTCAAAATAATAGGACAAATAACAAATTACAGGACAAAATAAATAAATATAAGAGGCAAAATAAAAGGACAAGAAACAATGGAGAGAAGCAACCTGGAATTAAGGAGAAACTTCCTAACAATGAAAAAAATTAACTAGTAGAATAGCTTGCCTTCAGATGTTGTAGATGCTCCATTGTTTCAGGTCCTTTAAGGAAGAGATTGGTCAACCGTTTGTCTGGAATGGTGTAGGGCAGAGGTGTCAAACTCTATTGCATTGAGGGCTACATCAGGGTTATCTTTGACCTCGGAGAGTCAGGGGTGGGTGTGGCCAGGGGCGAGCATGTTGGTGATGGGCATGGCCACGGTGGGTGTGGCAATGTTGGGCATTTGACACAGGATCAAGATGCGCTTTTTACTTTCTCTTCTTTCTTTCCACAGTACTTATTGGACTCCAGCAGCACTCTGCTGGCCAAAAACGGGTCACATGGAGGCCTCACGGGGCCCCCACCTCAAAGGTGGGTCCCTACCAGTTGAGACCAGTTTGGCCAAATAGGTAGTAACTCGGCTGGACACACGACCATACTGGGTCTATCCTGGGTGTCGCTATCTTTACTTTATTCTCATTTGCCATTGAAAAAAAATGTAATATTTTTCCTTTTTTAATGGTGTGCGCATGCCAGTCCCAGAGATGGGCTATTTTTTACAAAAATGGAAGCATTTTTTTCTTCCTCCAGCCTCCAGAAGCACTCAGCAGGCTTCAGCAGGGCTGGGGGGAGGGAGAAATGCCTTTGTTTATGCAAAAAAATGGCCTGTGACTGAGTGTGCATGAGTGACATCAAGTTGGCCATACCCACTCAGTCACATGCCCCCCATCTAGCCACACCCACTGAACCATAGTAAAACATTTTGAAACCAAACCCTACTCCACCGGGCCTCTTTTTGGCCAGCACTTTGATGCTGGAGGCCATGGAGGCAGAAAATAAGCCGCACAGAGGCTGCAGGGGCCCCCTCCATGGTTTTGGCCAGCAGAGGCACTGTGGGCCTGTCTTTTGATATTTCCAAGCTGGCCCCATGGGCTAGATTTAAGCACCCCATGGGCCGGATTCACGGACCTTGAGTTTGACACCACTGGTATTGGGTGTCCTGCTTGAGCAGGTGGGTGGTCTAAAAGACTTCCAAGATCCTTTCCAGCAGTGACGTGTGGTCAGGGGAGGCAAGGGAGGCAGAGCCTCACCTCTCTTCATGAAACGCCGACATTTCTGCCTCCGCAGCTCCCGGGCGCGCACGGACGGAGGTAGGCAGAATGGCACCGATCCGATCCGGCGGGCGAGCGACCAAGGATCGGGCTGCCTTGCTTGCTCTTTCGTCCGTCCGGATCGCCTCGGTGTCGCTGTGGCTACCTCCGTCCGTGCGCGCCCGGGAGCTGCGGAGGGCGGAGGCAGAAATGTCGGTGTTTCCAGATGACGTCATCCGGGAGCGCCGACAATCAGCATTATTCTGAATTGAAAATGGAAAAAAAAGCACACCTTTCAGTCAGTCCCCTTTTAAAGACTCTCCATATTCATTCTTCAGTATGTTTCTATTTTTCAGCCACCATCCTTTCCCTCCCCGAATAAGATGCCAGAGAACAACTGATACATACATTTTAATGAATTATGTAAGTGATTTGTACTTTCCACACATGTTAGCATTCACCTTCAGAGTAACTTTCTGATTAAGTTGCGATTGTCCAAAGAAAGCAAATGCTAGATTTTTCTCAAAAATATATTATTGGCTCTTCCTTATATGATAGTGATCTTCTAGGTAACATTTCCATCTCAAAATATTCAATTGAAAATGGCAAGTTCACAATATGTTCAGCATACAGTGCAAACAAGGAATTCTGTATTGCATTTTCAGATCTCAGAGACGTTTTCAGAGCAGGGAGGTTTAATAAAGGAGTCAGACTCTAACACGAGGTACTATTAAACTAGGGACAAATTTTCATAACCTAGAAGTCTCTCAGGAGATTTCTCTTCACAGGAAACATCTGTCTTGGGGTAATAAACTGTTGTGTCTGCAGTGCACTGTGCCGTGTGTATTGGAGATTTTAAAAAAGTCTATGACCAGAGTCATTTCTGGTTTTTCCCATCCTTTTGATCACTTGATCTTTTGGGAAAGCCATGCTTGGAAATCATTCCTTTAGGTCTCCTTTTGTAGCAGAAACAGTAAGCTAATAAAACCATGTGGAATTATCCCCACATCATCTCTCTGGATGGGGAAGGGTGCCCCTTTTTTGGCATGCCAAAAGTTGATCCAGCCATCTTCCTGCAGATGTTCCAATATCTTAAGGGGTTGCCACAAAGAAGAGGGAGTCAAGCTATTCTCCAAAGCACCTGAAGGCAGGACAAGAAGCAATGAGTGGAAATTAATCAAGGAGAGAAGCAACCTAGAACTAAGAAGAATTTTTCTAACAGTTAGAACAATTACTCAGTGGAACAACTTGCTTCCAGAAGCTGTGAATGCTCCAACACTGGAGGTTTTAAAAAAGATTGGATAGCCATTTGTCTGAAATGGTATAGGGTTTTCTGCCTGAGCAGGAAGTTGGACTAGAAGACCTCCAAGGTCCCTTCCAACTCTATTGTTCTGTTCTGTTCTGTTCTAGATTACTGAGGTCTTAATACAAAACTACTGCTTTGAATAAAGGACTGACACAAATGGATCAGTATGACGTCTATGTAGTTTGAATGGGTGGATATCATCAATTTGGGTAAATTCATGTCTCCAAGCACTCTTTAAATGGAAGGCTTCAATTTGAATGCTATTATGGTGTGAATAATTGCATATGGATTCAATGGATAGAATAGGAATGTTCTCATCTTAACAGCATTCTCATTGTTACTGTTGCTGTTCTCCAGAACTTAAACACAACTCTCAGAATCATAGCTACACAGCTGTTCAATACATTTGCAAGGGACATCAATTTGGAGGGGGGGGGAATCACACCAGATTTTCTGCAGATGTACTGTAAATATGGAATTAGAGCCATCATTATCTCAAAATCCTAATCACCAGGTTGATAGGTTTCCATCCTTCCCTATTGAAAGTGCTAATTGCAATATTATAAGTAAAGCTTCTAGTTTTAAGTTTTGTCCTACATTGAAATCACTGAACATCTCTCCTTTGCTTTTTAACATGAAGGGCTTAGTTGTGTTTGACATCATGAAAAATGTGTTGATTTCTAATGTGTTTTCTCCTTGTTTTTATGAAACTGAATCTATGTGCAAGAAGTGTAATTTATTAAATGTCATGGATGGGTCATATGACCAGTAGTTTGAGCAAGAAATTCATATCCCATGATTCTGAAAACTGAAAGGTTAATATATAACAGATGCTGCTTTAGGAGGGAAAAAACCATTACTAGCAATGCTTTTCAATCAATGAGATGCCATTATGAGCCAATTTCTTTTAATCAATGAGCCTTTATTACTTCTTTTACTAAAGAGAGGCCATATACAGTTCATATAAAACAATCCATAGGCTGCTGACAATTCTTCTTCCCCTTCTCCCTCCCCTCTTTTTTTTCCTCTTTCTACCTGGCTTGTATTTGGCTTCCATTATAAGCATATATTGTGGCTTTTTGGGGTAAATGAAATCTCAGTTTAATTATAATTTCAGAGTTCAGAAAATAAATTATCTCTTAGCTGGGGAGGTCCCATTTCGCAATCTAAGCTACATTTGTGTCAGAGTTTGTTGCAGAAAAATCAAATCCAGAAAGCACACACAGATAACTGATTCAGCTGGATTCATTCACTTCTTTATATACATAATAACAGATGAATAAGTGTACAATACAAATAGGAGATTCTTTCAATGTGGTAGAAGTTACAAGCAGAACACAAGGAGAGAACAGTTAGCTTCCATTTCAGAGTTCAGAGCAGACAGAACCAGGCTAGTTTCAGTTTCGATTCTCAGCACACTCAGTTTTGTTTCAACTCCTATTGGCTGACTTAGTTGCTGTGCCTCTTCATTGGCTGACCTTGTTACCCTGTCTCTCCCAGTCTGGGGTGGGTTCCAGCAGTCACTACTGCCGGTTCGCTTGTAGGGGCACCATGCAAGTATGCTAAGATATCATTCAGGCCATGATCCTCTGCAGGTGTGCACATATTTATTCAAGCATCCTTGACAGATGGTGGAACAGCTTTCAATGGATGTAGTCTGCCAATGAAGAGTCACTGCCTCCTTTGGTCATTGGTCTGTTATTTATTTAAAAACTGTACAACTCTACTGCAACTCAACACTGTGCAATGCAGAGTTAGCAAACAGCAACATGAATAATTGCATAAACATTTCAGTTAAAATAAGAACTTTGTGTATGCTTATGTTTTTGAGTGAATGTCGAGTCTTGGAAACTGTTTTGTGGAATCCCTGAAGTTTTCTGAGCAACCCTGGTGGCACAGTGGTTAGAGTGAGGTATAGCAGGCAAACTCTGCCCTAGAGTTCGATCTTGATGGGGCTCAAGGTTGACTCCATCCCTCTGAGGTCAGTAAACTTTTGGGGATAATATGCTGGCATCGTAAACTGCCCAGAGAGTGCTACAAAGCACTATGGGGAAGTATATAAATGTAAGTGATATTGCTATTTCTTGGAAGTGGTTTGCCATTGCCTCCTTCCCAAATCTGAGACAAAGTGAGTGGTCCAAGGTCACCCAATTGGGTGAGTGTCTAAGACTAGATTAGAACTTAACTTTGGTCCTAAGACTGGAATAGAACTGAGATAGTAGCCTGGTGCCTGAATTACTACACCAAAGCGGCTCTCAAATGACAGTTAATGGGTAGACCCCAATATGCCTTACATACCTCTCAATAGAAACTCCAATCATTCTGGCCCAATCATCCAAGAAACAAGTGATGTTTCGAATGTCTTTCCATGTATTAGAGGTGGGAAAGAGATTATTCCATGGTCATGTACTGCAGTGGAAAATAGAAGTGTTTTATTGTTAAAAATATTTTTTTCCTAATATTCACCTACAATTTGTTTTTCTATAGTTTAAGATGTCACTCCATGCTTTGAGCTTTTAAATTGGAAGGAACCTTGGAGGTTTTCTAGTTTAATCCCCTGCTCAAGCAGGAGACCCTACACCATTCCAGACAAGTCGCTGTCAAGTTGCTTCTTAAAAGTCTTCAGTGATGGAGCACAACTTCTGAATGCAACCCATTACAATGATTAATTGTTCTCACTGCTAGGAAATTTCTCTTAGTTCTAGGTTGCTTCTCTCTTTTATTAGTTCCCATCCATGTTGCTTCTTGTCCTGCCTTCTGAATCTTTGGAAAATAGGTTGATCCTTTATTCTTTATGGAGTGTCTCAAATATTGGAACACTGCTGTCATGCCTAGCCTTTCTTTGCATTAAATTAGACATACCATTCTTTGTATGTTTTAGCCTCCAGTCCTCTAACCATCCTTGTTGCTCTTTTCTGCACTCTTTCAGAGTCTGAACTTTTTTTTTCATTAATACAGTGATCAAAATTGGATGCAGTATCCTAAGTGTGGTCTTATTAAGGCTTTATAAAGCGATACTAATGCTTCACATAATTTTGATTCTATCCCTCTCTTAATGCAACCTAGGACTGCTTTGGCTTTTTTGGTGGCGGCTGCACACTGCTAGTTCATAATGAAGTGATTTGTCCACTAGGGCTCACAAAATCCCACCTGAAGTTACTACTATTGAGCCTAGTTCCACTTAATTTGTATCTGTAACTTTTGATTTTTCTCGCCTAAGTATAAAACCTTACTTTTTTTCTAGACTGAATTTCATTTCATAGATAGGGCCCAGTGTTCAAATCTGTTTTTCATGCTTAAGGACTTGAACTCAGAGTCTCCTAGTTTCTGGCCTGGTGCTTTAATCACTAGGACCATGATGGCACACATGCCTGAAGTGGCACATGGAGCCATGTCGCCTGGCACTGGTGGTGTTGGCCATTCCTCTTCTGGGTTCCTGGAGGGCATGCACACACGATGATCAGCTGGCCTTTGTGGGGGGGGGGCAGTAATGGAAATCGGAAGAGCTGGTCTTCCATTTTCTGGCGTGAGTCAGCTAATGGGTGAATGCGCATGCTGGAAACTGGAAGTTTGTTTTCTGGCACGCACATGTCTCCTGGGAAACTCCTCTTCCTTGTTCCGACCTAGATGAGCATGCACAAAGTGCTCCCTTTTTGGCACTCAGTGCCGAAAAGGTTTGCCATCACTGTACTAGACCAAAGGCTTTCCAGTTAAGTATACTTTATTTTTATTTATTTGCTTGTTTATTACATTTTTATGCTGACCATCTCACTGTCACAGTGACTTTGGGCTGCTGACAATATGATAAAAAGGTGTAAAAAAAAAAAAGATAATGCAAAGCAATCAAAATTAAGTGGATTAAGTAAGAAACTAATTTCTGCTTCTATTAATCTAGAATGCTCCTTTATCATTTATTCATTAGCATTTTAAAATGAAACTATATCCAAAGCACACATGGACACAACGAACAACCATTTAAAACATATACAACTTAAATAAAATAAAATAAAAACCCTATGATACAGACAGAAGCAGGGCAGTCGTCAAAGTCTTAAATAATATTAATTAAAATTCAGTATGATTAAAATATGATTGAAAAGCCCAGGAAAAAAAAATTGTGCTAAGGTAAATGCCAGTAAATGTAGGGTCTCCTGCTTTTTTGGGGGGGGGGGGTGTTGAACTACATGACCTCTAAGGTCCCTTCCAACTCTGTTCATCTATTATAGAAGGATTTTATAAATGGGAGCCACCATTGAAAAGAGTCTTGTAGAGAAGCATCCCATTTTCTTTTTGTGAGAATGTGGGGGAGATTTATATTGCTTAAATCTTGCAGTCAAATAAAAGTGATAGCTATTATAATCCAGGTTTGTTTCTTAAATGATTCAATTGCGCCTATGCCAAAAATTTAAAAATATAAAAAATTAAATTTTAAAAGAAAAAAAGATGGGAAAAATCTATGTAAATCATTGGTAAAAGCATGTGGTTTGCATGATGATGTCAACAATTTGAACCAATATCGTTGTTTGGTTTGACCTCAATGAACTTGCTTTATTTGACTTCTCTGGTATGCCAGAAGATATGATTTGCAGTTTACATTACCCTCTGCATTTCAATGAAATGTGGAATTAAATGTCATCTCATACAGTGTTATGTGTAAGATCATAGTTCACTGGTAAAGGACATGCTTTGCATGCGGTAAATCCAAAAGTTTATCCTTGGCATTTCCACTTCTTAGAATTAGGAAACAAGAAATAGGGGAAAAAACACCTTTCTAAATCCCTGAAAACCTCTTTGCATCTGGTTATATTTTTGAGATGCATCCTTATGTTGTTGTTGTTAATTGATGAGCATTATCTCAAAAGATGGTACAGAAATATTAATTAAATCTACACGGTTTTACCCTGATTCTGCCATCCACTTTGCCATTTCTATAAGTCCTACTCTTTTGCAGAGCTTTTTCAGATGCTACTACTGCTTGTTGGATTTTCTTAGAAACATGTTGGGTCCTTAGTTGTTGTTTCTTTAGGCAGATGATCCTAAAACTATTAGGAGAGTTTCAACTTCCTGGTTCATGGTTCATGACAAAAGCTTTAAGTTGTAGAGTGAAGACTCTGAACAATCAAAGAGGTTTAATGCCAACATCAGACCAAAACAGTGGGTCAGCTAAATGACTTTAGAAGGTCCTTTGTGAAAAGAGGTGTTGAGCTCAGAGATAGTATAATATCTATGGCGTGAATGTTGCATTTGTCCACCTATATTCTTCAGCTTTTGTAACGGGAATTATGGGAGTTGAAGTCCAGACATCTTCATGTTGCCAAAGTTGAGAGACACTGACTTACAGGTAAGACATGGTTTTCTGTTAATAAACTTAGAAATGATTTCTATATGGAGAGGTTTAGAAATTATTCACAATTATTCTCAAATATACTTCCATCATCTCTTCTAGGGGCAGCAATGTTGCCATTCAAACACACACACACACGCACACACACAACATCACAATGCCCTTACCTAATGAAAGAAAAGTCACATATCATTTCACAAAAACTTGAGAGTTTTTTTTTCTTTCTTTTTCCTTATTTTCTGGAAGATCGGAAACAATCTCCCTTTGCCATCCGGCATGGAGCAGAAGTGAAGAAGAACAGATGACTTGCCAATTCTCAGATGACATACCCCTGCCAGAATATTTACAATAACAAATGCAGCAATCTGCATTCGGGTGAAAAATGGATTTTGAAGAAGAATAGTTTTGTGTTGTGTGTGTGTGTGTGTGTGTGCATGTAGTAGTAATAATAACAAAGGCTACATTAAAAGATGTACCCAAGCAAAGTTCAACTTGAAAAGTTGAAAAAAATCCCCATCTCAAAACATATATGTCTCTACCATCTGGAAAATATGGGATTTTATATATTTAAATTAGGCAAACATGTGTTTTTCAGAAGGTTACATTAATCTCACTTCCAAGAGCTGAAGGCTTCTGCCAAGTCATTAGCTCTCAACCTATAGTAAGAAAGCAAGCCTCCCAAAAAAGACAATTTGTAACATATTTGTTGACAAACAATTTGGAGAGTTCCTGCAGGATAAAATCGATCAGATCCGAAGGGGATGGACCCACCTCAGTGCTCCAGTGGGGACGTCCGAGGCTAGTCTTGAGAGACCATGCTGGGAGGAGTTTGACCCTGTTGTCACCGAAGATTTGGACAGGTTGCGCGGGCGACTGCGAGCCACCACATGTTTATTGGACCCGTGTCCCTCCTGGTTGGTACTGGCCTCCTGGGAGGGCTCACGAGGCTTGCTACTGGGGCTGGTGAATGCTTCGCTGGGTGAGGGCCTTTTACCAACCGCCTTGAAAGAGGCGGTGGTGAGGCCCCTGCTCAAGAAGCCTTCTCTGGACCCAACAGAGCTAGCAAATTACCGTCCTGTCTCCAACCTTCCTTTCTTAGCGAAGGTTGTTGAGAGTGTGGTGGCTCAGCAGTTTCCGCGCCACCTGGAGGAAGCTGATTATCTAGACCCACGCCAGTCCGGCTTCCGACCCGGTCACAGCACGGAGACGGCCTTGGTCGCGTTGGTGGATGATCTCTGGAGGGCAAAGGATGGGGGTTGTTCCTCCATCCTTGTCCTATTAGACCTCTCAGTGGCCTTCGATACCATCGACCATGGTATCCTATTGCGCCGTCTGGAGGGGTTGGGGGTCGGGGGCACCGTATTACGGTGGTTCCGCTCCTACCTCTCTGGCCGGACGCAATGTGTGTTGGCAGGAGAGGAGAGGTCGACCGCGAGGCCCCTTATCTGTGGGGTCCCACAGGGGTCGATCCTCTCGCCTCTCCTGTTCAACATATATATGAAGCCGCTGGGCGAGATCATCCGTGGTTTTGGGGTGAGATACCATCTGTACGCTGATGACACTCAGCTGTACATTTCCACCCCAAACCACCCCAACGAGGCTGTTGAAGTGATGTCCCGGTGTCTGGAAACCGTACGGGTCTGGATGGATGACAACAGGCTCAGGCTCAAACCCTCCAAGACAGAGTGGCTGTGGCTTCCGGCTTCCCGGTTCAACCAGCATATGCCATCGCTGGCCATCGGGGACGACCAATTAGCCCCGGTGGAAGGGGCGCGCAATTTGGGCATCCTCCTTGATGCCCGGCTGTCTATGGAAGATCACGTGGCAGCCGTGGCAAGGGGGGCGTTCCACCAGGTTCGCCTGGTGCGCCAATTGCGGCCCCTTTTGGACCGGGAGGCCTTGCGCACAGTCACTCACGCGCTGGTGACGTCTCGCCTGGACTACTGTAACGCTCTCTACATGGGGCTCCCCTTGAGGTGCACCCGGAGACTGCAGTTGGTCCAGAATGCAGCCGCGCGGGTAATTATGGGGAGATCGAGGTTCTCCCATATAACACCCATCCTGCGCGAGCTGCACTGGCTTCCTGTGGCCTACCGGGTGCGCTTCAAGGTGCTGGTTACCACCTTCAAAGCGCTCCATGGCACAGGGCCTAATTACCTGCGGGATCGCGTCCTGCCCCATACATCCCTGCAACCTGTCCGCTCACACAGAGAGGGACTACTCCGGGTGCCGTCCTCCAGAGAGTGCCAGAGGGCGGCGCCCAGGAGTAGGGCCTTCTCTGTAGTGGGCCCCACCCTTTGGAATGACCTCCCCCCAGACATCAGGACAACAACTGACCTTCGCTCCTTCCGTATGAAGCTGAAAACCTACCTGTTTCGACTAGCTGACCTGGCATAATACTACAACCTCTCCAGCCCAGGGCATTTTTAATTGGTAATTTTAGTTTTAAGGGTTAATTTCACTGGGGTTTTAACTTTTTTTTAGGTATTGTAACTTATTTATTTATTTTTACCTCCTCTGTACGCTATATAATACTTTTGTACGTCGCCCCGAGTCCCTGTGGGGAGAGGGGGCGACTAATAAATTCAAGTAATAAATAAATAAATAAATAAATAAATATGGTAGATATGGGCTAATATTGCCACTATACTTCTATGCCAACAGCCAGTACTCAGATGTAAGTTTCCACCAACAAAAGCAGATTTAGAATTTACGGCTTATTTTCCGGTCATATTTGGGACTAGAATCTAAATGCTGAGACTCTGGAAAGAATGTAAAGATCAACAAATACGATTAAGGAGTTGGAGGCTAAAACATATGAGGAACATTTGCAGGAATTGGGTATGTCCAGTCCAGTAAAGGGATGCAGTGGTCCAGTGGCTAAGACGCTGAGCTTGTTGATCAGAAAGGTTGGCAGTTCAGGACTTCTGGTTCCAGTTGCGGTACGTGACGGGCAAGCTTTGCTCGCCCCGCACACTCCTGGTGGGCTTCCCTTTGATCGGGGGGGGACAGGATGCCCTGGAGGGGCTCCTGCCGAGGGGGTGGCATAGCGGGGGATCCCCTGTGTCGGCGGCGGCCAGGCCCCCCCCCGCATTGCCATAGGCACCGGGAGGCAAGAGGGGAGGTGCCGCGGCGTCTTCGCGTTGAGGCAGCCGGATGAAACCTAAGATTTGAAGGATGCAGTTGCTGTGCAGTGAGATGGGGATTCCCCCCGTTCCCTTTGATGACTGAATGAAAATAAAAAGATTGTCAGCTCTTTGGAAAGGTTTTCAACTTGTGGCTGGGAAGTGTGATTGGAGGGAGGGGGATTTCCACCCCCCTTGGACAAGCGGCTTGAAACTGTTTTGCTCCCTGCCCCCAGAAGAGGAGGGGGGAGCCCTGGAATGGAATCACCCTCATAGCAAATAGCAGATTTCCTTTACTGCAACTGTGAAATGAGTTGATGATCTGCTCTATTTTGAAAACTTTGAAAACTTTTGCCTTTGGATCCCGGAGCTGGCAGGGCAAGATGGCACACTTCCGTTGTCTTCATGTACTTTGAAATTTGACTCCACCCACAGAAGTTGCTGGCATCTTGTCTTTGTCTCTGTGGCACTCAGAGAAGTCTCGTGTTACATTTTATCCTGGACTTGGAACAAAGGACTTTACTGCTTTATTGCCTAGGTCCCTATTTGTCTGGACTCCCTGCCTCGCGATCTCTCTCGGCTACCCACCTCCCCAGTTGCTTCTTCTCTGTACTGACATCTTTATCTTTGAGCTTCGATTACCACAATGTCACCCAAAAGACCACCACCGGGGAAGCCAGGATTTGCGGGCTCCGCCCCAACATCCTCAATGTCCAGCCCCAGCGGACAACAGACACTAACTTCTTTGTTTCAGCCAAAGCCCTCTGAGGTGGACTTTCAACAGATGTTTGAACAACTCTTAAAGGGGCAGGAGGAATTAAAAAATCAATTGAAAGAAATGAATGTGCAGCTCAGAGAGAATAAAGACCATGTGATCCAAAACTCACAGAGACTGGAACATTTGGAGGAGGGGACGGCTGAGATGAGGAGAGAGGTGAAGGGGGTGCAGAAAGGAAATCAAGAACTTGAGAACCACCAGATAAAAACGGAATTTGAATGAATGTCTTTTTTCCTTAGGTTTCAAAATGTAATTGAGGCTGATGATGAAAATTTGAGGGATATTATGGCAAATTTATTGGCTGAATTTATTAAAAAAGACAGATAACAGATGGGGTGGGACATGGACCTGGTTTATAGAGTAAACTCAACATATGCTAGAACACACAATGTTCCAAGGGAGGTACACATCAAATTTCTTAGAAAGACCACAAGAGACGAGATTCTGAGTGCACAAAGGGGGCAAACACTAAAATACAAGAATAGAGAAATAGCCATTCTGAAACAGATCCCAAAGAAAGTTAGAGATAAAAGAAAAAAATATTCACTCTTAGCGAATAAATTATACCAGAAAAGGGTGTGGTTTCAATGGCTGCTGCCAGAAGTTATGCTAATATTCTGGAAGGACACGAGAGTTAGAATCAACACGACCACTGAGGCTGAGGCCTTCATGGAAAAAAATAAAGTCCGCCTAGTTAAACCTGATGATACTACACCGGACATATAGAACACGGGAGGTGCCGGAGCCCTGCCGGGGGGGGGGGAGGGAAGAGGCAACATTGAAAAAACTCAGATCACAAAAATGAACTTGAAAATCTGTGTGATATAAAACGATTGAAACTAGTTTAAGATAAAAGTTTATATGCTGACAAAATAGTATTAAGTAATAACTAACTAATGTATTAGTAAATGAAAGTTATGAGAATGGGGGGGGCATTTCCTGCATAATGTAACTGTCAAAATTTGTACTTCATCCATTACCCCTTTCCTTGAATATTTTTTTTAAAAAACCATATTTTTTTTTAAAGAAAGGTTGGCGGTTCAGTGGTTGGGAATCCATAGAGCCATGTAACGGAGTGAGCTCCTGTTACTTGTCCCAGCTTCTGCCAACCTAGCAGTTCAAAAGCACGTAAAAAATGCAAGTAGAAAAATAGAGACCATCTTTGGTGGGAAGGTAACAGCACTCTGTGTGCCTTCGGCATTTAGTCATTCCAACCACATAACCATGGAGACATCTTGGGACAGTGCTGGCTCTTTGGCTTAGAAACGGAGATGAGCAACATCTCTAGAACCAGAAACGACTAGCACATATTTGTGGGAGAACCTCTACCTTTACTAGTCCAGTAAAAAGAAGAGTAGAGGTGGCAATGTTCCAAAATTTGAGGAGCTGCCATAAAGAAAAAGCAGTCAACTATTTTCCAAACCAGAAGGCAAGACAAGAAGCAATATATGGAAACTAACCAAGGAGAGAAACAATCTAGAATGAAGGAGAAATTTCCTGACAGTGAAAACAGTTAACCAGTGGAATGGTTTGTCTTCAAATTTTGTGGGTGTTCCATCCCTGAAGTCTTTTAACAAGCGGCTGGATAGCAATTTATCTGAAATTATGTAGGCCTTTCCCTTGAGCAGGGTGTTGGACTAGAAGATGTTTAAGGTCCCTTCCAACTTCAATGATGTTCTGTTCTGTTCTTATGAGCTACCAATTGAATTTTTAATGGGTAAGAATTGGACCACAATATTAGTTAAAATTTAAATGTAAAAGAAATGAAATCAAGTATTGATGGAACTCATCAGTATGCTATGAAATACAATGATTGGCAGCAGTTCTTCAGACCTACTTACAAGAGGATTGGACCTCAGTTTGCCCACATTTTCCCTGTGACTTCATCCCATTTTAATAATTTTTATGAATCCTTGATACATTGCTTATTCAAAATCAGTGATTGTGCAACTGTATTTTTGTGTTTTGTTTAAAACAAGTGTTAAGACTTGTGTGTTGCAAACATGAGAGATTTAAAAATAATAAATTAAAAAATCTTTGAGATATCCCCCTGAATGGTAGTTGAATATACAGATTTCACTACGTCAAATCCAGAGATAGGAGAAATGAATCAGGAATGTATTACAATTACAGATTATTCCTTTCTACAGAAATAGTATAGATTGCACTTGAACACGCTTGGGTTTGGAATGCAATAGACAATTGTGTCTTGCATGTGAGTTATATTGAAATTTCCCGTGGCTGTATTGGATAACAGGGAATATATGAAATCATCAGTCATGCTTAAAACAGGAATGACAGGCCAAGAGAAAAATTGTCAGAAAAATAATCTTGTCTGAGAAGCAATGGGAACCTTCTCCAGAGTTGATTTTTCTTTCTTTTTTAAAAAAAAGGAAAAGAAAAAAGATTAATGCAACCACCCATTTGCAAAATAATGTATCTATATAAAACTGATTAGTATAATGAATTACTTTCCCAAAGAAATAGTGTGTTGGACCTAAACCCCACATAGATAGATAATTCTGTTTTTTTCCTATCCATTATAGCTGGTGACAGGAGTCTTTGATAGAATTATGATTGCAGAGTTGGGCCATTTGCATGGAGTCTCATAAAGGTATGTAAAATTCTCCTAAATGGTGTAGATGGGGGTGGTCATATTATAATTGGAAAGTCTTTCTGCTCCTTTACTGCTATCTAATTATGTGAAAGATATGCCAGATAGGTTTTCTGCCCTTGTTGCTTCTCCATTCCTTTTGTTCTCTCTTTTCCTACCTACTATAATTCAGAGTAATATTAAGAGTATAGATTCATGTATGCTTTTTGTTTTCCCACCCCACCATTTAAATAGCAGATTAAGACCATATATCAAGCAGATTAAATAGCACTAGCACATAGACTTATATACCGCTTTACAGTCCTCTCTAAACAGTTCACAGAATCAGCATGTTGCCCCCAACAATCTTGATCCTCATTTTACTGACCTGGGAAGGATGGAACGGATCAAACTGATGACAGTCGGCAGAATTATTCTGCAATACTGCACTCTGTAACTACTGAGCCACCATGGCTCTTAAAAGTTAAAGCCCTACTGTCACAGTTCACAGAAAGTGCTCATTTCCCACCCTTGAGCTGCTAAAAATACAATTATAAATGTTATTTATTTATTTATTGAGTGTATATGCCATCCATCCCCCATAGATGTACCCTTTTTTTTAAAAAAAATATTTCCTTTAATATTTTTACAAATAATTCAGGACAGCGAATATAATGTGTTTTTGGAGTATAAGTAGCACTTTCCCCCCCTAAAAAAGGGTGAAAATTTGGGTGTGTCTTATACATCAAATGTAGCCCCACCCACCAACGAACCCCCACCCTTTGGCCTCTGCCTCCCAGCAATTTGCCTCCTTACAGCAGCCTGCCTGTTTAAGTTTCAGCTTCAGCACAGCCTGATTAGTCCAAGCAGCTGATTGTTGGTTGGATCGGCCTCCCAACCATTAGCTGTTTTAGGCTGCAGGGATTATCATTGCCTTTTGATGCCTCTGTGTGCCCCATTTTTGGCCTCCACATCCCATTTTTGGCCTCTGCATACCCTGTTTTTGGCCTCCATGTGCCCCATTTTTCGCCCATTCCGATCCCCGCTGCACGAAGACTGAAAACAGGATATGGAGGCCAAAAATGGGGCATGCAGGGGCAGCAACAGGCTATGGCAATCCCTATA
The DNA here is from genome assembly GCF_964273705.1 of Natrix helvetica. NCBI lineage: Eukaryota > Metazoa > Chordata > Lepidosauria > Squamata > Natricidae > Natrix > Natrix helvetica. Next base: position 126,961,960 of record NC_138554.1, read on the forward strand.
GCCTGAAACAGCTGATTGTCAGGCCAGACAATCAGCTGCTTGTGCTAATCAGGCTGTGCTGAAACTGAAACGGGCTGTTTTCTGTTTGCTGCAAGGAGGCAAATTACTGGGAGGCAGAGGCAGATTATTTTCTTGTTTTCCTCTAACCCCCTTCCCCCCAAGCTAGGTGTGTCTTATACTTTGGAGCATTTTATATTCCAAAAAATATGGTATATAATGTTCCTTCCTCCTCTTACTTTCCACCACAGCAGCAACCCTCAACTGAGAGAGAATGATTGGCTAAAGTGATCCAACTGGCTCTCCTACCTAAGGCAGGATAGAATTCAGTTTCCTGGTGATTAGTCTAAATACCTCAGACAGCTTTCATTACCTCAGAGATTAGAATTTAGTCTTCTGACAATTGTCCTACTCAGCTGGCTTTCATCCCTAAGGCAGGATTAGAATTTGCCGTATACTAGTTTCTAGCCTGATGTCTTTACCACTAGAACAGTGATTTCATATTAGTTTGCCATTTAATGGTCATATTTTGGTTTTGTATTAGCAATGCATGCTAAGAAGAGGACCTAGTAGATTCCCCTGGCTTGGTTCCCCTCCTTCCTGCTAAATATCCAAAGCTGGATGAGCCAAGTATCAATTGATTGTAAAAGATGGGGGGGGGGGGAGGAAATCTAGAATTAAAATCCTTCAACAGATAGGAACATATTTGACTCCTGTGTTCCTAGGGGCAGTAGGCCAGATCTTCATTCTGGTTTGTAATAAGACACAAATCTGACTTTGATGCATTTGTAAATATTCTGCTCGGTAAGTCAGGTCTCAAATAGTGAATTGAGTGTTCTTTATGGGAAGAAAAGCGGAAGAAAAATGACTATAAAAGACACTGATGCAGTGGTGGGATCCTGCCAGTTTAACAACTGGCTCCGTGATTGCATGCTTCACACACGCCTGCACAGTTTTAAGTACTTTCCTTTCGCATTACTGCTGGGGAGTAACACAGCTGAGGTACAGCAATCCTCTCTGCCATGCGAATCGGTGGAGAAAATATATGTCAGTAAAGCTCAGGGGTGGACAGGCAGGCCCACCTGATCGTTGGAGTGAACCGGTTTGGTTCCAGCTGATAGTCAGAGCTACCAGTTCACTCAAAATGGTCTGAACTGGTAGAATCCCCTCCCTGCACTAATGCCAATACTATTTTCCTGTCTAGTTTTTTTTTTCCTATCTGGCATTCTTCAGAATAACTTCTCCCAAACTTCTCTGAGTCCTTTTAAAAGAAAGTTTAAAGTTTTCCTGTTAACTCAGGTTTCCAGTAAGAAAGGAACCACTTCATAATGTCTTTGTTTTAGGATTTAGTAGAAGTAAAGGGAGTCTCTTTTAGACATGAAAACGCTTCCTGATTTCCCTAGCACACAACTAGTGGAATATGGTTATGCCACCTTTATATTATAGCATTCATTTTAAAGATTGTTCATGCCAATTATACAAAGGCCTATGGACAACCTCGCCCCATATTTCCATCATAAATGCTTTATTTATACAACTTTACTATAAAGGCACCTTGCTGTTTTAGTCAGTAGATGCTGTCCTAACACCAGCTGTGATCACACAGGATATTTGAAATAATATGATGTGCTTTTTGTGTCTGTTTCTTCTTTCTTCTGTCCTTCACTGACACCGCCTTTTTTTTTTTAAAGTATGTCCTGCCGAAAAACTGTAATAAATCCGTGACAGATACTAAATAGGTGCTTATGAAATTGATGCCTGAAAATAAGATGCCTGGTGACTGGAGAGAGAGAGAGAAAGGAGTCAGAAACAGCCATGGATTATGAATGAGGCATTCAGTATCATGGAGAGAATATGATTACAAAAATCAAGGAACTGGCATGCAGGGAAACTGAACAAGGTGAGGGTGGCAGGATCTTTGATTGGGCAATGCAATTGATGAAGTGAGGCAGGGAGAGATTCATCAGACGAGAAATGAAAGTGTGGAAATAGAGTCGGAGAGTCAAGGAAGGTACGGAAAAGTCAATCTTTGACGATGTCAAGAGCGGCACTGAGTCACTCCGTCTCCCGGGGCCATCAAGGCAGCAGATGGCAAAGAGCTAATGAAGCCCAGAAACAGTGCTAACTGCTTCAAAGAACACCTTGCAAATGGTGTGACGTCACAAAGGGATGGCCTGCAAAGGGGCTGTGTGCGCACTCAGGTTTGGATGAGGCCTCAATCAGACCAAGCTGAGCCTGTTAAAATTTCCTTTTGCGAATCTCTGGCCATTTTCTTTTTATCATTTCTTTCCCTCGGATACCAGGTGTTTCACTCTGATCCTTGCACCGCTGTTTTTTGCTTTAAAAAAAAAGCAACAACAACAACAAAGCTATAACTAAATAAGGATGTGGTAAATATAAATGAGCACAATACTGGAAGTCCTCATGTTAAAAGAGTAAGGTTCTACATTTAGGCAACAAAAACGAAATGCACAGGTACAGGATAGGTGGAGCTTCCTCAATAGTAGTAACTGTGAGAGGGATCTTGGAGTCCTAGTGGACAACCATTTAAATATGAGCCATCAGTGTGCAGCAGCTGTCAAAAAAGCCAACACAGTTCTAGGCTGCATAAACAGGGGGATAGAATTAAGATCACGCGAAGTGTTAATACCACTTTCTAATGCCTTGGTAAGGCCACACTTGAAATACTGCATTCAGTTTTGGTCACCATGATGTACAAAAGAGGTGGAGACTCTAGAAAGAGTGCAGAGAAGAGCAACAAAGATGATTAGGGGACTGGAGACTAAAACATATGAAGAACGGTTGCAGGAACTGGGTATGTCTAGTTTAATAGAAAGAAGGACTAGGGGAGACACGATAGCTGTGTTCCAATATCTCAGGGGTTGCCACAAAGAAGAGGGAGTCAAACTATTTTCCAAGGCACCTGAGGGTAGAACAAGAAGCAATGGGTGGAAACTAATCAAGGAGAGAAGCAACTTAGAACTGAGGAGAAACTTCCTGACAGCTAGAACAATTAATCAGTGGAACAGAAGTTGCCTCCAGAAGTTGTGAATGCCCCAACACTGGAAGTCTTTAAGAAGATGTTGGATAGCCATCTGTCTGAAATGGTATAGGGTTTCCTGCCTAGGCAGGGAGTTGGACTAGAAGACTTTCCAACTCTGCTATTGTATTGTATTGTATTATAACCATTTGTTTAGAGGTTGTTCGTAGTTGCAATGATACTGAAAAAAAAAGTGACTTAGAATGTTCCCCACACTTTCAGCCATCATAGATTCCCCACAATCACATGATCAAAATTTGGATGGCTGGCAACAGGCATGTACTTACAACAGTTACAGCTTCTGGGGTCATTGATCATCATTTGTTATCTTCCCACCAGCTTCTGACAAGCTGTCAATGCAGAAAGCAATAGAATGGAATGGAAGGAAATGGAAGGGAAGAGAAGAGAAGAGAACATTGGAATAGAATAGAATAGAATAGAATAATAAGTTTATTGTCACTTTGAATGTACACTAATTGTCATATATTAAAATGAAATTTCATTGCATACAGCTCTCAAAAGGTCACCAACTCTACACTACATAGCCATGAGAGAATAAATAAGTACAAAATTATGCATATACCTACATACAGGTACTGGGTACTGCTGGTTTTACTATTAGTTCGCAACCCACTTGCACATGCACCGTTCAAGGTAAATTGTTCTTTGCACACAGGCAGAACAATTTACAAAGAACGGCACATGTGCAGTCACTAAAAAGCAAAACGGCAGTAGCCAACAGTGGCAAGAGAACCATTTCGGGGTTCTGGCAGGCCTGGATCACTGCCTGTTCTGTGACCCAGTCCTGAATTCCACTACTAGTTCGGCCGAACCGGGCCAAATCAGAAGCAACTCACCTCTGCCCACATATATTATGTGACACAGTTATTCGCTTAACAATTGCATGACTCAAATTAACTTCAGTGATTTACTTAACAATTGTGGCAGAGGTCATAAATTCAGATGTGGCTCAGTTAACAACTGTGTTGTTTAGCAACCAAAATTCCAGACCCAATTGTGGCTGTAAATTGAGAACCACCTCTGCTTGCTAACATCCTAAGCAGGAACAGTTGGCATTTCACCTACATAAACTATTCCCACTATTACTGTGTCGGCTGGCATCATATAACATAAACTATAATATATAAATTCGGGATACAGGATTGCTGGATACACCGAGCGTGATGAATGCCCACAGACAAGCAACCTTACTTTGGGTTATAGTGCTATGTGAATTCAGCCACTGAAGAGTAATATGTGTTCATCTGAGAACAAGCAATTTATTTACTGGATTTATTTACCATTTAAATTTCAAGGACATGTACTGCCAGAATTCAATTATGGAATGCAGCAGTGATATAATGCAATTAATGCAAATGATTTAACCATTCCTGGATGTGATGGCTCAATTCAGAGTTTGTCCAAAGACCCTGCAGAAGAGCCAGGTTTTACAAGCCTCTAGAACGTCCGAGGGACATGGTGGCTCAGTGGCTAAGACCTTGAGCTTGTTGATCAGAAAGGTCAGAAGTTTGGCAGTTCGAATCCCTAGTACCACGTAATAGAGTGAGCTCCCATTACTTGTCCCAGCTTCTGCCAACCTAGCAGTTCGAAGTCATGTAAAAATGCAAGTAGAAAAATAGGGACCACTTTGGTGGGAAGGTAACAGTGCTCTGTGTGCCTTTGGCATTTAGTCATGCCGGCCACATGACCACAAAGACGTCTTTGGACAGTGCTGGCTTTTCAGCTTTGAAATGGAGATAAGCACCACCCCCTAGAGTCGGGAATGACTCTAACACATATTTGCAAGGGAAATCTTTACCTTTACCTATAGAAGGTCCGAGAGTAGACGCTTCAGTAGGTAGAGGCTAATCCAATGGAGAAGGGTCCCCACAGAGGATACTCACCATCAACCTCTTCCTCTTTCATTTTATGAAAGAGAAGAAACTTCAGGAGACACTCCTTGACCCCACATCAAAAGTTTTCAGTTTAGCACCATTCTGTTAATGTGTGGTGGCATGTAGCTCCTGGATTCACAGGAGGAAGGGGCTGATTTGCAGATGCCAAAGAGACAGCAGAACTTGGAATGTCTGATGGTAAGAAAGAGGTCAAGGACAGACCCTCCCTAGAAGTTCACAGAGTATATCTATAGTTATGCAGATAGTTGCTTCATTCTGGCAAGAGTCTGTTTGTAGGTGAATAATAAAACTACTCAGAAGTAACTCCACATATCGTGCTTGGGGGAGGGGTTTGGGGGGGAGGAGGTACCTGATATAGTATAAACCTACAATAAAGTAAGATTAGTTCATATTAATATGCTTCTTATCTGGATTACCCTGGAAGGCTGACTTCAATTTTTCAAGACTGAATTTTTTCTCTCCCCTGCTCTCTTTTCTCTCCTTCTCTCTTCCCGGAAAATTAGGGAAGGTGTGATGGAATGTAGTGAGGAGGTGGATCTCCAGGAGGGAGGGGGGTGCGTTTCAGAGGCATATGAGGTAACTAAATCCAGATGTTATGTGTGAGAAGAAAAAGGTGAAGACAGTCTCTCCCTAACAGTCCACAGAATATACTGCAAATGCATATAGTCTACTCTTCTGTCTGGCAACATTTTGCCTATAGGTGTGAAACAATAAGGAACTCAACTTGTACCATATGCCATTTTTTAATTTCTGGCCTGATAGAAGGTCCCTCCTGAAATACTCCTGTGCTTTTCCTCCACCTGCAATAGGAGCAGAGGTGGTACTCAGCTGGTTTGGACCAGTTTGCCCAACTGGTAGCGGAAATTGCAGGTGGGCCTGCCCACCTGCCCCGGCTCTATGCCATCCTATTTAGGCATGTTTTTTGAGGACAGACACATATGTGGAAGGCACATGCGTGAGCAAAGCACATGCGTGGAAAGCCGGGTGCATGTGTGGAAGGGCCACATGTGCCCACAAAGCAGGCGCATGCACATGTGAAGCAAGCAGGCACTCAGCGAACCAGTGGTAACAAAATGTGAAATCCACCTCTGAATAGGAGCTGTCACTTAGCAAACTGGGATGACCACAAATGTTGCCTACAGCCTAAGAACCGTGGTGGTGCAGTGGTTAGAATGCAGAATTGCAGTTCAATTCTGATTGGCTCAAGGTTGACTCAGTCTTCCGTGCTCCCAAGGTTAGTAAAATGAGGATCCAGATTGTTGGTGGCAATATGTAAACCTCTTAGAGAGGGCAGTAAAGCACTGTGAAGTGGTGTATACATTTAAGTGCTATTGCTACTGCTAGAGTGCAGGTCTTCCTTTTGTCTTCCAGGGTCGTTCTCACATATCACTATAATTACCCCTATTTTTTAAGGTCTTTGGGAAACGCAATGCTGAAATCTATTGCTAATATTGATTGATTGGTAAAATCTTAAAATGAGGAACTAGCAGGGTGGGTTTCTACTCATCCCTTGTTCAAAAAGTAACAAATGATAGAGTACTCCATCAGAGATTGATGCACATAATCTTTTAGTTACAGGTCATCTTAACCTTATTTTGACTTATTTGTTAGTGATCATTCAATGTTACAGCAGTACTGAGAAGAGTGACTCCATCTGTCCTTGCATCACTAAGATCACACGATCAAAATTTGGGTAGCTGGCATGTATTTACAATGATTGCAGTATCCTGAGGGTAGAAAAAGAAGCAATGGGTGGACACTAATCAAGGAGAGAAGCAACTTATAACTGAGGAGAAATTTCCTGACATAATAATTAATCAGTGGAACAGCTTGCCTCCAGAAGTTGCAAATGCTCCAACATTGGAGGTTTTTAAGAAGATTTGAAGTGGTTTAGGGTTTACTGTCCAGGCAAGGGGCTAGACTAGAAGACCTCCAAGATCCCTTCCAACTCTGTTATTCTATTCTATCCTATCCTGAAGCTCACATAATCATCATTTGTGACCATCTCAGACAACTTCCAACAAGCAAAGTTAAGACGGATTTACTTAATAGTGGCATGATTCACTTAACAACTTGTTTAACATCCATAGCAAAGAAGGTTGTAAAATTGGACCACCACTCACTACCATGCTTAGCAATTGAAAATCTGTTCCCAAATGTAGTTGTAAATCAAGGATTGCCAGTAATGCAACTAGGTAAATGGAGCTGCCACACAGATAACTTATTCTGACAGCAAGGTTAATTTCAGCACTCTTGGCATATGCATAATTACTGTTTTATTTTCTAAAACTTTCAGCAATAGTCTTGATAATATGTTCTCCTTTTTGGATGTTATTTCAGGGAAGGGAAAAAAAATCATATTTAGCTTAACATTATTTTTCTGGAGGAAAAGCCCTATTAACTGATATCTCTGCTTCAGCTGCCTTGCATATTTGAAGTAGCCATATTATTATTTCTCCATCCATTTTTTTTTTTTTTTTTGCTTTTCAAATCCTCTCTAATCTCACTGGATCTTCCCTAGACCATCCAATTTATTGCATTTGATTTAACTACCTGAACTTAATCTTGACACCCAGGAAACAGGTGGTGGTGGCATTTTGTAATCTTTGCTTTGAAAGCCTGAACAGCTGATTGGGGAGCGGGGAGCATGAGAGAGGGAGACCTTTAAAATTAAATCAACCACAGAACCTCAGTCACTGGAATACTTGAATACTAAAATTGTTTTGCTGTATACATATTTTTTAATTCATTACTTTTCAGTTTATCTCTGTATTACCCAACATTTTAGATGCATTTTTATTTACATTTTATATTATCATGTTATAATAAGCTGCCCTGGGAAAACTTGTTTTTGAAAGGGAAGGATACATTTCTTTTTAAACAAATAAATTAGACATACTGTAGATAAACTTTTAAAATAATGCCAACCAAATTGGGAAGAGAATATTCTTTAGTTTTACTGACATTTATAACTTTCCAGTTCAGTTTCCTGAATTTCAAAGAACAAAGGTTTGTGGAAAACAAAGCTGTCTTCTAATTGTGTCTAATTTTGTTCATCCTTCCTCCAAATATTGTTAGTTTTGCTTCTATAAAAATCTCTTTATGTGAATATTAAATGTAGCATTAATATAAAACAAGCCAGTGGGTTAGAGTTTTCTTTTATATAAATGCAGTTACAAGTAGTCCTGGATTTACAGCTGGTTACTCAGTGACTATTTGAACTTACAAACTACTTAAACAAGGGACGTAAGAACTGGATCTGAAGTTATGTAGTTACGTAGCTCAGCAACATGGTCATTTGCAGTATCCCACAGTCCTCCGAGTCCCTTAGACTGCAAGACGATCAAACCAGTCAGTCCTAGAGGAAATCAACCCTGACTGCTCTTTAGAAGGCCAGATTCTGAAGATGAAATTCAAATGAGAAAGAAGGACTCACCTAATGAGAAGGAAGGAGTCACTGGAGAAGAGCCTAATGCTGGTAAAGATTGAGGGCAAAAGAAGAAGGGGACAGCAGAGAATGAGGTGGCTGGGTGGAATCACTGAAGCAGTAGGCATGAGCTTAAATTTATTCCAGAGGATGGTAGAGGGCAGAAATGTCTGTAGGAACATTGCCCATGGGGTTGCAATGAATCGGACATGACTTTGCAACTAACAACAACAACAACAGTACCATGGTGGCATTTTAGGATGGTTTTGCAAAACCACACCATGGCAGATAATAACTATGGTGTTTGCTTAGTGATCACAGTGTTGATTGTATGACTGCGTCTAACAACATGAGTGACACATTTTACAACTGTTATGACTTATGACCATGATGGCAGATTCTGTTATGTCTCTGGAGGTTTTCAGTCATCCAGGTCATAGTGGTCTCAAAAGTGCTTTTTAAAAAGGCGGCCGGACTTTCCTTGAAGAGACGTGTCTTCAGTGAAAAACAAAACAAAAAAGTCCAGTTGCCTTTTGAAATAACACCTTTGGGACAGGTTCTATTATGGTTTTAACTCAGGGGTGGGATTCAGCCGGTTCAGACCGGTTCAAGTGAACTTGGTGCTAATTTTATATCTGGTTCACTGAACCAGTAGTTGCAAGAACTGGCTTGGCCCACCCACCTGCCCCACCCATCCCATGAGTCTCCATGTGGCTTGTTTTGGATGCCAGGTAAGTACAGGTCCTGCTCAAAAGCTCTGGGAGGACAAAAAAAGGGACTCCCACAAGTTATGGAAGTCCAGAAATAGGCCCATTTCCGGCCTCTGGAGGGCCTCTACCTCCAAAGGAGGCCATTTTCACACTCCCAGAGGTTCGAGCAAAGCCTCTGGAGCTTTGGGAGGTCAAGAATCACCCCCGCTATACTGCAGGAGTGGGCCACCCCCACCATGACCATGCCCACCCAGCAACCAGGCAGGGAACCGGTTGCTAAAATTTTTGAATCCCACCCCTGTTTTAACTTGAAGACTATATCTCTTAAACACAACACAAGCAAAAACCTACCAATCACAATGGGATCTACCACCTACCCACACAACTGAGCTTCATGATTAATTGTAACATGGGCATTGTAGTTTTAATGCTGTGTGAACACTATATCCTTACTTCCTTTTTATTTCCACACATTAGTGGTGAGTTTCAAATTTTTTTAGAACCTATTCTGTAGGTGTGGCCTGTTTTGTGGGAGTGGCTTGGTGGTCATGTGACTGGGTGGGCGTGGCTAACTTGGAAAATGTGGTGAAACTCACTTAACAATGCTCTTGCTTCGCAACCAAAAATTTGGGCTCAATTATGGTCATACGTTTTGCCTTTCTCTTTCTTTTTCTTTCTTTCTTTCTTTCTTTCTTTCTTTCTTTCTTTCTTTCTTTCCTTCCTTCCTTCCTTCCTTCCTTTATTTTGTCTCTCTCTCCCTTTTTCTTTATTTCACCTCTCTCCCACATTCTTTTTATTTATTTATTTTTTCTTTCTTCCTTTCTCTTTCCTTCCTTCTTTCTTTCTCTCTCTCTCTCCCTTTCTATCTTTGTCTTTCTCTCTTTTTTCTCACTCTTCCTCCATTCCTTCCTCCCTTCCTTTCTTGTGTGTAACTCTCCCCCTTCCTTCCTTCCTTCCTTCCTTCCTTCCTTCCTTCCTTCCTTCCTTCCTTCCTTCCTTCCTTCCTTCCTTCCTTTCTCTCTTATTTTCTCTCCCCCCTTTCTCTCTCTCACACACACATCCCTTCCAATTATATTCATAGATATATTCTATGAACTAAAACCGGTGCCCAATAAATCCTACTGTGTTTCCACGAAAATAAGATCCTCTTATTTTTTTGAGCCCCAAAATAAGCATTTGGCATTATTTTCAGGGAGGTCTTACTATTTTGGGGCGCAACTTGTGGGTGGCAGGGAGACTCAAGAGAACATTTAGACATAGTGAATCTGGACTTTGGCTAAGTTTCAAGTTGTTTTCAATATTCCCCTTGGTAAAATTATGCAATATAGATTAGGTAGCACAGTTGGCTGAGAAACCACACCCAGAGTACTCGTTAATGACAATTGTTCAGCATTTCTATCAGTGAATTTGATGAGATAGTTCAGAAGTTGCTTATCAAGTCTATAAATGATGCAAAGCCGAGAGATATAGGCTTTCTCTTTGTGTGAGAAAGAATATTTTTGAACTCTAAAGCAGTTTGGGTAATGATTGAAATGAGTAGAATATAACCAGAAGAAATATAAACCCTGCATCTGGGTAGGAAAAATGAAAAGTAAAAGCAAGGAATGGGACTTGGCTTGGCCAAGAAGTTCATGTTTTCTCAGTAGAGATGTTGTAGTAAATCCTGCAGTGAGTAGGAAGTTGAACTACATTACTCCCAGTTCTGATTTGAAGACCAAGATAATGTCTGATTTTCAGCTCAGTCAATGCTCCACCCTGCCCCACCTGCCACCCTCCAAGCTGCATCCATAAAGGGAGCGAGGGGCAGGAAGCCCTGCCGTGCCCGGAGAAGAGAAGGCAAGAATCATGGCTGCTTTTGTAGCTGAGGCTCCCTGGGGTGGAGCCTGCAGCCCAGCGCTTGAGAGGGTCTTTAGGGGAAAAGCCCCTTTATGCAATCCACCTCTCTTTCAAGTGGACAGGAAGTTCCCTCCTACCATGCAGCTGGCAAGTTGAAAATCAGGCAGTTGTGGGAATTGCCTCCAATTCTTGTTACTGTGAGGCTACACATTGCAAAGAATGGGCAAGGCGATGGGGGTGGGGGTGGAGGACGAAGCAAGGCAGGGGCTGCAGAGCTGCCCCAAGGCCCCATACAGACTTACCTGAAAGCCCTTCAGCCAGGCAACCCATGCCAAGTCCCCCCCCCCCCTTGCAGGGGAGCCACATCCCTTCACTAACGTGCTTTCCAGGTTCATTCTCTGCTGTGCATTCAGGACAAGAAAATTAGTTTGTGCGACCATGGTAAAAAAAAAAAAACAACCAGAAATTCACACCTTCCAACTTCTCGCAAAAAAAACAAGTCTCGCGAAATTGGAAGTAGTCCCACAGACAACTTTTCTTGCCCTGCACATGTCAGTTGAGAATGGAGCAGGTAAGCAGGTTAGTGAAGGGATGTGGCTGCCTTGGGAGGGGGGAGGGACCTGCTTGTGTTTGTATGTGTGTTAAAGAGGAAAGGAGATGAAGAGAACTTTGCTGCCGGCCTTGGATAACTCTCCAAGATGGGATTGGATCTCTCTCTCTCTCCCTCCCTCCCTCCCTCCCTCCCTCTCTCTCACACACACACAATTCTTTCTTTGGGATCGCAGCACAGACATCCCTCCCAGGATCGCAAGGCTGAAGGCTTTGGATTGAGCCTTTTGGGGATGTGTTTCTGGTGCTGTGATCCCAATAAAGATCGGCAGGAAAAGGGGGGTGGATTTTCCTTCAGCCTGTCCTTTCTCCCTTCTCTTTTGACAGCCACCTGGTTTCCAAAGGGGTAGGGGGAAGGAATCCATGTTTTTCTTCTCTCTGCATGGATTTCCCCCCTTCATTGGAAACCAGGAGGCTGTCAAAGAGAAGGAAGTGCGCGCCAAGTGAACTTTTCCAACAGCCGAAGAAGGAACAGGCACACACACACACACACACACACCCAAAAGGCTCAAACCAAAGCCTTCAGCCTTGCAATCCTGGGAGGGGGTTTCTGTGCTGCGATCCCAAGAATGGACAGGCTGCAGGAAAATCCACCCCCCAAAAGGCTTGGAGCTCCCTCTGCGCGCCCGCCAGCCAAAACCTCCCAGAAGCTTCTGCTGACAGGTGAGTGGGGGGAGCTCCAAGCCTTCTTGCCTTCAGGCAGAGCTGATTCTGCACCTTCTATGTTTTCCTGGGCAGAGTCATGTGTCCGCCCATCTGCCTGTCTTGCCTTACACAAGTTGTTCAGGAGTGGGGAAGGGCCATTCTTTCTGCTCAACTTACACATGGTTCCACATCTGCAGTTGATCTCTTCCTGGCCAAAAGGGCACTTTATTGGTCCCAGCGGGGCTTCTGGAAGAGAGTGGCCAAAGCAGCTTCACTCTCTTCCTGCCAGCAGAAAGAAAAGCCCCAGGGAGATATTGATACAAAGTCAATCGCCTCACGGTGCGGCCGGTAATTATCCTGTCAAGCGGCTACAGCTGATTCAAGTGCCGATCGGAACAGAGATAAGCGCAGAAAATCGTGGCGGCTCTGCTCGTGTAGCGGTGGCTGGCTGGCTCACTCCCCAACATCTGTAATCTGCTCTAAAAGCTGAGCGGTGACTTTCTAGTAGAATGGACTAGGTTCTACATCAGCCAATTGGTACTTGTTGATCACTCCCAGATGCCAGCCATTCCTCACCTATCTATTTTGCTTTACTTAGCAGAGAGCTAGATCGTAACGCCAAACCGGCGATCCGGCCCTTCATGGCATGGCTATGTTAGACATCCCCCTCTACAGCCACCTCAATCCTTTCAATTTAGTAAGCCAATCAATGAACTTAAAGTATCCAATATCTCCCTGGGACTTTTCCTTCTGCTTCCCAGGAAAACGTAGAAGGTGCAGAATCAGCTCTGCCTGAAGGCAAAAAGGCTTGGAGCTCCCTCCGCATGCACGCCAGCTAAAATCTCCCAGAAGGCTTCTGCTGGCAGGTGAGGGGGAGCAGGCCAGGGGAGGGACCATTCTGGTACCAGGCCCTCGAAAGCCACGGTACGGGAAGGCACGCTAAATTCTTTCAACCGGTACACACATACCAGACAGGACCGGCTGAAACCCACCTCTGGTACACATGCACACACAAAAAATTCAAAATGTCCTGTTGCAAGAATCTGTAAAATTACATGAGAGAGCCGGATAACCATACGGTTCAAGATAGGAAGAACAAAGCTGATTTAGTGCAAAAACCATTTAAATATTACCAAGCTGCAAATATCTGGAGACTACAAAGCAGTGGCCTGTTTTGAATGGGTCAGTTCTCTCTGATAAGTTAAAAGAGGTGGTGTGTCTTCCTCCACTCAATTGCTTCTCGCAAATGAGGCCATATAAATGTCTAGTTTTAAAAGTGGTTCCCATACTTCATTCTAAGGAGGTTTAAAATCGTCTTTCACCTTTTCTACCAAGTTCACAGACCACGACCAAATGTACAATTTATCAAAGGAAAAGTATATTAATGGCAACCTGAGGTGGTTTTGCTTAACATGCAGAATTTTCCCCAACAATTCTAAAACGTATAGGCCTCGGAAGACTTTTCTTTTTTAAGTTCTCTTCACCTTTTAGATCAGTTCCAACCTTTTTTAAAAATTTATTGCACGCCTTAAGTTACAAGTTATGTTTTACCAGCCTTTTGGCATTTCCATCCCCCAGAAGGGTGCCCTGAAGATTTAATGGCTGGGCAGGTGTAGGTCTGAGTATCACCTTTCTCACTTGAGCTGCTATTGTTTCTGCTTTAGCTAACTGCTAAGATTTCTGGCTTTGGGGTTTGATCAGACTTCATGTCGAGTCAGCAATCTTCTCACAGAACTAATATTGTGGGAGACATTTTATTTGCAGATAAAACCTGTCGAAATATCTTTTGGAACAGAGGTCAAGGGATCCTATGCTTGTAAAAGCTAAGGGGCCTGAGCCAGAGCTCTTATGCATTCAATAGCTGGGTTTATCTTCCTCCAAGATTGCAATAGGAAGCATTTTATAGTAGACGCTAAGAAAGATATCTAGGCATCCAGTTTTGCAAAGTGGATGTTTAGAAAACTGCTAAAGACATACCTTTTTACCCTTCGTTGCCTAATGGTCCTATCAAAGTCCTATTAAATATTTTTGTTGTATTTTTTATATTTTTAATAATAATATTAAATGTCATTTCAAATGTAGAAAGTTTTTCTAAGCCTCAAAAAGTAATCGTGTGGGATACAACTAAATGAATCCCATTGAATCTGTTAACCAAATGTCTGCTTTTGTTTTCCACTGAATGATTTGTTGAGGGGACGCAGTGGCTCAGTGGCTAAGATGCCGAGCTTGTCTATCAGAAAGGTTCGAATCCCTAGTGCCGCATAATGGAGTGAGCTCCCATTACTTGTCCCAGCTTCTGCCAACCTAGCAGTTCGAAAGCACGTAAAAATGCAAGTAGAAAAATAGGAACCACCTTGGTGGGAAGGTAACAGTGTTCTGTGTGCCTTCGGCGTTTAGTCATGCCAACCACATGACCATGGCGATGTCTTTGGACAGCACTGGCTCTTTGTCTTTGAAACGGAGATGAGCATTGAGTTGGGAACGACTAGCAGATATGTGCAAGAGGAACCTTTACCTTTACCTATCACAATTGAGCCCAAATTTTATGTGGCTAAATGAGACATTTGTTAAGTTTTGTCCTATTTTATGACTTTTTTTGCCACAGTTGTTAGGGGACTCTAGCTTCCCCATTGACTTTGCTTATCAGAAATTCACAAAAGGTGATCACACCTAAACCCTGGGACACTGCAACCATCATAAATATGAACCAGTTGCCAAGCATACAAATTTTGATTGCCTGATCTGGGGTGCTGCCATAATAGCAATAGCAAAAGGACTTAGACTTATATACCTCTTCACAGTGCTTTCCACTCCTCTTTATGCAGTTTACAGAGTCAGCCTATTGGCCCCAACAATCTGGGTTTCATTTTACTGAGCTTAGAAGGATGGAAAGCTGAGTCAACCTTGAGCCAGTGAGAATTGAACTGCAGAACAACCAGCAGCCGGCAATCAGCAGAAGTAGCCTGCAGTACTGCATTCTAGCCACTGTGCCACCACAGCTCATAAGAAGAAATGGTTGAATGGGACTACCTCCATGTTTCTGTTCCCTATTTTCCATGGTGGCCACAGGGGGGAAAGAAAGGAACACTAGCAATGGGACACAGAGAAAAGGAAAAGAAATCATAAACTGTATGTCATCTGGGCATTTTTCTTTTTCCTAACAGTCAGTCACCTTCTTAAGTTCTTGGCCCATTTTTCCTGTACCTAACATAATGTTATAAATGTTTAATCATTGCCTCTATGATGAAGAGCACTTCTATTTATCCCTAAACCGAAAAGACACAAATAGTAAAACTTTTCCTTGCGATGGAATTTTTTGGCTTTGATTGTCTATGGAGATTCTCAGTCACACAGGTTATAGCTGTCTCGAAGGTTACTTTTCAAAAGAGAACTGGAAAGAAGAAGAATATGTTGTCCTTCCCATCCAAGAAGCTTCATCAGTTGTGACTGGGTGGTGGAGGGAAGGAAGACAAGTTCTGATAGGATGGTGGTGGTGGGAGGGAGATGGAAGGATGGTCATATATCTTTAGTTTACTTTATTTTATTGCCATTGCACCTTGTACAATGAAATTAAATGTGATCTTCAGTGTACAGTAACAGTTCAGGTTGTGGTTGTTAAGGAATCATGTGCAGTCATTGAACACAACATCAGGTGGTGGCTGGTTCCCTCATTGACTTGACTTATTGGAAGCTGGCAATGAAGATCACAAGTGAGGATGATGTGACCGTGGTAAGCTGTGACCATTGTAACTGTCTGCCAGTTGCCAAGTGCCCCAATCGTGATCCTGTGACTGTGGGGACACTGCGACAGCCACAACTTCAAGGACCGGCCATAAGTCTTCTTGTTGAGCACTGTTGTAACTTCAAATGGTTGCTGAAGAAGATGGTTGCAGCCACCTGGTTATTACCATTTTCTCTGAGAGTCATTGAAGCCACTTGGGGGTTTATCAATGTCCTCAGAGTTACCTAAATCAGAAAGCAAAAGGTTACGGAATCTTCTTGGAACTACTGAAAGGACTGTGTTATAGACAGGAGATAAGTGATTCATATTCTTCCCCATAAAAGCTGAGGTGGCACAGTGGTTAGAGTGCAGTACTGCAGGCTACTTCAGCTGATGGCAGGCTGCAGTTCAGCAGTTCAAATCTCACCGGCTCAAGGTTGACTTAGCCTTCCATCCTTCCAAGGTGGGTAAAATACGGAGCCAGATTGTTGGGGGCAATAGGCTGACTCTGTAAACAGTTTAGAGAGGGCTGAAAAAGCACTATGAAGTGGTATATAAGTCTAAGTGCTAAGTGCTATCTGTAGAGGAAGGGCTGTTCAATTCTAACATAGGTGGACCCTTTCACCTGTCTTTCAAGACAACAATCCTCTCTATCAGCTTTAGTTATCTTAGCTGTCCTTCTTTCCAGCCTTGTGGTCTCCAATCTTGTACAGATTAACAGAGTTGGAAGGTACCTTGTAGGTCATCTAGTCCAACCCCCTACACCATTTCTGACAAATGGCAGTCCAATCTCCTCTTGAAAGTCTCAAGTGATGGAGCTCCCACAACTTCCAAAGGCAATCTCATCTCTCCAAGTGTTGAATGTGAAGAGCAACTCATACAGTGATTCCCCTCATTTTTTTTTCTCCACCATTGGTGTGTGTTTAAGGTCCCATAAATTTATATCAGAGTGCTGCTGTTGTGGTGCAAGAGGGGAGGCTTGGGAAGGCTTTCGCGTGGGGTTTTCCTTTATTCCTTTTTCTCCTTTGATGTACCTTTTGGGAAATGAGTAGGGGGAAGAATGTGCCTTGGGCCATTTGTTCTGTCTCAACACCAGAGGAGGAAAACCGTGGTGCCTCAGAACTGCCTGTTATCACCTTCTCAGCCTGAGGTTCTCACAACATCTTCACACCTTGGAATTGTCTCACAGTTGAACTGGATATTGGGAAGGGCCTCAAAAAGAGCAGTTTGACCCAACGTTCTGGTGTGGGAAATTCAGATTCTGCCTACACTCTCTCTGCTATCACTGTCTTCCAATAAAAGTTCCTTTTGAAAATTTCAAGAGTTCTGCTTTCTTGAGAAAACTGGTGAGGCAGGACCTTATAGTGCCTTTGCACATGGTTAACATGTTAACATGATTAACCTTACACATTTCTTAAGAGGTCCCTAAGGGGGCATGCATAAGTGCACCAGCATGCCTACTATACCTATCCTGCCATCTCATTTATATGCACTTTTTTTTATGTGCTCATGGCTCTATTTTACTTATTTATATCCATTTATCTGTGCCATTTTGTCATGTGTTTTTGTACTTGTTTCTTTGCAATTGTTGATAAATAAATAAATAAATAAATAAAATAAATAAAATAACATAAAATAACATGGAATCCCAGTCAGAATGGAGACGATTAAGAGTTGAACTCTAATATTTTCAAAGCCACCAAAATTGAAAAAAAAATGTAGAGTGGGAGATTGGATGATGCTTCCCCCCACCCACCCCGAGGTTAATACTTAAGCTATATGCAAATAACATTTACACAGTATTCATTCATCTAGCAAATAGAGTCAACAATAAATTCTGGCTAATCAGATAGATATAGGTAGCAGCTTGCTTGGAACAATGATTTATGTTCCCTTCCTCCCCCTTTGGATTTTTGATGAGTGATGTTATTTCTAACCAGCAATCCTCTTCCTTTGGAAATTGAAAAACCCCTTTTCAAATTTTGTTAAGTCCTCGAGGCTACGACACCATTGACTATCATTGCAGGCCCCTGATTGGTTGAGACGTGAGCAGCCAGCTGGCGGGAGAATGCAGCCATTCTATTGGTTCAGCATCTGACAGCTCTAGTATAAAAAGGGCTGTCAGCTGTCAAATGCTGCTGTTTGCCGGGTCGAGGTTTGCCTTACATTTTGCCATGTTATACTGTTATAACATGGCAAATCAGGGAAGGGGACATGCCCCGGGCTCCATGGGCACGAGTCCATTTGGATTTCGCCAGCCCGTTCTTAGGGCAGAACTTCTTGGTCCTCGTAGATGTCTACTCGAAGTGGGTGGAGCTGGCACTCATGCCCTCTACCACTTCGGAGGCCGTAATTAGGTTGCTGGGGAGGCTATTTGCAACCCATGGGTTGCCTGACGTGGTGGTGACTGACAATGGGCCCCAGTTCACGTTGGCACCCTTCCAGATGTTTTTAGGCCAGAATGGCATACAACACACCCTGATGGCCCCATTCCACCCAGCTGGAAATGGCCTGGCAGAACGAACTGTCCGGTCGGTAAGGAGGCATTGGGCTGCCTAGGACCAGGGAATTGGTATGACAAACTGTCCCAATACCTCCTGGCACAGCATACAACACTGTGCCCAATCACCAAGCAAAGTCCTGCAGAATGGCTTATGTGTCGTTGGCTCTGGACAACCCTGGACTGGCTACAGCCCAGTTATGCAGCAGAGAAAAGCCCCCTCACAGGCAACTCCACATGGGCCTTTAATGTGGGAGACCCAGTCTACGCCCAAAACTATGGGGCCAAACCAAGGTGGCTTCCTGGACAAATCATGCAACTAACTGGACCCTACTCTTATAAGGTCCAGCTCAGTGACGGGTGAATGTGGCGCTGACACATCAACCAGCTCAGACGGCGAGCCACTAGCGCAGCAGACCAACATCCGGTGCAGGCCCAATCCTGCCCCAGGGAACTAATATTGACAGAGGCTGCTCCAGCGCAGACAGAACCACACACAACATCCCCCATCGATGCGTTCTTGTCACCAGGCTTACCTGAGAATCCGGTCAGTCCTGTGGCGGTCAAGTTTCCCGCCGACTCAGCTACGCAGTCTCCTGATGTTCCACAGGACTCTCCACCAGCAGCTCCTCCTTTGGCCACCACCCCTGAACTAAAGTGATCTGGGCAGAGCTGACGCCAGCCAGAGTATTTGGCTGACTACGCATGTACTAACTGGGAGGAGAGGGGTGTTAAGTCCTTGAGGCTACGATGCCATTGACTATCATTGCCAGCTCCTGATTGGTTGAGACATGAGCAGCCATCTGGCGGGAGAATGCAGCCATTCTATTGGTTCAGCGCCTGACAGCTCTAGTATTAAAGGGCTGTCAGCTGTCAATTGTTGCTGTTTGCTGGGTCGAGGTTTGCCTTACATTTTGCCGTGTTATACTGTTAATAAAGGTTGTGTTAGCTTCAACCTGCCTTGCCTCAGTTCCTGTCTGCCTCGTTCTCCCTACAGAACAAATTTTCTCTGGGTTCCTAGGATCAGAACTTCTGAAGTTAGGAGTATTTTATATAGTAGCTAACAGTGTAAAATTCTGTTGAGCAAACTGGATGGAAAAAGAAAAAAAAGTACACACACTTGGAGAATGAATCAAAATCTATAGATTTTCTCTTCCTGTTTTCTTCTTACAAACAGAAGTGTGTTGGGAAAAGGACAGCACTCTCTCTCTCTCTCTCTCTCTCTCTCTCTCTCTCTCTCTCTCTGAGAGAGAGAGAGAGGGGGGGGATGAGAGAGAGAGGGGGAGAGAGAGAAATTCATTTGCCAAAGACCATCTTAATACAAAAGCTTGAAGAGTCAAATATGTTGTCTCCGCTTATCACTTCTGAGCAGGCTCTGGAGTTTGAAAGGAGTTCAGAATTTGCTTAACTTGCCATTTGCTAATATAATGAGGGAATCAGTGTGCCCTGCTTTCAAAAATGCTGGTGACTTCAGAACAATTTAAGTCTGCAAGGATAAGCAGAAACAAGATTGTAAGGACGTACTCATCACCTGGGTATCTGAGATGAGTTCCTGATTGTTATTCTCCCCCCACCCCTACACACATTAATGCAATACGGTGCGAAAGTCCCATACATTAAAAAGCATGTTTCTACCCTCATTATTTATTAAAACATATATCTAACTAGGGTAATGAATTCTTTGATTTTAAATTTTTGGGAAGCCGTTTGATTTTCTCAAAATATTTTCCCATCAATCAACTAACCAATCAGTCAGACCGCAAAACAAAAGAGAGAAGGAAGGAGGAAGGGAGGAAGGGAAGAAGTAATTGGTAATGAACATGGCTTACAAGATTACACACACACACACACACACACACACACAACCCTATTTAAATGCTTTCTATTATATCTAATATGGAAGCTGGTGACTTTGGAAAAAACATTAATGGCTGTGATACAAACAATGGAGAAACTGCTAAGAAAATCTAGAGACGGAGAAAGGAAAAGACACTTTCTTAAAATTATGGAATTGGAGGAATACACGGTATCACTGATATACTTCCCTTTTTATTTTGCTGTATCCCTCTCTTTAAAGTATCCTAATACAAATTAAATAATAATAATAATAATTTAAATTTATTAGCCGCTCCCTTTCCGAATAGGACTCGGGGCGGCGTACAATGGAGTAAAAAACATATAACATTTACATAAATCCATGACATACATAAGTACATAGACACACATGTTCGGAGGAGGTTAACAGATACAATGCATAGACAATTAAAAACCATTAAAATACCCTAATTATAAAACCCCATGTACAATCCAAATTCAAAATGTTAAAAACAGACAGTCAGGAGGGATACGAGAAAATTACGGTTGAGCCAGGCCAGATAGTTGGAAGAGGTGGGTCTTCAGTTGTACACGGAATTATTATACATCTTTGTATATAAGTAAGTTTGAAAGTGTTAGGATAGTAGAAGCAAAGTAAAGATCTTAGAAATAAGACAAAGGGATCCTTCTAATGATGAGATTTAGTGATCAAGAGGCTGAATTGTTAAGATGCTTTAAGAAGAGTACTAGATGCAAAGATCACAATACTCTCTGAGGTCTAGGCACTTAGCAAAGTCCTGAATGTGCACAGGAAGAATTATATACA
The DNA here is from genome assembly GCF_964273705.1 of Natrix helvetica. Lineage (NCBI taxonomy): Eukaryota > Metazoa > Chordata > Lepidosauria > Squamata > Natricidae > Natrix > Natrix helvetica. The sequence goes on from NC_138554.1 coordinate 126,983,002, forward strand.
AGGGATGCTCCTCACCCCACCACGGCCAATGCCTTTTCTATTCAATCATGTGCAATCCTTGGAAACAGCCTTTGGTTTTCTTAGCAAGGATTTTCAGAAAAGGGGTTGCCATTGCCTCCTTCCTAGAGCTGAGAGAAATTGACTGGCACAAGGTCATCCAGGCGGGATTAAAATGTATAGGCTCCTGGTTTCTAGCCAGATGCCTTAACCACAACACCAAATTTGGTTCTCCAAGACATGTTTGAGGACAGGTATAGGCTAATGTTAGTATTGGGGGGAAAGGTCTATAATGCTAAAGGTGGGGATATCAGTGAAAAAGCAAGAGGGGAAATTTAGGAGAAAAATATGGAAGATCTCCTTTTTAAAACTGAGGTGATGATGAGTAAAACATAAAGGAAATGAGAAGGGGATTGTCTTCTTAGAGCTGCAATGGTGCAAAGGTAGCAAAGTAACAGAGAAAAGATATAGGAATATAAAATGATTGTGACAAAAGGTTAAAATGATCACACCCAGACTGAGGTCATGGTAACCTTGAGTGCTCCTTCAGATGAATTTATTGTGTTTCTATAAGCTCTTTCAGTTCACAATGGAGATTTGCAGCCCATTATCTAAGATTACAACATTCCTCTTCTCGGAGACATTTTATCAGTTTTGGATCAGGGTGAATGGATAGATTTCACCCTTTCCCCCTCATTCACGATCTAATTTCGGAGGGGGAGCCGGACCTCGCAGGAATAACCGAGACCTGGTTGGGCCACGAGGGAGGTCTACCCCTCGTGGAAATGTGCCCGCCAGGTTATCGAGCATTTCACCAGCCTCGGGCCCAGGGAAGGGGCGGTGGGGTAGCAGTGATTATCCGGGAAGACTTGGAGCCGAGAGAGTTCACTGTGCCACAGACATCCGGGTGTGAGTCCCTCGTCGTGAGATGGGGCCCAGGGAGGCAGTTGGGCCTGCTGATAGTATACCTGGCTCCTCGCTATACATCAGCGGCCCTGCCTGAACTCCTCGAGCTGATCTCATCGGTGGTGGTTGAGACCCCCAAACTTGTAGTGATGGGGGATTTTAATCTGCCGTCGATGGGAGAAGCATCTGAGGGGGTTCGGGAGTTCATGGCTTCCATGACAGCCATGGACCTGACCCAGTTAATTCAGGGCCCTACTCACGAGGGAGGCCACACGTTGGACCTTGTCTTTGTCTCTGGCCAGTGGACGAGTGATCTGGGAATAGGGGACCCAACTATTGTTCCCCTGTCATGGTCAGATCACTCACTTCTCCGGCTTAACTTCCCTGGTGCTACACCCCGCTGCGGGGAGGCGGAGCCGGAAGGTATTAGATGGTTCCGCCCCAAGCGCCTGATGGAACCAGATAGGTTCCAGACGGAGCTTGGGCCACCTCCTGTGGACCTGACCCGCCCCCGAGTAGAGGACCTGGTAGACGCATGGAATAGTGCGACTACTGGGGCCCTAGACCGGGTGGCGCCTTTGCGGCCTCTCCTGCGGCGACGAACCACCCTGGCCCCTTGGTTTACCGAGGAGCTAAGGGTGATGAAACGCCACAAGAGACGCCTAGAGAGTCGTTGGAGATCCTCCCGTTCCGAATTCGACCGAGCACAGGCACGAGCCTATTTGAGGACGTACCTTGTGGCATTAAGAGTGGCCAAACGTCAATATTGCGCCGCTCTTATTGCGTCCGCAGATAACCGCCCTGCCGCCCTGTTTCGGGTGACTCGCTCCCTCTTGTTTGAGAGACCGCGGGAAGCCCCTTTACAGGGCAGAGCAGAGGAGTTTGGGAAATATCTACAGGACAAAGTCGCTCAAATCCGGATGGGATGGGCCCCTTTCAGTAGTCCATCTGAGACGCCCGCGGCGAGTCTTGAGGGATCGCTTTGGGAGGAGTTTGACTCGGTTGCCATCGAGGATTTGGACAGGTTGCGTGGACGTCTGCGACCTACCACATGTTTATTGGACCCGTGTCCCTCCTGGCTTGTACTGGCATCCTGGGAGGTTACACGCGACTGGCTCCTGGGCCTAGTGAACGCTTCGTTGGGTGAGGGGCTCCTACCGACCGCCTTGAAAGAGGCGGTGGTGAGGCCCCTGTTCAAGAAGCCTTCCCTGGACCCAATGGACCTAGTCAATTATCGTCCAGTCTCCAACCTTCCTTTTTTAGCGAAGGTTGTAGAGAGTGTGGTAGCACAACAGTTCCCACGTCACCTGGAGGAGAATGATTATCTAGACTCGCGCCAGTCCGGCTTCCGACCCGGGCACAGCACGGAGACGGCCTTGGTCGCATTGGTTGATGATCTCTGGAGGGCCAGAGATAGGGGCTGTTCCTCTATCCTGGTCCTATTAGATCTCTCGGCGGCGTTCGATACCATCGACCATGGTATCCTGTTGCACCGGCTGGAGGGGCTGGGAGTCAGGGGCACCATTTTACGGTGGTTTGGCTCCTACCTCTCTGACCGGACGCAACGTGTGTTGGCAGGGGAGCAGAGATCGACCCGGAGGTCACTCACATGTGGGGTGCCTCAGGGGTCGGTGCTCTCGCCTCTCCTGTTCAACACATACATGAAACCGCTGGGCGAGATCATCCGTGGCTTTGGGGTGGGATATCATCTGTATGCTGATGATACTCAGCTATACATTTCCACCCTGAACCACCCCAATGAGGCCGTCGAAAGGATGTCCCGGTGTTTGGAGGCCGTACGGGTCTGGATGGATGACAACCGACTAAAACTCAACCCTTCCAAGACGGAGTGGCTGTGGCTTCCGGCCTCCCGGTTCAACCAGTTGCTTCCATCTCTGGCCATCGGGGGCGTGCAACTGGCCCCCATGGAACAGGTGCGCAATTTGGGCGTCCTCCTAGATGCCCGGCTGTCCATGGATGACCATGTAACAGCCGTGGCAAGGGGGGCGTTCCATCAGGTTCGCCTGATGCGCCAATTGCGCCCCTTATTGGACCGGGATGCCCTACGCACAGTCACCCATGCGCTAGTGACGTCTCGCCTGGACTACTGCAATGCTCTCTACATGGGGCTTCCCTTGAGATGCACTCGGAGACTGCAGTTGGTCCAGAACGCGGCCGCGCGGGTGATTATGGGGAGGACTAGATACTCCCCTGTAACACCTCTCCTGCGCGAGCTGCACTGGCTTCCTGTAGTCTACCGAGTGCGTTTCAAGGTTTTGATTATGATCTTTAAAGCGCTTCATGGCACAGGGCCTAGTTACATGCAGGATCGCATCCTGCCCCATACATCCCTACGACCAATCCGCTCACACAGAGAGGGACTTCTTCGGGTGCCGTCCGCCAAACAGTGCCGGGGGGCGACACCCAGGAGCAGAGCCTTCTCTGTGACGGGCCCAGCCCTGTGGAATGACCTCCCCCGTGACATCAGGACTACTTCCGATCTCCGCTCCTTCCGTGTACAGCTGAAGACCCACCTCTTTCAATTATCTGGCCTGGCTCAACCGTAAACTTTTCTTACTCCTCCTGACAGTTCTTTTAAATTTTAAAAACCTTAAATTTTAAATTGTGTTTTACAATTGGGGTATTTTTAATGGTGACTTTTAATTGTCCAATGTGATGAAATTTGTTACCTCCTCCGTGTATGTATGTCCTGTATATATGTATGTTTATGTGTTGTATATGTTTTATATGCTCCACTGTACGCCGCCCCGAGTCCTGTCTGGAAAGGGAGCGGCTAATAAATTTAAATTTATTATTATTATTATTATTATTATTATTATTATTATTATTATTATTATTATTATTATTATTATTATTATTATTATTGCTGCCTTAAATAGCTTGGTTTAGTCCACATTTTTTTAAAAAAAAAAATCAAGTATATCAGATGTGCAAACAAACACAAAAGCCACCGATTTTAGGTTTTACTTATTGGATAATACTTACGTTGAATACTTTTTAAGCATTACAAATCATTACTAAGCAATACATATATCTATTTTTATTTCTGTTAATTAGGTAACGTCCTTTCCCAGATTTATCATCCCAAACAGTGTCAATTGGATTCTCTATTGCCTAACGGCCTTGGCAAAGCTAAAAGCTAACCCCTTGGAAGCTAAAAATGTTCACTTGACCCGTTTCTGTTAAATTCCAGATTTAAATTCTGTTAAATTAGTGTTTAGTATTTGCTGTTACCAATAACAGTTCTCAAAATCTATAATTAATTATATACACATTAAGGGGGCTTTCCGTTTGTACTATAATCCTCTTCTGTGCATAAGGATTTTCCCTCAGCTTAGTAGCTGCAGACCAGTTTGAGACAAATAGAGGCCAATTCAATGTTTTACATCTGTTTTTATGAAAACTAGACAGAAAGTTTTAATTGTTGGGTGTTTTTTTTAAAAATATACAATAAAAAATAAAGTAAAGTAAAGTAAAATAAAGTAAAATTAAATTAAATATAAAAGCCATCAGTCAAATGTGTTTCTAATTGTACTGTTTTTTTGGAGGGAGCATTTTATTTTATTTTATTTTATTGGGGGGCGGGGGGGAGAGAAAGCATCAATTTATAACCAAAAGTTCCAGAAATAGACAGCAGCCATTTTGTATCCTTTTAAAATCACTCCACTAGGCAGCAAGAAAACAGTAAGATAGCCATCACTAGAGGGCGCACTTGTGCCAGGTTAACATGGGTTTGTTTAATACTGGGATTTGTTACAGCTTTGGTTTAAAAAAAAAATGACCCCAAAGACACCCAAAATAATAAAGCAGAGCAGCTCTCTGGAATCATGGACTGGAAGATACGACCTGACAAAACAATGAACTTCATCCTAGATGGACTAAAAGAATGACAAATTACCTAATTCTGAAATGTGACATACAACAACCAAATGAGATTCAAAATAATGCTTTGCCTATCATTCTTTCATGGTTCAGATAGAAAAAATGTTGTTCAAAATTGTTCCAAAGAAAGTAAATTGAGAAAACACGTGAGGAATTAACATGTTTCAAACAGATAAGCCCACAGGACAATTCACAACAGTGATAGTTGAGGTACTCTCTTTTCAGGTAAACAGTCTGCTTTCTTTATGCCTGTACAGATGTTATAAGACGAATCCTTCTTGGGAGTGAAAAGAAAGTCACAACTGCCACTGAACACCACGGAAAAGTAATTATAATAGAAAATAAGATAATTTTCAGGGTTTGCTAGCATAATTTGGAGTGCAAGAATCCCAATTATGGGTCTATAACCTTAACACTCAAAGAGCCATTCGGAACCGTTTCCCACTGAAAACAAAATACTGGGAACCACAAAACCTGAGTGGGCATTACCAATTCAACGTCTCTCAATCCCACCCAGTCAGATGACACCCACCCCTAGCCGCACCTACCCAGCCAGTCATTAAGGCAGAGAACCAGTTATTTAAAAACACCCAGAACCACAAAACCTTTTGATATCTCTCCTTTCCCCCCCTCGCTCCTCTCTCTGTATCTCTTTCTCTCTCCCCCCTCTCTGTATCTCTCTCTGTTCT